>NW_022589711.1:27384218-27798026 GCF_004348235.1 Phoca vitulina | reverse complement strand
AAAGAAGAAGAAGAAGAAGAAGAAGAAGAAGAAGAAGAAGAAGAAGAGGAGGAGGAGGAGAATATGCTAGGATATGCTGCCTAGAAGAGACTTATTTTAGACCTAAACACGCCTCCAGACTGAAAGAGAAGGGATGGAAAACCATCTATCATGCTGATGGATATTAAAAAAAAAAGCTGAGTAGACATACCTATATCAGATAAACTAGACTTTAAACCAAAGACTGTAACAAGAGATGAAGAAGGGCACTATATCATAATAAAGGGGTCTATCCAACAAGAAGATAGAACAGTTGTAAATATTTATGCCCCCAACTTGGGAGCACACAAATATATAAATCAATTAATAACAAACATAAAGAAACTCATTGATAACAATACAATAATAGTAGGAAACTTTAACACCCCATGTACAGCAATGGGCAGATCATCTAAGCAGAAAATCAACAAGGAAACAATGGCTTTGAATGACAGACTGGAACAGATGGACATAACAGATATATTCAGAACATTTCATCCTAAAGCAGCAGAATACACATTCTTTTTGAGTGCACATGGAACATTCTCCAGAATAGATCACATACTGGGTCATAAATCAGCCCTCAACAAGTAGAAAAAGATCGAGATCATACCATGCATATTTTCAGACCATAACACTATGAAATTTGAAGTCAACCTGAAGAAAAATTTGGAAAGGCCACAAATACATGGAGGTTAAAGAACATCTTACTAAAGAATGAATGGGTTAACCAAGAAATTAAAGGAGAAATAAAAAAAAATACACGGAAGCACATGAAAATGAAAACAAAATAGTCCAGAACCGTTGGGATGCAGCAAAGCCTGTCATAAGAGTGAAGTACACAGCAATACAGTCCCACCTCAAGAAGCAAGTCTCAAATACACAACCTACCCTTGCACCTAAAGGATCTAGAAAAGGAAGAGCAAACAAAGCCTTACGCCAGCAGAAGAAGGGAAATAATAAAGATTAGATCAGAAATAAATGATATAGAAACAAATAAACAAACAAACCCAGTATAACAGATCAAGAAAACTATGACATGATTCTTTGAATGATTTTAATAAAATTGATAAACCCCGAGCCAGACTTATCAAAAAGAAAACAGAAAGGACACAAATAAAATCATGAATGAAAAAGGAGATATCACAACTAATATCACAGAAATACAAATAATTATAAGAGAATATTATGAAAAACTACAGGCCAACAAACTGGGCAATCTGGAAGAAATGTCAAAATTCCTAGAAACATGCAAACTACCAAAACTGAAACAGGAAGAAATAGAAAATTTGAACAGACTGATAACCAGCAAAGGAATTGAATTGGTAATCAAAAGTCTCCCAACAAACAAAAGTCTAGGGACAGATGGATTCCCAGGGGAATTCTAGCAGACATTTAAAGAAGAGTTAGTACCTATTCTTCTCAAACTGTTCCAAAAAGATAGAAATGGAAGGAAAACTTCCTAACTCATTCTCTGAGTCCAGTATTACCTTGATTCCAAAACCAGACAAAGGCCCTGTTAAAAAGGAGAATTACAGGCCAATATTCCTGATGAACACGGATGCAAAATTTCTCAATAATATACTAGCAAATTCAATCCAATGGTACATTAAAAGAATTATTCACTGCAATCAAGTGGGATTTATTCCTGGGCTGCAGGGGTGGTTCAATATTTGCAAATCAATCAATCAACATAATACACCACATTAATAAAAGAAAGGATAAGAACCATATGATCCTCTCAATAGATGTAGAAAAAAGCATTTGACAAAATACAGCATTCATTCTTGAGAAAAACCCTCAATAAAGTAGGGATAAAGGGCATATATCTCAACATCATAAAGGCCATATATGAAAGAGCCACAGCTACCATCATACTTAATGGGCAAAAACTAAGAGCTTTTCCTCTATGGTAAGGAATAAGACAGGGATGTCCACTCTCACCATTGTTATTTAACATTGTACTGAAAGTCCTAGTCTCAGCAATCAGACAACAAAAAGAAATAAAATCTATCCAAATCAGCAAGGAAGAAGCAAAACTTTGACTATTTGCAGATGACAGGATACTCTATGTAGAAAACCTGAAATACTCTACCAAAAAGTTGCTAGAACTGATACTCGAATTCAGCAAATTTGCAGGATATAAAATCAATGTACAGAAATCTGTTGCATTTCTATACACCCATAACGAAGCAGCAGAAAGAGAAATCAAAGAATCGATCCACTTACAATTGCACCAAAAACCATAGATACCTAGGAAGGAACACAACCAAAGAGGTGAAAGATCTGTACTCTGAAAACTACAGAACACTTACGAGAGAAATGGAAGAGGACATAAAAAAATGGAAAAACATTCCATGCTCATGGATTAGAAGAACAAATATTATTAAAATATCTATACTTCCCAAAGCAATCTGCATATCTAATGCAATTCCTATCAAAATCAACAGCATTTTTCACAGAGCTAAAACAAACAATCCTAAAATTTGTATGGAACCACAAAAGACCATAAATAGCCAAAGCAATCTTGAAAAAGAAAAGCAAAGCTAGAGGCATCACAGTTCCAGACTTCAAGCTACATTGCAAAGCTGTAATGATCAAGACAGCATGGAACTGGCAAAAAAACAGACACATAGATCAATGGAGCAGAATAGAAAATCCAGAAATGGCCCCACAACTCTATGGTCAATTAATCTTTGACAAAGCAGTAAAGAATATCCAATGGAAAAAAAGACAGTCTCTTCAAAACATGGTTTTGGGAAAACTGGACGGCAACATGCAGAAAAATGAAACTGGACCACTTTCTTACACGACCCACAAAAGTAAATTCAAAATGGATAAAAGACCTAAGTGTGAGACAAGAAACCTTCAAAATCATAGAGGAGAACACAGGCAGCAACCTCTTTGACATTGGCTGTAGCAACATTTACTATATATGTCTCTGGAGGCAAGGGAAACAAAAGCAAAAATCAACGATTGGGACTTCATCAAGATAAAAATCTTTTGCAGAGCAAAGGAAACAATCAAGAAAACTAAAAGGCAGCCTACATAATGGGAAAAGATATTTGCAAATGACATATCTGATAAAGGGTTAGTATCCAAAATCCATAAAGAACTTAAACTTGATAACCAAAAAGCAAATAATCCAGTTAAGAAATGGGCAGAAGACATGAATAGATATTTTTCCAAAGAAGGCATCCAGATGGCCAACAGACACATGAAAAGATGCTCAACATCACTCATCATCAGGGAAATACAAATCAAAACAATGATGAGATACCACATCACACCTGCCAAAATGGTTAAAATTAACAAAACAGGAAAGAGGAACCCTCTTACACTATTGGTAGGGATGCAAACTGGGGCAGCTACTGTGGAAAACAGTATGGAAGTTCCTCAAAAAGTTAAAACTAGAACTACCCTATGATCGAGCAATTACACTATTAGGTATTTACTCAGAGGATACACAAATACTGATTTGAAGGGACACATGCACACCGATGTTTAGCAGCATTATCAACAATGGTCAAATTATGGAAAAAGCCCAAGTGTCCATTGACTAATGAATGGATAAAGAAGATGTGGCATATATGGAATATGGCATACAATAGAATATTACTCATCCATCAAAAAGAATGAAATCTTGCCATTTGTGACGATGTGGATGGAGCTTTAGTGTATTATTATGCTAAGTGAAATAAGTCAGTCAGAGAAAGACAAATACCATATGATTTCACTCATATGTCAAATTTAAGAAAGAAAACAGATGAACAGATGGGAAGAAAAAAAAGAGAGGGAAGCAAAACATAAGAGGTTCTTAACTATAGAGAACAGTGTTGATTTAGGGGAAGTTGGTGAGGGATGGGCTAAATGGGTGATTACGAAGGGCACTTGTGTTGAGCACTGGGTGATAAAAGTAGGTGATGAATCACTAAATTCTACTCCTGAAACCAATATTGCACTATATGTTAACTAACTAGAATTTAAATAAAAATTTGAAGAAAAAGAAAAGATAGAATAGAGAGTTCCCATATACCTCTTGCTCCCAGATATGCACAGTCTTCCCCATTATCAATTTGTTATAATCAATGAACATACATAGTTGAGAGTTCACTTTTGGTTTTATACATTCTATGGGTTTTGACAAATGTATAATAACATGTATCCACCATTTTAGTATCATAGCAGAATAGTTCCACTGTCCTAAAAATCTTCTATGCTCTGCCTATTTTCTCTCCCTACCCCTAACACCTAGCAACCACTGTTATTTTCATTCTCAGCAAAGAAGTTTTAACTGCAAACATTTTTTCCTATTCTAATTCATTTTTAAAAACCTGACAATGCTATAAGATTATACCACATAACCACATGGTTCATGGTTTTTGTACTGTTAAAGTAATATGTATGCTTGTGGACAAAAATAGCATATTCCTTTGTTGAATAATGGAAATTACGCTATTTTCAACAAATCTTTGTTTTAGAAATAAAATTCTGCGTCAAATCACCTTCAATTACTGCCAAATAACGTACTGGCCTTTGATGTGTTTTACTGGGATAGAGTGAATAATGGCCACCTAAAAACATTTGTGTCTTAATCCCCCAAAATTTGTGAATATGTTACCTTACATGACAAAAAGGGACTTTGTAGATGTGACTTAGGTTAAGAACCTTGAAATGGGTACATAATCCTACATTATCAAGGAGAGTCCCATCTAATTGTGAGTCTTTAAAAGCTTTACCCAGTTTCAGTCAGAGAGAGATAGACAGACATCACACAGTACAGTCAGAAATTGTGATGTTGCTGTGTTTGAAGATAGAGGAAGTGGTGAAAAACCAAGGAATGTAGGCAGTCTGTAAACTGAAAAGACAAAGAAATAGATTCTTCCCTGGAATTGCCAAAAAGGAGTGTGACCTTGCCACTGTAGTGATTTTAGCCCAGTGTGATCTGTATTGGATATGTGACCTACAGAACAATGAGATCGTAAATGTTTCTTGTTTTCATCCACTAAGTTTGTGACAATTTGTTAGAAGAGCAATAAGAGACTAATACATCCATTATCTAGGCAAAGCTCTGGTGAGTAACAAATACACAAAACCAGGTATGCAACAGTCTTATAGAATTGTCTGTAAATGAGTTAGATTAATAACTATTTCTCCTCACATATTCAGATGAATAATTCCCGTGAGCATACCCAAATTTTGATGGTTAGGTTGCTATATTGTGAGTTACGTGCATTTTTGGTTAATGTAGTGTTTCATTCTCTTAGGATATTCTGTTTGAGAAAAGTTATGAAGTTAATTCAGAATGTCAGTCAGAGATGGACTATTTTGATTGAACTATATTCAGTTGTTTTGGTTCTGATATTGAAAACTGATTTAAATTAAATTGACCGTTTATATTAGATAATGTACAAACCAATAAAAAGATAAAAAACAAAGCAATGGAAGTTTGTGAAGAATTAATCTTGAAAACTATATTGATAAAATTTAAGCTCAATTTGAAGCAATTTATTGTTTAAAAATTGAGTGATATCTCCTCTCTTTCACTCTATAAAATAAATAAATCTTAAAGAGAAAAGAAAGAAAGAAAGAAAGAAAGAAAAAGAAAGAAAAAAATAGAAAAAAAAAGGGGGCACCTGGGTGGAACAGTTGGTTAGGTGTCTGACTCTTGGTTTTGGCTCAGGTCATGATCTCAGGGTCGTGAGATCGAGCTCTGCATCGGGCTGTGTGCTCAGCACGGAGTCAGCTAGGAACTCTCCCTTCCTTTCCCTCTGCCCTGCCCCCTGTGCTTGCATGCACTCTCTCACTCTCTCTGTCTCAAATAAATAAATCTTAAAAAAACTTGAGTGATATTTCAATTAAGAAATTTTTCTTTAGAAAGAATTGCACTAATTTCTTGTTTTTGATATAGAAAAAACAAATTCCCTTTATCAAGCCAAATAATAATATATAAAAGAAAGGGAGATTAATTTATATGGAGGATGTTAGATAGGGAGCTTTATCTTTTCAAAAATACCATGTTCAGGAAGAAATATAACAAGGAGAATATTCTATCTGCCCTCTCATGTTCATAAGATATGTTCTCACAAAGACTGAGGGTCCATTTTCAATAGATTAAGCAGAATTTATAGAGAGCCATAGTTGAGTAAAAGTACCCAAGAGTTAGTCTCCGTGTAGAGAATATCCACTGCTAAATTTCCGTGAATCTCTATAAAGAACACTGGAAGCTACAGGAAGTCACTTAATTCACATTGGGATATTTGTTTTAAATTTGTCCAACAAAGAACAGAAAGTAAAAAGAACCAAAAAAATTCAGATAAAAATTGGAAGAGGAAAAAAAATGTGATTTTCACTCAGGTAGCATATATTGATATTGGGTTAAGATTGAAAAGAAGCAGGTCGAAGAGGACCTGAGAGAGTCCAAGAAACACTGCCTACCCTCTCTGCATCTTTTCTTTCTTCCTTTTTCTATGATCCATTTTTATGCCTCATAAAGTCTTCTGTAAGCTGCTCTTCTTTTCAATCATTACTTTACAAGTTATCGTCCATCTTTACCACTGTCATAGTCTTTCTACTTATGTTGGTGCACACTTATGATTCCTAATTTTCTCCCTTCACTTTATTTCTTCTCCCTTAGTTCACTTATTTCCCCCAACACATTGAAATATCTTCATCTCATGTATTAATGTATGTTGACTACATTGTTGAGAAGAAACATGTTGTAATAAAATTATGAATAATTCTAGAATGAAAGTTTTTGTTCATTCGCAAAGGCAAAATTACAACTGCAAAAAAATCCAGTAGATTTTTTTGCTAAAAGAATTAGGAGTGTATGTGAGTAATTAAAACAAAAGCAATCCAAAAGAAAAAAAGAGCCTGCTGTGTCTTTCTATGGCAGTTATATATGTACTTATTAAATTGGAGAATTGAAAAAGCTATATGAATTGTCTAAACTAAACAGATTTATTAAAATATTTCAGGTTAAGTTTAATAGATATATTAGAATATCATTTATGTTTCTGAGCAGAGGTTGAATTTTCAGGTTAAATATTTCATAGCATTTAAATGAGTAGACGTTCCCTAATCTGTCTTAATGGGCTTGATTTTGAAGACAGTTAAAAATCTACATTTTTTTTCCACAGTCATTATTCATTTCTAGTAGACTTATTTAAAATGCAGTTCATTACAAGATTTTTTTTTCTTTTAGAAAATCTTTCAAAGATAGAAATCAATCAAATGCTATAAACATTGTTACAAGTATACTTTAAACCACTTTTAAGGAATAAATTATTCACACTTAAATTTACTTTGTTAATTGGTCATGCTACCTGTATAAATAGAATTTTCTTCAAGCTGTAATTCAAGCTTGGCATTTTTAATATTTTTACGGATTTTTTTCTAAAAATCCATTGTGTATCTCATTGTATCATATGCACAGCATGCCTAGCTTATAAAACTGCTATGAATGCTAATCACATAGAAGATACGAACTCTGCCTTGCCAAATCATAACATTTACTGTGATTTATGGGTTGAAAATTTTATAACAATACTTAAAATATTTAAGTTATTTTATGATTATTTAAAAGAAAACCATAAAGTGTTTGCAATTAAGTATGAAGATTCACAGATAATAAATTTCATAACAAAAGTTTTATATTGTAAAGGATACATAGAAATTGTTTTACAATCCTATATAAAGAGTCAAAAATAGCATAATCATCAGTGAGTAATAGTAGTGAATATTATTACAAGAATTTATATCTAAATCTACTTTGACATGTCACCTCTATGCTAAACATCAGGAGGAAAATTCAATGATAGGATTTGTGAATTTTGGATTTGCTCAGAAGGAACAGTGCTTGTATTCACACCGTGTTCTCATTTATCTGATTCCATTTGACTATGGGGCATGCTCTTCTATTATCCACTTTCATTTATGCTTTCTAGCACGCACACACTCTAGTCCTGTACGTTGAGCATTTCTTTCCAAATTGACTGCATTTTCCCTATAAAATGACATTGCATATTAGACCTGCCATTTTTAAAAATATTCTGCCACAAAAGAACATGTAAATTTTGCTAGCAGTGGAACTTATACATTCATTATTTGACAGATTTTCCAACAGAGGAACTGAAAAGAAGGAAAAATACATGAGAATATAAGATTTAGTACCAAATACTGCACTCGAGAGCTGATTTGACAGGTTAGGGGAAGACTCAGAAGCATTCATAAATTAGCAATTTTATTTATGAATTAGCATTGATTCGGTATCATTTCATTAAATAAGTCATCTTTACATTTTATGTGCAATACATTCACAGAATACACATCTTAAGGGTGGTTACTTTAAGTGTCATAAAATGGAAGGTTGCCCTTAGTATCTTAGTTTTTAAGGTGGTAATCCCACTGGTATGACCGCTGATGAGAAAAATACACATTTCATGCCTCCAGAATTTTAAGGAAAGCAGTTGTTGAGTTTAACGCTTCATTAGTCACCTCATACATCACAGGCTCATTATTACTTTTTCTTTCCATATCAAAAAGGATTTCCATAGCAAGTGAAAAAAGGCATGAAAGAATATCAGGGATTTGTGGCACACATGAAAGGAAAATGTGCATAAAGGGAGAAGGAAAGAGAAATAAACAGGATGGAAGCAACACTTCAAATGACACAGTGATAATGACTATTAACATTATGAGACGGTACCAGTCATCCAGCCATCTGTTCCAGACAGGCAGCAGAGCAAACAAGGTGAAAGGAAATGCAATGCTTAGGAATTGCTTGATTTTCATCATTAAAAGCCTCTTTAATTCACATAGCCTATGTTCAAATGAGATGGGGTGCGCAGAAACTAAAATGTTGTGTGGGAACGGTTCAAGATCACACCAAGATCCCATCTGATAGAACCAGGGAAGTGTTGGCACCCTCTGAAAACCCGAAAGAGTCACAGCAATGTATTCTTCCCTTCCCTTCTCTCCCATCCCCTTCCCTTCCCTTCCCTCCCTCTCTCTCTCTCATATATATATATATATATTTCTATATATAAAATTAATTTCTGTATATAAAATTAATTTCTATTTTAATACCATTACTTTGTATGATTTCTATTCTTTTAAATTTGATAAATTATAGTTATGGCCCAGAATATAGTCCCTAACAGTGGCTATTCCATGTGTTCTTGTAATTAATGTATATTCTGCTCTTATTGGGTGGAATACTTTATCAATATCAAGTAGGCTAAGTCGGTTGATGGTGTTATACAGTCATCTATATCATTAATGATCTGCTCACTTGTTCTGGCATCACAGAGATGAGTGTTAATGTCTCTTACTACAATTGCAAATTTGTTTTTGTTTTTCAAATCGATTTTGTTTCGTGCCTTTTAAAGGTTATTTACCCCTGACAACATTTCTTTCTATGAAATCTAGATTTCTGATATTAAGTAGCTACTCCAGGTTACTTTTAGATAGTTCTTACAAATCCTTTTCTATCCTTTTATTTTATTTATTTTTTTTGAGGTGGGGGAAGAGGGGCACAGGAAGAGGGAGAGAGAGAATCTTAAGCAGGCTCCACACCCAGCATGGAGCCCGAGGTGGGGCTCAATCTCACAACCCTGAGACCATGACCTGAGCGGAAATCAAGAGGCAGTTACTTAACCAACTGAGCCACCCAAGCACCCCTCCATCCTTTTACTTTTAATGTGTTGTTATATTTATGTAAATATATATATAAATTTATATAATATTTACATTTAAAGTAACAACATATAAACATATAAGCACATGAACATATAAACAGCATATATTTGAATTTTACTTTTTCATCTAATCTATTTGTTTTTTATTTTTTTTATTTATTTATTTTTTAATTTTTGTGTATTTGACAGAGAGAGAGACAGTGAGAGAGGGAACACAAGCAGGGGGAGTGGGAGAGGGAGAAGCAGGCTCTCTGCTGAGCAGGGAGCCTGATGCGGGGCTCGATCCCAGGACCCTGGGATCATGACCTGAGCTGAAGGCAGACACTTAATGACTGAGCCACCCAGGCGCCCCAAATCTATTTGTTTTTTAATTTCTGAGTGTAGTTTATTCAGATTTAATGTGATTAATAATGTGATTGGATTAAAATATATCAACTTGCCAGTTCCTTTTCTATTTATACATCTGTTCCTTATTTTTTCCTTTTTTTCTGCCACATCGTGGTTTAATCAATCACTTCTTATGATTTCATTTAACCTCTACTATTGATTTATCTAAACCTCTTTTTAACTGCTTTAATGGTTGCCTTAGGGTTAAATTTTATTTATTTTTTGTTTGTCTTTCATTTTTTTGACTGATCAGTGTCTGCTTATCGGCATAGGGTCCTACAGGGCTAAGACTGCTTCCTCCCTACCCACTTCCCTGAATCAGAATCAGGGTAATCAGAATCTAGATTCTTTTAAATAATTTTATACCAAGGTACTATAAACAAAAAAAAAATACATTTCTACTATTTTTGCATTAATCAGTTACATATATATGTATATATATATGTGTGTGTATAAAGATAAAATATATATATGTGTATAAAGATAAAATATATATATGAAAATATAAAATACATATATTTTACTATTCCATGATATTACTAGAATATTCAAACTTCATCTCCACTAACTGCTCTTGACTTTTACATTATTTTATTTAGCATATACTTAAAACATTTGAAGATATATGGTTAATATTTATTCATGTTTATCTATCTATTCACTTTTGTTCGTGGTCTTTATTATTTCCTGCGCTGTCATATACAGAGTAGGAAATTGAAGAAAAAAAATGGAAGGAAAGGAAAGAGAAAAAGAAGGAAGTTGCATCCTTCCGATTATACTAAATATATTTTTCCTAGAAACATACAACTGAATCTTAAAAGAAAGGATGATGCTAAGAGTTTTATGAGATATTTATTTTTGAGATTAATATCTATTAAAGGAATCTGAGGTTATCCACAACATCAATGATTTGGATTTGCCATAAATATTTACTATAAAGAATAATTCCTACAATTGAGTTACATACATTTAAGGGTTATCAAAAAAGTATAGCTTCAATTTTCTAGAATGTGTTAAATATGATCTTATGAGAGGCAACAAATTAGGCTTGATCAACTTTCAAAGTGAATATCAGGTCTAGACTACATGTAATACTTAAAGAATCTCCTCCTTAAACTGTGTTAGTATGAGACTGCTCTAAGATTGGTAATTTGACTAAATATTAACATCAATGGATAAACAGTAGGAAAACAAGGCAAAATACATGAATAGAGCTATAACAACACTATAGTTAGAAGTACAATAGAAAAAAAAATCACATTTACGACTCACTGTCATGCCTAAATAAGATTCTTGGCAACAAACTGATTCCTGGCAACAGATATGGTACAAATGTTCTAATCCTAAACAGTTTTATAACCAGATACATTAATATAATACCTGATAATTTTATATGCATCACACATGTAATTACCAAAGACTATTTTGATTATGATTATATCTTCTACTTAATTGATTCCTTAAATTGGGAATTTAAAACCCAGTTTGTTTTGGAGAGACTGTAGTTGAACAGATAATTTTATATTGCAAGTGTTGGAGTCACCTGAGACTCTATTGTAAACATTCTTATTCTATTCTTATTCTTATTACAAGGAAAGGAGGAAAAGTATCTTCTGCATTATAAAAGTATTTTTAGCATGAGCTTAAAAAAAAAGACAAAAACAAAACAAAAACCTTTGTCACTATTCTTTTATATTTTAATACCTATTATTGGCTTTAACAGAGCTACTTCAAGATAATTTGAAATAATTAGGAACATTGTGAACAGTCCCTATCACCAATTTATCTTTCAAAGAGAACGGATTCATTGGCTACAGACAAAAATGACCAATTTAATAATTAACTGAATTTCTCCAGTACATAAATCAATCTTTAGAAGTAAGTCAGGTCCTTGGAAGTAAAATAAAATCTTTCAGGCCCACTGAGATCTCTTTTATAAACTAGTGTTGTATTATTAAAGGGAGCCTAGGAGATTCAGAGAATTAATTTATTACTCAACTTGTTGATGTTACTCCTGAGAATATAAACATTGACTAGTGGAATGTGACTGACAGTAAGCAATTTCTTGTCCCCTGCTTTCCACCCAATATCTCAGCTTCAATAGCTGCACTCTAGCATCCTTCCCAGAATTGTCTTCATTCTAGAAATTTGATGTCCTTAGTTTTCTTAAAAACTTATTTAAAAAACCGTGCTGTTTATTTTGTCAGATGCTTAAAATGCTTGACAAGGAAAAATAAAAATAAGTGAAAAAACTAAGATGACTTGAGTTGTGTTTAAATCTAGGTCTCTGTCATGTAGTTAACCTCAACTAATTAAGTACATTTGGTATTGTATGATAAACCAAAAAGTACTCTACAGTGCCTAGCCTTTGCTGGTATCTTTAATAAAACCCATTATTTGAACATGTCAAGGTAAACAAAAAAGTATAATAATGAAATCATGTTTTATTCCTGACTTGGCAAAATATCTAAAAGACTAAACTAGAAAATTCCAGCAATGTGCATGCAAGAAGCAGAGGCTGCAATGTTTAATTTCTAAAGCAAGAGAAATATGCTCTATCATTGTCTTTTGGATTATTACACCTTCATGGTTTAAATAACGAAGGAACACAGGCAAATTTAACTAAATCAAATAAAGAAATTGAGTTTCAAACTCTGCCTTGATATTAGAACAGTAAATTATATATTCTATATTGATGCCTAACTTAATTCCCTTGATCAACGACTCCCACTCTTAGAGACAGAATATCTTCCTGGAAATGTCAACTGAAGTAATATCTTCCAGTTGTTGAGACAAAAAATTAGGTGTGAATCCTAGCTAATTATATTGTGATAGTCATTATATGGATAAAACACAGACTATGTGAAGAATTTGTGGAGATGAGATTTGTGAAATTATACTAAACATGGACAGATTTTGCATGCACACTTAAGTATATGTGTCCATTTTTGTATGAGCATGAATCCCTCCTCTTCACATTTAATTCCTTTATCCTCTTGAACCACTTCTGCCTGAGCACAACCCACTGGCTCAATTCTTCTATTAGCATGATGGCCATTAGTTGTGTCTGATTTGCAAAAATTCTTGATCATCTCGAAATCTATTAAAAAATTAGTACTGACAGTCTACATGTCAAAACTCTTACCCTGTTATTAACATGTCCTGCCAAATGTCCCCAGTAATGTTATGACTACAAAATGCTCTATTTCCTAATTTTAGAATGAAAAGATATTAACTCTTAGTATATTAACCAATGAGACAATGCTCAGGACAAACTAAAAAATAAATAAATAAAAGTTGTTTCTGTCATATAGCTCACTGAAATTGACTCTGAAAATTGAGGGACAAAATGTCCTACTCCACGTTTAATAAATCAATTTTAACAATAAAATTCTTGGTTATGTATTTTTTTATTTTGTAAAAATCGTCCTTTTGCATTGTCTAATTTGATAATTCTTCTCCCATTGGGAGAAGTTACCTATCCAACAAAGCAAAGGATTTGTCCTTCTGAAACACGAATGTGCGATTTGTGGATGTTTTCTACAATCACTCATAAAAACTTATTTTAATTACTTAATTTGTTCATGGTCCAAGGAGAAAATGCAGGAAGAAAACGAAATCACAGAACATTGAAGTAGTTGTTCTTTCTTTGCAAGATGGCCAACTTAGTAATAGGCCTTGGAGCTTTGTAAACCACTTGGAATTTTGTAATGTCCTTATTTATCAGGTAGTTTCTTTGGTTAAGTGGGACAAGCAAAGGGGAAGAGTTATATATTCCTATATAACTATATATGTTCCTACATATCGCATATTATCACTAGACATATATAACTACATATTCCTATATATCCCATATTATAATGTGACTAGGCATATTCAGTGGAATGAGATAGGACATGCAAACTTTTATTCTTGGGCATGCATTAGTTCATTCTGAATGATTTTAGTTAGGTTTTGCTCAATGGGTAATAAATATGGGGAAAAAAGAAACATATGGCAATTAAAACAAATGGTATAAGTAAGTTTAAAAGGAAATTAGATATTTTTATTGCAAAAGAATGTTACACAGAAAATGGATTAAGAGAAAAGGATAAGGGATGCAGGTGAAGCTGATATGCGGGCAGAAGCATGGAACGAGTGGCCATTTTCCCAACCCTGTAGTTTCTTTTGTCTCACTGGAAGAACCTATATTTTAAGATAATTATGTACAGTCATGGAAATGGTAACAGCTGCATTTTGGTAACTTGGCATGCAAATTACTAGTTCTACTCAAGCCATGTAAGCATGAATTGATGAAAGATTTGAAAGAGAAGGACTGTCAACAGCTTCTGGTTGTTAGACCTAATGAGCATCAAGGATGATGATCTAGTGATGTCTGCAAAGATTCAAAGGTTCTGAATTCAAAGGAATCTGGGATTTTAGATCATATTCATAAAATAGTGCAGAGGGTACATATATACAGGGAACACAACATTGTTAGATATCCCAGTTTCTCAAATAGATTATATATATTTTTAATTTGTTTACTGAGTCTAGCATCATCTTAATTTGAAACAGCTGCAAATGGTATATAATTAGGTCAGAATGTTTTGTTGTCAGGATTCTCAGTTGCTTATATTGGCTTATGAAAAGGTCATCAGGAGAAAAGGGATCTGAATAGCAAAGAGATTCCAGCTGGTTAGTTATTATTTTAATGATACAATGGAATCAACTATTTCCCTGCCTATATCTAAAGTTACTTATGGAAGATTTATTCAGAGACTGTGTGAAGACACTCTTTCTGTATTTTCATTGCATGTCATAAATCCATATTTCTCAACTTTTCTGTACCTTTAAAACTTCCTGTTGAATAATGTTCATCCATGCATTCTCTCAATAGTGCTTATAGTGAGACTGTGACATACCTGACACTTTGTATTATCCTCATTCTCAAGGAGTATTTTGGGAGTTAAAATCTACAGTTACTATAAAGCATAATATGTACCCCTCTGAGGTAATTCTAATTCAGATTTTCTATATTTCTTAAAAGTTCAGTGTTTAGAGTTATGAAAAATCAGCTTTTTCTGTTATCTTCTCTGTTTTTTCTCACGTATAACACTTAAATTTCCACTTTCTTTGAACCTTAAGAAAGAAGAAGATGAAAAAAACCTCAGAATTTCCCTAAAAAAAAAAAAGAATTTCCTTTAAACCAGTTTACTAAGCTTTTGGGGTATTACTCTGTGAATTTCATTAAATTTATAAGTTTAAAATAACTTGGTCAGGTGCCCTAATAATTAAGGTATAGGAGTTTTTACATTAAGAAGGGCAAGAGAAATTGGTATATTTAATAAACCAATTCAGTAAACAGTTAATTGGCACAAAGGGTTAACTCTGGGGCTTACAGTTTAGGTCAACAATTGCTTTGGAAGTACTGGGCAGACCAGGAGGTGCCTTTTGTTTTTTTCCACAGGGGCTTGAACGCAGCATCCTTTATCATACCACAAAACTGCCTTGAGTCCTTAAAAAGGTAGATGTAGTGAAAGCACATCGAAATAATGAGGTTAAGTAAAAAGCTAAGAAATATTTTATTTCCTGTTTCAGGATTTGACTGATAATAGCAGCATGTAACTGCTGAGTGAGTGTAGGAAAATAAAGACCTGTCCTCAGATATCTTTCCCCATTTTTCTCCTTCTAATCTAGTCTAATCTAGTCAAAATAATTTATTCACTGTCCACCTTACCTTTACTTGGGTTTTTTGGTTAATTTCATTTTTGGAATTCTATTCCTATTCTCTTCTGCCAATCTAAATTCCCTGTAACCTTTGCTATCTGGGCTCAAATTACATTTCCTCTGAGAAGCTCGCAGCATTGGACTCTATTCTTATCTTTTTTTTAACTTCTTGATGATCCCCAGAAGTTTATGTCTGGAATTCCCTCACTCTTTTCAGAAAATAACATAGGTACACAGATAACTTCAAAATCCACTTTTCCTGAAGGTCTACATTTATTTGTAGGAATTTAGTTTGATTGTATAATTCCTATATAAATATAAATTCATATATGTATACAAATATAGATGATAATTTTGATAATTGATTAATTCCTATAAAATAATATATACTTTCTTTAACAGTAACATATTTTAATATTTTGGTGGTATTGATAAATCAAAAGAAATTGACTATTAGCAGAGTTCCACAATATGATAGACGATCACTTTCACATGAGAGAACTATGTTCCTGAGGGACATACCATAAGACATACCCATGGGACAGAAAAATCAAAACTAGTTTGGCAAGAATTTATACATATTAATAATAAAACATACAAGTGAACCTCTGTTCATCTCTCAAGACCCATCAATTACTTCCTCATCTGAAAAATTTAGATCTTGACCACAACTCTAGGGAATAATCACTAGATTCTTGTTTTACCATTCTATCTTATACATTGCTTTATGAAAAACCAGAATACATGTATTGAAATTATTTATTACCTTTTTGTTAACTCAATAAAACTCTAAGATCAGAAACTACAACTTTGGGCACCTGGGTGGCTCAGTCGTAAGCGTCTGTCTTCGGCTCAGGTCATAATCCCAGGATCCTGGATGGAGCCCCGCATTGGGCTCCCTACTCAGCGGGAAGCCTGCTTCTCCCTCTCCTGCTCCCCTTGCTTGTGTTCCCTCTCTCACTGCATCTCTCTCTCTCTGTCAAATAAATGAATAAAATCTTAAAAAAAGAGAGAGAAACTACACCTTTATTTGCTTAGTGCAAATCATTATTCAAAATGCTTTTCAAATAAATCAGAAAAGGAATTTTGAAAAGCATTATATAATATTTTAAATATGAGAATATTTTTCCCTGACTTTACTGTTTACATATCAGTGTATAAAAATACATAAGGTCAAAAGAACTGCAAATGCAGTTAAAAGTATTCATATGATTTAAAAATTGTTAGATAATATTTCAATGCTTTATATTTCCCCTTTAAGTTGATAAAGGTAATATGAAGGGATTTATTACTAGATGAAAACAGAAAAAAACTTAGGTGTGGGGATTTTATTTTTTATCTGAGAATGTGGGTGTTATTAAATCTCTGTGGGGGTGGACACTAGTAAGTGCTATAGATCACAACCACTTCTATTTAATTCCTGTTGATTTAATTTTATTTTCAGCGCTGCTTCTTCACAGATTGTTTCGAAATATATGGCTGTGTGGGGGAGGATAGAACATCACGGCTATAACATTAAACACAGGCATATACATTCACAGAACCCACAAAACACAAAATGTGCTGAAGCAGCTGGAGTGTTCTTTTTTCTGATAGCAAGTTAGAAGACAGGAGGATGAGCAAAATTGGCAGTTGGATGATACTGACAAAAGCAGAGCAATTCGTGCAAAGAATTTACTGAGTAGGTCTGAGACTGACATGTGGGATCACATTTTACCTCTATTGGCAGTGCAATGATTTTGAAATTAAAGTGACTGGATACACAAAAATGTTAAGTTTGATAGCTCCATAAAAGGCATTACATACTTTAAAAAATGTGTGTGCCCTTATGTCAAGCGAGTCCCACTGGAGAAATGTGGGTAAATAGTGATATTTAATTTGGTAGGCTAGTTTGTTATAAATAGTTTGGTTGTATGGTTTATTCAGTTCATGAGTGGTTAAACAATACAATAAAACTTCTTTTTTGGTGCCAATTAGCTTATTAGTGCATTCAGTGGAAGTTCAACAAAATAGGTATACATTTCTGAAATTTAGTTACTTATATTTGCTTATCAGCAGTTTTGATGAAAAATTTGGCAAAAACAAACCCACAACTGATTCAAGGGTCTTGGCCATGTAGGGATAAATAAGATTTTGATGTTACTAATGCATTTTAATTACCCTTATATCTTAAATTCTATTTAATCACCCCCAAATTGGGACTTTGCTTAAATTAAAAATTACATAAATCAAGCATTTATCCAATGTGGATTTTTTTCATATTAAGGGGGGAGCTGGCTCACTAAACCCAAATATTCTGCACCCTGTTCCACTCAGAAGCCATAGAATTTAGGAATACTAATCAGTGTTCTGCCAACCCAGAGATGCATGGGGTCCCAAAACAGGAAAAAATGTGCAGGAGTTTAGGGAAGTTTCACCTTCCTCCACTGAGCCAGAAATATTGAAACATAAATGAAGAGAGAATCCAAGGTTATTTATTCTAAATTTTCACTAGTATTTCTGTTCCAATATCTATTGGAAGGATAAAATTTCAAGGGCCAGGAATTAACTAAGTTAATAAATAGATAGTAATTATTATATTACACTATGGGATGTGAAATCAACATTGTGGGCAAACATAAGATGTATGAAAGCAATGTCCTGTGAAATTATACTTCTTCATGTACTGTTTAAGATACAGAAAGCATTGTAAATAATTTTCAAATATGTAGGAATAAAATTATCCAACACATAGTTAAAGAATTGTGTTAATGTGTTGTATGCTACACATCCTCAATCCAGCAGAGTTATGTTATACAAACAAATGAGCATAATAATAACAATAGGGTCAATAATTCAAGGCCCTATCATACGCTTATTGTTTGACTCCCTAATCTATACACTCCTAAACACTGAGAGATTATAAAGCATAAATAGAAAAATTAGTATATTGTTTCAATAAAAATGCATTTTTTTTCATGCAGCTAAAACAGAAACCAAGTGTGAAAAGCAAGTAGAGTTGAAATATTGAGCCTACTGGGTTCTCATCAAGATTCAGCCATGGGTGGCTCAGTCTGTACCTGTATGATATACACCATATGAAACAGTGGTTCATCTCATTGACTGACACCAGAATTTGAGTTTGCAAAATGGACTAATTTAAAATTTTCAATATATGCATCTTTTTTGGTTTTGTTTTTATTGACTGTATTGACTATTTCTTCTCTGTACCATGAATTTTCCTGCTTCTTTTTGTATTTTGCTTCCCCCCGCCCGCCGCCAACAAATATTGCATCTAAAATAACAGTGGAGACTGAAGTAAATAATATATATTTCAAGATCAAGAAAGGGCATACTTTTTTTTTCAGACCACTAGTATGGGGATGCTGAGTTAATCTAATCTGTATTTGAGCTTGGTTTAGGATTTGTTGCATCTTTATCTAGAATCAGTTTGCAGATATAAAACCATAACAAAAAAATACCATATCTTCAGTTGTGTTGGAATACCCTATTGTTATATATAAACACATCAGACTCAGTTTAATGTATTCAAATTTGATATAGTTTGGATTGACCTAGTTTACTTAAAAAAAAAAACAATTTCAGGATATGCATAAACAGTTTATTAATCTCTATTTTCTAAATACATTCTAAAAAACCAGGTATTTCTTTAAGGAAATTTGACAAAAATTTAACACAATTATAAACTGGAAAAATGTAAGGGTGGTGGCTCATTTATTTTATGAAATATTATGTATCCATTAAAATGAAAATATAAAATGGCAAGACATTCTTCATAATCTAAAATTTAGTGAAAAGGAAGATACAAAATTTCAGGTGTAAAAAATCTAGATATAAAATTGTATAGCAATTTCCTTTTTGTATACAAAAGTAGCCCAAATTGTGGTATATATTGGCTTGTTCTGAGCCAAAACACCAGACAGGGGCCAGAAACACATAGGTTTAGTTTAGAAGAATTTTAAGTGTACACTTACCACAGAATTATAAGTGTACACTTAATATAACCTTTAATTCATGAATACTGAACCCATCATGGGGAGGAGTTTATATTTTGCAAAGCCTTAGAATTATCATGTTGTGGTGTATGTGTAGGGAGCCAGTTTGTTTTCCACCTAGATGAATGTTTCCATGAGATAATTACTGCCACCTTTATCATGTCATGGATTATTATAAAAAAGAAAACGAAACAAATTCTGTTAGACTTAAGATTTCTTTTTAAAACTTCATCATTTCATATTATTTTATTTTAAAAATAATTATTTTTTAAATTATTTTAAAAGCTTGTTTATAGTTTCAGAAACTTGCAAATATATTTTTTAAAGTAACCCACATAGGTAAATTCAAGATATTTAAATAATGTTTTTATGTGTCATTGAAGAATAAAAATATTTTAAATAAGTTGGAAATAATTTCTGGTAAGAGAACTACCTACCTTAGAAACTACAGTCTTATCAATAGTATGTAACTCTTATTGAACACTGTATTCCTGCCTTATCTAGTTGTGAAAATTTTATCAAGGAAGCAAAGATATACAGACTACAGAAATTTAAAAATGTACACTTCCTGATTTTTCAGGATCCATATGTAGCTTGAGATCAGCCATCTTAACAGAGGGTGGATAACCAAGTCTCTACTTCATTATACTCTTACTGGGGACACTTCTCTCATTTGTCTTGATTGCTATTTACATCCCCAAGACACAGAACCTTACCTGCTATATACAAGCATTAGTAAATATATGTTGATTAAATTAATAGAAAAAATTGTATTAAATCAGGGAAAAAGAAGTTAAAAAGGAGAGAGAGATGCTTCAGTAACCAGAGGAGGAGTGAGTTTCAAAACGGGTAAATGGTCAACAATATGAAAGGCTAAAAAGATGTCCAGTAAAATAAAGACCTAAAATTTTCACTGGTCTTGGTAATTCTAATTTAGGGAAGGGAATTTCATTGATGAGATGTGGGTTAACATCATATGGCAATAATTTGGGAAGAAAATTACTGAAAAAAATGGGGACAGCTGAAATCAGCAACTAAATGGTCAGAGTGAAACACTATCTTTTTTCCTCTGAAGCTCTGCAAGCAAAGATAACAACCCTTTCTCCTCAACTCAAAACCTTTCCCATAACTTGATTTCATGGAAAATAAAATGGTTTCTATGAATGTTTCTTCATTCTCAAACCTTGTCTAGGTTTCTGCAATCTCCCTGAAGTTTTGTAAATTATTTCAGTATCCCCTGGTTTGTATGACAAAGTCAGGTTTTTGAGTTAGAACATTTAGCTGAGGAAATCACATCAAGAAATACGCAAGAAAACAATCCACTTTACATTGTAACACATGGTATATCAGACAAGAACCAATGCAGAGTATTTTTTTCCATGAAGATTTTCCAAAGATAATAGCTTTGTTCATACGTACAAAATAAATTTCAGCTTTGATGATGGTGCCTTTCTTCTATGCCTTAGATTGCTTACAAACATTCTCTTGCCAGTTAATGAATACCTAGTCCTAAAGTCACAACTTCCAATTTGGTCTCTGAATGCTTGTCCTCTGGTTCCGTGTCCCAGTTTCAGACTCTGCACTCCTGAGATCTCTGAAAATATGCTAACAGAACAAGGGCTACTAAGGTTCTTTTATTTTATACCATTAACAGAACTAAAGCCAGTGGACAAACCCATTCCTATTACTGCTAACCTGTCTTTACAGATGCTTTAAACAGAATACCAAATGTCAAGCAGAGAATGTCAAAAAACGCTGTGAACTGGATCCACTAAAAATTCAAGTTTCCTAACTTGATTCAGTTCCCTTTTCACTACTGCATTTCTTTGAATCATTCCAATTTAACTCAGAGTGAACACACTTTCAAAAGTTTTAACAAACATTTATCAATCTTCCCGTATTAACTTTTACTATCTGCAAACTCCTACATTACTAAAATTGAAACCTTATATGTATATCCTCAACTTATGACTTCTTCAGTTCAAAAATCTATGATTTTAACCTTGTTCATACATAGAACACACATAGAAAAGTGAGTAAAAACAATGTGCATCCCCTGAATAGTAGCATAACCACCAACCAAGGGCAAGGTGAATATTGTCAGTAACTGTGAAACCCTAGCAGGCTGTCCACTAATAACTTCCTACAAAATATAACCACCATCTTGAATTATTTTGGTCATCATGTCTTCGCTTTTTAAAAAAATTACACCTAAGCGTATAACATTAAGCATTATAATTTAGTTTGCATAGTTTTAAAATAGTTATTTTCACTCAATATCATGCTTGGGAGATTCATTCTTTTTGTGGCGAATAGGAATAATTTTTTCAAAATGTGTTCATTTATTGCTGCATGCTATTCTATTACACAAATATATTATTTCCTTATCCATCATATTCTTGATGAAAATTTGAGTTGTTTACAATCTGGGGCTCTTATAAATAATGCAGCTATGAATACCCTTGTCAGATTTTTAGTGCAAATGGATATAAATTTCTTTTTTTTAAGACTTATTTATTTATTTTAGAGAGAATGAGAGAGAGTGGAGGGAGGGGCAGAAGGAGAGAGTCTTTTTTTTAAAAAAGATTTTTAAATTTATTTATTTGTCAGAGAGAGAGAAAGAGTGTGTGCACTCACAAGCAGGGGGAGGGGCAGGCAGAGGGAGAAGCAGGCTCCCCACTGAGCAGGGAACCTGGACTCAGAACTCAATCCCAGGATCCAGGGATCATGACCTGAGCCCAAGGCAGACACCCAACCAACTGAGCCACCCAGGCGTCCCGAGGGAGAGAGAGTCTTAAGCAGACTCTGCACTAAGCACAAATCCGACCAAGGGTTAGTCACTTAAGCAACCGGGTCACCCAGACACCCCACAAATGGATATAAATTTCTAGTATATATATTCTTGGTTTTGAATTGCTGGGTCATAAGGTATACAGAAATCTAGTTTCTCAAGTTTGTGCTGGTATTCCAAAATGATTTTACCTATTTGTACTTTTATGAGTAGTGTATGAGAGCTCCTCTTTCTCCACATTTGCACTAACAATTAGTATTTTCATTAATTCTTAGCTAATTTTATCATATTGTGCTTTTAATTTGTACTTCTCTAGTTAATAGTGAGGTTGAATACCTTTACATATATTTGTTTGCATTTGTATATCCTCTTGGTGGAATGATTATTCAATTGTTCATTTTTCTATTGGGCTATTATGATATATAGAAATTATTTTTATTTTATTTTATATTTATTTAGGTTATTTTATATTCTAAATTCAAATTCTGAGTTATTTGTATTATAAATATGTTCTTTATCTGACTTTTTAATATTTTCTTCAAAATGTTTTAAAGTTTTTCCTTTCTCACTTAAATCCTTAATCCGTTACTAATTTATGTATACAGCATAAGGAAGTTTTACTTTATCTGAAAAAGATTCTTTCCTACATATTAATCGTTTAGCCTTTTCCAATCATCTGCAATGCCTTCTTTGCAAAGATAAAATTTTCATCCATTTAATTACAGTTGTCTTTCATTGTATCACAAAGCACCCCAAAACTTAATGACTTAAGATATTTAATTAATATCATTTATTAGTATTTTGCCTCTATTTACCCGTATTATACTGTCCTTGGTGTGTGTGTGTGTGTTTTATGTTTAACAAGGTTTTATTAGATTCGTGAGATAAATTAAGAAAAATTCTTCAATATTCTGGAAGAATTAAGTAATCTTGGAATTATTTCTTCCTTGTCTTTTTGCTAATAGTAGCCTATAAAACATTCTGAGCTTGTGGATTTATATAGAGTCATTGGTTTGTTACTTTAATGATTACAAACCATTCATAATTTCTAGTACTACTTGATTAATTTTTGTACATTTCAACTAAGTTGTAGGTTAAAAAATATATTTCTGATTTTAACTTAGGCTGCATCACTAGCATGCATCATTTTTCTTTCCTTCCATTGTTTATTTTTTGTTAATATTGCAAATTGTCTGTCATATTTATTAAACTTTCCATAGAACGAACTTTTGGCTTTTTCAATCTTCTCTATTGTATCTTTCTTCTGATATTGTCAAATTATTTTTCCCACTTCTTCAGTTGGGTGTGTAGACTACTCATTTTCATCTTTTTTCTTTTCCTAATGTGATATTTAATGTTATGCATTTCTTTCTTTCTTTCTTTTCTTTCTTCCTTTCTTTCTTTCTTTCTTTCTTTCTTTCTTTCTTCCTTTCTTTCTTCTCAACAGTTTGCTCATTGTGTTTTTTGTTGGTCATGTGATTTTAATTTATGATCATATTCTTTTGAACACTTTATGTGTGGAAATATATGATGATTAAAATCCATTTCTGAAGATAAAATAAAATAGTATATATTTCATATAATTAAGAAATGAAGGGGCGCCTGGGTGGCTCAGTACGTTAAGCGTCTGCCTTCGGCTCAGGTCATGATCCCGGGGTCCTGGGATCGAGCCCTGCATCGGGCTCCCTGCTCAGGAGGAAGCCTGCTTCTCCCTCTCCCACTCCCCCTGCTGTATTCCCTCTCTCGCTGTCTCTCTATCAAAACAAATAAATAAAATCTTTAAAAAAAAAAGAAGTGAATTATTGATTTTGTCACAATGGAATTAGAAATTCCATATGCCATATGCAGTGTAGTGCTTAGGGATTTTCTAATTCCATTTTTGTTTATTCTTTGCTTTTTTGGTTTTTTGTTTGTTTGTTTTTCTTATAATGCTTCACTTAGATCAAGGTCAAAATATGCATGTACTTACACTATCTCCTTCAGAGTTCATTTTTAAAATCTATTTCCCCTCTCAGTGGCGTCTCAGTTCTTTTCTTTTTTTTAAGATTTACTTATTTATTTATTTGAATTAGTGGGGGGAGGGAGAGGGGCAGAGGGAGAGAGAGACTCTTCAAGCAGACTCCCCACTGAGCACAGAGGCCAATGGTGGGGCTCGGTGCGGGGTTCTATCTCATGACCCCAAGATCAAGACCTGAGCTGAAACCAAGAGTCAGATGCTTAACCACCTGAGCCACCTAGGTGCCCCAGTGGTGTTTCAGTTCTAGGCAGAGATCTTCAATCAGACTTTCCTCTTCTTTCTATGGTATTTTCCTCTATTGCCTGCATTTATCCCCTTAAAATTCAGGCACACTTGAGAATAGAAGATGTTTACAGAGTTTATAGTGGCTCCAATGGAAAGGGAATGTATGGCCTTTATTCAACCAAAGACAGGTAGCAGTGTTGTTTCCACCACCGAATAGTCGTATCCTGGCCAATTCACTCAGCCTCTTTAAATCTCAGTTTTCTCATAAGCAAAATGTCAGTGCTTACTCTTAATTCTTACTGTAGTTTTAATAATTAAAAGAGAACACCATTTATATGAAATCAAATGGTAACTTTTACATATAGGTACTCAAAGAATATTAATTCTTTTCCCTCACTTCTTGAACTGCTGGCCTACTTCCTCTTCCCCAAATTCCTATCCATTGCCCTTTTTCTTCCACTAGTATCTTCATGTTTCTTTTTCTTCAGAAAATAGTCACTTTTACATCATCACTGTTCATTTGGTTGCCATGTATGAACTATACCCCAAGTCCTTGCCTTTCCTGGTCTTCTCTGTGGTCCATCAGAATATGCAATTCATTTCTGGAACTAGGATACATATGTCTGCAAATGCATGTCTCTGATTATATATCATCTTTTCCTGGTTTCTTTACTCCTAGTCAATGTCAAAGGCCATTTTTATTTGTCTTTGCATTTACAGCTCATTGTGTAATGTCTGCAAAGTTTATTTACTTAATGAATTAGGTAGCGACATATAGTAAGATCATGGGTTTTGTAATCTGATATATGTGGACTGGAATCATGAATCTCCCACTCAGCTATGTGAGCTGGGACAAGATATTGACATGATTTTTAACCTTCAAAATTGTTATATGTGATACTAGTTTAACAACATTTTTTAAATTGTGTGAAATGTTTTATAAAGCTCTTTCTATACTACCTGAAATATTTTAAGTCCTCATAAAATGATAGCTATTAATATTTGATGGTGAAAGAATGAAAAATTACATTTAAAACGCTTTACTGGAAACTTCCATTGGCAATACATATAAGTATATAAACTAAACATGAAAAATGCAGAATGCAACATCTTTTTCTCAAATCACATCTTTATTGTTTTCTCTTTTTACTGTTTGATACTTTGCCACATCATCAAAACTCTGAAGTAATCTCTGACTTCCTCTCCTCCATATCCCTGGACTAAGAATCATCAAGCTTATGCATTCATTCATTCAGTGGAATGGATCTAGGGAAGGACTAACATTATTACATTCATGATTAGACCACAAATCTTCTGTAGTATATTGGGCAAACTAAAATATTTATTTTATTTCAACAAGCATTTTTCAGGCTTTGCAATGTGTTTAACCCTGCTAAGCATTCTTAGTTTTAAGGCAGCTGACCATAATAAAAGGTAGTTTATGGAATATATTTCAGGGTTAAATTTTGTGGAACCAAGAATTATTTTATTAGTTCAGAGTAGTAAGAAATTGATTACAGTATTTAAGGAAGGCATTTTTGAAGTTGGGTGACTTTAGTTAGCCTTTAATGTATGGACAAGACTTGGATAAAAACAAAAACAAAAATTAAAATTAAACTTGTGTGTTTCATACATAAAATTGATTTAATCATTCAGCAGCTCGTTATTGAATATCTACCATGCTAAAGGTCAAAGAATAATAGTGCTTAATTTGAGAGAATTTTTTTGAATGTTTAAACTCATAATAATTGAAGAATAAAATGAGACAAAACATTTTATTTATTTATTTTTAATTTAAACTTGGCAGGCAGCCTCTGAAATACTGCCTAAAATAGTTCTGCATATATTAGGATTTTGAAAATTACCTTTTTTTTTTTAAAGATTTTATTTATTTATTTGACAGAGAGAGACACAGCAAGAGAGGGAATACAAGCAGGGGGGGTGGGAGAGGGAGAAGCAGGCTTCCCACCGAGCAGGGAGCCTGATGCGGGGCTCGATCCCAGGACCTGGAATCATGACCTGCGCCGAAGGCAGACGCTTAACGACTGAGCCACCCAGGCGCCCCTGAAAATTACCTTTGATAGGAGGGAAAAGAAAAACCTGTAACATTATTTCTGGATCAAAATTTCCCATTAATATTTTAAATCTGTTGACTAGCTTCCCAATAAAATGTAGAAATGTCAATATTTTGATGTAATCTAAATATGATGGGTATAGATTAAGAAACTTTCTGGTGAAAGATGACTTATCCTCTACTTTAATCACATGAGGATTTGATAAATTTCTGCATACATCTACAGTCTTTTCCCTGTTATTTATGATTCTTTGGAATATTGAAATATTCCTAAGGAATTTAAATATTGTCTTTTTATAATTACTTTAACTCTTGGGGTGCCTGGGTGGCTCAGTCGTTAAGCATCTGCCTTCGGCTCAGGTCATGATCTCAGAGTCCTGGAATTAAGCCCCGCATCTGGCTCCTTGCTCTGCGGGAAGCCTGCTTCTCCCTCTCCCACTCCCCCTGCTTGTGTTTCCTCTCTCTCTGTGTCTCTCTCCGTCAAATAAATAAATAAAAAATCTTAAAAAAAATTACTTTAACTCATTGCTGCAATTTTCTGTACTCAATTCTTCAGCATAGAGACTTCTTTTTGAATAAATTTGCCCCAGTTTTCCTTATGAGGCTTATTTCCGACAGATATGAATTTAATAAGGCACATTTATATAACCTAATGCAGCCTTGCAAAGCATTTGCAAATATAGTAAGAATTCAAAATCATATTAAATTCATAGAATTTTCAGAGTTCCAAACTGAGTTATTTAGGTATTTTTCTCTATGTGTCCATCTATATATATATACAAACATACACACATCTAGATTTCTTTTCTTCCTTTAACTCCTAACTCTAAAAATACCTCTCGTGGCCATGCAGCACGCATTGGTCAACACTCTTTCCATGCTAACACCAGTTTCAGTCCAGTTATTTTAAACCCATGTGTTCAACCAAATGCTGTTGATATTGAATGTGTAGCAAGTCAGCCAGGCCATCAAAGACTATTTCTGCCAGGCTATTTTTCTCTTTTTAATCCCAGGAGGATGCTATTCAAAACCATGTTAACCACTAAGAATTCAAAACATCCCGTATTTTAACACTACACAGTTAGTGTCTATGCCACAATTAATATTTATATCCTCTACTACTTTTTTACTTGTTCTCACATCATTGCAAATCTTCAAGGAGGGGGGTCAAGTTGAACAGTTCCCCATTGCTCTCCATGATGCCTAACACATAGTTAGGGCTCTTTTCCTCAAAAGGTTCCTTGTTTCCTTTATTATATTCAGGTTAATTTTCCAACAAGGTATTCAAGGCTTTCCATGATCTGCTCCAGCTTATCTATTTGACTTCATGCCTCACCTTTCAATTCCACAGCAATCCGATTGATGTTATTTTCTGTTTCATAAACTTGTCATTCTCTCTTTTTTCCACTAGGCTTTTGCTCATGCTATTACTTCTGACTGAAACATTCTTCCTTAGTTGATTCCTCACCTTTCTTTATGGCTGTCATTTCATAACACTTGTGCCCCATTTTCTGAAAGTACGTGTTCTTGAATAGTGAAATTAACTAATTTGGTTTAGAGAATTTTGTGACAGCCTTGGAGATAACTGGAAACAAATGAGATGATGTAAACCCAGAATTTTATGTACTGGGAAGAGAAGGAGGAGGAGAATGAGGGGGAGGCTAAGTCTATAGATTTAATACCTGCAAGGAAAAATGTGTTTTTTATAAAGAAGCACCTCTTGTGTAAAAGGGGAAAAAGTATTCCTGAATATACCCTTTATTAAACCTTAATACCAGAATTGAAGAAATGTATACTTAGACATAACTATGTGTTATTTTCAGCTCTAACATTTACCATGTCTGTGACCTTAGACAAATTCATATTTTAATTTGTCTAAAGCAGTTTAACTAAAAACAGCACGATTCCAGGCAGATAGTAATTACTCAATAAATATTAGCTAAACGTCATTTCTTGCCACTCAAACATCTTACCACTCTATCTGGTTCACTGTGCACATGTCCTTTTTTATCAACTCTACTGTAATGTGTTTAATAAGCCACAACTTTGGTTTATTAAAAATTTTCATTTGTCTTTCTCCATTTATTGTTCTTAATTGCCAGCCCAGTGCTTTACATAGAGTAAATGCACAATTAATATTGTTTGCATGAATATGAAGTGAATGTTTATCTTGACATTTGGTTAAAAATAAATTTGTTTTACCATAACTTTAAATTCTTAAAAGGCCCATACATCTTATAGAAATATTAACAGGTATACCTTTTAATATTTGTTTCCTTTCTGGTGGCTAGGGCTAATATTTTTACATCAAAATTATAATAGTTCAGATAAGGTTAAAGTTACATTAAATGTGATTTAATTCAAAAAATATCATCTGAAACTCAAATCCACAGAACAAAAACATCTACTGTTATGTAAAGAAGATGTTTTTTAAAAAGCCATCTGAAACTTTTGGATAAATACAAAAATGTTTGCTGTATATTTCCTGTGATTATATCCTTATAAAGCACACACGACCTCTGCACAGCACATTTACATCACATGTGTATGGGAGGATGCCTACTTCTTCAGAAAAACCTATTATGTAACAGACACCAGGAAAGGATAAGGAGCCACAGGAAGATCAGGAGAAGGGGACTAAACTTCTGAGTATCAGGAAGTCATTACTTGCCAAAAAGAAGAAATCAGAGTCCAAAATGCATTTATAAAAAAAAAGCATACTGTTATATTTTTTATAACTTTGCATCTCAAGTACTAATACAAGTTATTGGTGATGTTTTCCCACAAGTCCTGTATAATTTCCACTTAAAATTAAGCGTGATACTATAAAATATGTGCAGTTGCATTTGCATCAATTCTTTTAATATCTGCTTAAAAACTATTTGCCTCTGTTTTTCTGTTAGCATTCAGAATGCTCCATAAAATCCAATTATGACTTTAGACTTTATGGGGAACTATCAAAATGTCTTTAGTTAATTCAACTGATATTTCAGTACAGTAAAAATTCCAAAATGGAGCCACCAATTATTGAAACTATCACACGCTACTTGTAACGGTATATTGCATGCTTTCTGTATAGCCATAACTTATGTTTATCAAGTATATATTTGCTCTTTTAAATTAAAGTACACTGTAATTTCAATATAAGGGAGAAACTCTGCATTGTCAATTATAGTTATTACAATTTCTAGTTCCTTTTTTCTTTTATTGTTATAATTCAAAGATTTGTCTCCTGCCCAGTTGTAGAAAGACATCCCTTCATTACATTTAAAAAAGCAGCTCACTGATAGAATCAGTAATAATTATGAACTTGGATTATTGATTCCTTAAAGCACTTATAAGAAATTATCCACTAGTGGATTCAAAGTGTAATTGGGCATATTTAATCACATAAAATTATGGTTCTTTTAATTCCTTTCAAATGGAATATTAATGACTATTGGATCATGAGCAAGAAAGTAGAGAAAAGAAGTATGAAGGTGGCAAGGGGATAGTACTGTAAAGGAGAGGAGAAATGAAAAGCTCATCTGCTGCAGCTGGAATGTATTTGGGCCACCCCTGACCAACACTTCACTTCAAAAGTGAATTGATGCTTGAATGAGTAAGAAGCTACACTTTCTTTTAAAAAAGAAGCAACCTAACAATGACACTATCTGTAAGAGAGGAATATTCTGCATCGCAGCCTCAAAAACATCTTAGACAGATTTCTTTTCTTTTTCTAAGTTAGTATGCAGACATTCTTTTTTTTTCTATCATAGGACTTTAGCACGACACCAGTTGCCTGATTCTGTCAAATGCATGAATGAATGAATGGGCAAGCTGAGAGGAAAAAAAGATTTGATAACTTGATTACATATGATAAAGAAGAAGACACTGATATCTCAGGACTAAATTCACATTTTGGCTGTTTTCATTAGCATGAATGTCTAATGGTTATGAAATTGGATTTATGCTTTATAAATGATTATTACATTTAAACTATATAAACTACACAACACAATCTAAAGAATGGCAGAGTTTTCTTTACATGAAGATTGAAACTTACCTATCACATGCAAAAAAAAAGAAAAGAAAAGAAAAAGTTGATTGAGTCTGAATCTCATATGATATGGCTTTCCCCTCATTTTTTTTACTTAATTATTACTACTATTAATGAGTGTTATATAACTGTCATATTTGAAAAATATAGTGATGTAAAAAAACCTAAGTGTCAGAAAATTGTTTTTAAATTAATTCTTTACTAGTATAAAAAAATAACAGTATGAAGTTAGAAATGTCTTAATCACAGCCCTGGTAATCAGATGACATAATTAGGATTTCTTAGTGAAAATCTTTTGCTTATTCATATACTCAGCCTGGTGACTTTCTAATGCTGAACTCACAATCTCTTGAATTTCCTTTACTATCTTAGAAGGGCAGGTGAAAAGCAATGTATGAAAGCAGTGAATGAATCACATGTACATGATAGCCAAATATTCTGGTAGGAAGCTGAATGTTAAAGTTAAACCAGAGACAAAATTATGAAATTGCATCTTTGGATAACCCCATTGTTTTGCTTATGTGTCTATATATCCATATATGCCTTTCTCATCATCCTGACAATATATTCTCTTAGGCAATTCAAGGCTTTTCATCAATAGTATTCTTAGGTCTTAGGGCTTTCTGAAATCCTCCAAATTCACAATGTGACAACTGAATTATACGAAGACTCAATCTTTGTATGTGCCAGTGGGAATGACATAGAGGGAAATATTATCTATACTTAACAACTACCAGTAACCAGAACGTTTTTAAGTTCTCAGATACCTTCTCCAGTGACACTCTTTAAATAATTAGTTAATCTGATTACAGAAATTTTAAAATAAATATGAAATAACTAGCTGGGAAAATAGAGGAAACAAGGACAAAGTCCTTACTCTGACTTATAACGCTCTTACACGAGCTGGCCCTCTGTTAACTCTGGAACCCTTCATTCTGTTCCTAAGGAGCTTCCCTTGTTCCTTCTGCTTGAGCCACACAGGTCACTACGGTTTGTTTTTTGTTGTTGTTGTTTTTGTTTTTCTGAAAAAGCCAGGTATGGTTCCAGCTTAGATTGTTGTTATCATTCCTTCAGCCTTGGATGATCTTCCCTTAGACATTTTCATGGTCTACTCTCTCACTTCATTAAATCTATACAAAAACATGTCATCGTGGAGGCCTTCTTTACCCATTTTATGTAAAATCACAATACCTTACCCCCACTGTCTGCTCTACATTTTCTCCTTAACACTTAATACTATATATCAGATAGAACAATCACATGATTATTAGCTATTCTAGAAAGTCTCTGTTCAAATTTTTAGTCTTTTTATTAGTTTTTTTCTATACTTATATATTTTAATTACCTTATCCTATTAACTCAGAAGCATTCTCCGTTATAAGCTGCAACATTATTTTATGTAATACTATGAAAAAATGCTGCCAATAAAATAATGTCATGTCACTAAAAGATGCATTATATTTCCAGAGATATTAAAATGTAGATTGGAAGTCCTTGAAATGGAGCATTTATCATGTTTATCTCTGCTTCTCTTACTAGAATGAAAGTTTCATGAGGGCAAAGACTTTTGAGTGCTTTCTTCACTGCCATCCACATTTATAGTACCTATTATTCCTGTTACATAATAGGAGGTACCCAATAAATATTTTTAACTTAATAAATATCTAAATAGATTTTAGTAGTTTTATGTATAGTTATTCTGTCACCTCATGACTTACAATTGTTATATATGTCTCCATAGATTTTTCTCTCTCTCATACAGCATCAGGTAAAGACATAAGCAATTGAAAAGTAGATATTTATTAAATTGTGTCAAATCGAGGACCCTTATTTAACTTAATGGAGATGGTGTTTGATTGTGTGTGGCATGAATGGGTGTATGTGTGTGTGTATACATGTGATGATTTCAGAAAGCATGAATCTTTGTGATTAGTTAGGGTTAAATTTGTGTGTAAGTGACAAAATGGAGTAGTTTAAAAGTACAAGTATGACAGGCAATTCAGTGCTATTCTAGTGCATCACGGTGTCCAGAACATAGGTTCATCCTAACTTGCTGCCTCATCCTGCATGGCCTCCAGTCCACAATTCACTTCATAGTCTAAGATACCATCAGCTCCACTTCTCTATTCTTTAGACAGAAAGTAGTTGAAGTGCTATAAACTCTATCATTTAAAGACTCTTCTTGGAAATTGCATAAACCCTTTCTTCTTACATTTTGTTGGTCAATGATATTGCATGATGACATATAGTGCTATGAGAAGGTGGAAAATTTTGAATCCTTGGTCTGGATGGCCAGTGCCATATTACTCAGAAAGAGGAAGTAAATTATTTTGATGGAATAGTTAGAATTCTCCACACTGAAGAGTCTGTGAGTATCCTTCTTCCCACATTTAAAATACACTACCACTTCCTAAGAAAGACATCTGAGTCCTTCCTCTGCAGTTACTATTTTCAGTCCACAGGCCAAGGTTTCTCAGGGATATGGTGGATATAGCTCCTCATATTCTATTGACCTATAAACCATATCACAGCTTAAAATTCTGTGACTATTCCTATTCCCACTAATCTGGTGTAGGGACAGAACAAATGGAACACAATGAAAATAGATGGTGGGAAACACAGCCGTTACTGGTCATAGCTATTATCTCTTCTTACAGGGAAAAAATAGAAGAGACTCACTTCTGTGAGAGATCATCTCCTGTAGGTTCCATCATTGAGCTTGGCAATGGATGACACAACCCATATGTTGGTGTTTCACCTTTCATACTGTGTCTTCTGTTGGCTCATGATTGGGCCTGCTATTTCTTTATAGTATAAACAATTACAAGCTTTATCAGGCAATGCTTCTGGTTTTGACAGTATAATTCCCTTCAAAACTTAGTAGATGTCCCGTCAATTTTCTTCTAGCACTGTCTATGTTCAAGCAATTGCAGCCAAATTTTGTTGATACATGTTAAGCTTGAAGACTCTTGTCTTTTGTTTATCACCCTCTCATTATTGTAAGCTACTCTGAGAATAGCTGAAACATTAGACTTGGGTGGAAAAGGAAACAACTTAGTCTGATCTTTGCTACAGAGAATAAAATGTATTTGAAATAAGTTTGCGGAGACAGTCTTATCACATTAAAATTTATTTTTGAGAGACACCATTAATAATGGCTTTGGTTTGGAGTACCAACATATTTGTTTTTTTGCCCTCAGAGCCCCTTCATTATTTGACTTTCAATCAGTGAAAATTGTCTACTGCAGACCTGGATTATTTTCCTAGGGAGATTGGTATCCTTTTTCAACTCTGCTTTTTGGGTGGTAAATCTAGTCTGAGTATTGCTCTCTGTTAAACATCTATAAATAGCTAATGAACACCTATGTTTTAAATTTTTTAAATAATTGTTTAGTGCTTTAGCCCTTTTAAGCATATGATCTGCCATTGAATTTGAGCCACATATTTTGACACTTAATTACAAGTACTATTAACTTTTAATATCTAATCCTTTTTACCCAACATAAGACAAGTTGTACTAATCCATTGCCATATGCTTAGGTTCTGTTATTGTAGCACTATAGTCTGAGTACCAAATTTGCATTAGTTAAGATTAGATTTAAAAAGATTAGATTTAAAAAGATTAGATTAAAAAGATTAGATATTAGATTGAATGGCAAGAATACACATTAAAAGTTATTAAAACATAAATTTCTGATAGGTATTCTTGGACTCCCCACAGTTTTGCATCTAGTGTCCTTCTGTCAAAAGGCAGTAGATATGGCAGTTGAGAACATGGCCTCAGATGAAATACAGCCTCTGTTCAAGTCTTGCTTTACCACTTATTATCTGTATGACCTAGAATATATAACTCCATCTCTGGGTGCTTTGATTTTCTCAATTATGCAATTGAGATACTATTTAAATACCTAATAGGGTTGTTGTGAAAATTAAGCAAGTTAATACATACAATTAACTCAATACTTCCAAGCACAGAGTGAATTATATATATGTTACCTTATAATCAGTTAGCTTTCACTATGCAATAACCATCCAAACACTAGTGTTTTAAAATATTAGCACTTCATGTTTCTCACAATTCTTCAAGTTAGTAATTTGGGCTGGTTTGGAATGAGTTTGGCTGATCTTTAAGTGGACTTGTTCATGAAGCTATGATCAGCTGGAAGGTACACTGGGGCTGGCTTTTTTATCATGACCTCATCTGAAAAATCTGGGATGAATGGGCCATCTGCTAATGTGCTCTGTCATTCTTCAGTGAGCTAGCATGAGTGTCTTACATGGCAGTGGTGGTATGGATACTAAGACCAACAAAGAAGGACAAGTTCTAGTGTACAAGATTTTTTCCAAACTCTATGCTTGTATCATATTTGCTACTGTAAAACCAGCCAAAGGGAAGAGCAAGGTCATCCCCTATTCAAGGAGTAGAGCAATGATTATAGGAGTTACAAAGTCATATTGCAAAAGAAGGAGAATGACTTTTTCACTTAGTAATATGCATTTAAGATTCTTCTATGTCTTTTTTTTTTTTTAAAGATTTTATTTATTTATTTGACAAAGAGAGACACAGCAAGAGAGGGTACATGAGCAGGGGGAGTGGGAGAGGGAGAAGCAGGCTTCCCGCCGAGCAGGGAGCCCGATGTGGGGCTCGATCCCAGGACCCTGAGCTTAGGCAGACGCTTAACGACTGAGCCACCCAGGCGCCCCTCTTCTATGTCTTTTAATGACTTGAGAGCTTATATATTTTTATTAATGAATAATATTCTATTGTCTGCATGTACCACTGTATATTACTCATTCACTGAAGGACATCTTAGTTGCTCCTAAGTTTTGACAACATTGAATAAAGCAGCTATAAACATCCATGTGCAGGTTTTTGTGTGAACATAAGTTTTAAACTACTTTGGATAAATATCAAGGATTACAATTGCTGGATTGTATGGTATGAGTATGTTTAGTTTTGTAAGAAACTGATAAACTGTCTTCTAAAGTGGGCTGTACCATTTTGCATTACCACTAGCAATGCAGGAGAATTCCTGTTGCTCCACATCCTGGCCAGCATTTGGTGTTGTCAATCTTCTGGATTTTGGCCATTCTAACAGATTTTGGTCATTCTAATAGGGATGGCTTATTTTTGTTTTAATTTGTATGCCCCTAATGACATATAATATAGAGCATCTTTTCATATGCCTATTTGCCATCAATATCTCTTCTTTTAGTGAGGTGAGTTTTAAGGTCCTTGGCCCATTTTTTAATTGGGTCGTTTGTTTTTTTACTGCTGAATTTTAAGAATTCTTTGTTTATTTTATACAACAGTCATTTATAATATTTATCTTTTGTAAATGTTTCCTTCCAGTCTATGGCTTGTCCTCTCCTTCTCTTGACAATTTCTTTCACAGAACAGTTTTTAATTTTAATGAAGTCTAGTTTATCAAGATTTCTTTCATGAATCATGCTTTTGATGTTGTATCTAAAATGTTATCACCATGTCCAAGGTCATCTAGGTTTTCTCCTATGTTAACTTCTAAGAGCTTTATGATTTTGTATTTAGCTTTATCATTCATTTTGAGTTAATTTCTGTGACATAAGGGCATAAAGTCTGTATCTAGATTGTTTTTTTTTTTTCACGTGGATGTCCAGTTTGGCACCATTTGTTAAAGAGGCTATCTTTGCTCCATTATATTATCTTTGTTCCTTTATCAAGGATTAGTTGACTGTATGTATGAGATTCTATTTCTGGGCTCTCTGTTCTGTTCCACTCGTATTTGAGGGGGGTGTTGTATTTTTTTTTTAATTTTGCCAATACCACACTGCTTGGATTACTGTAGCTTTATAATAAGCCTTGAAATCACATAGTGTCAAAAATCTGTCTGTTCTTCTCCATTAATTTTATGTTGGCTATTCTAGGTCTTTCCCCTTTTCATATAAACTTTAGAATCAGGTGGTCAATATCCATAAAATAACTTGCTGAGAATTTGATTGGGATTGCACTGAATCTATAGTCGAGTTGAGAAGAAGAGTTGACATCTTAATAATATTGAGTCTTTCTATCCATAAACATGAAATATCTCTTATTTAGTTCTTTAATTTAATTTATCAGAGTTTTGTAGTTTTTCTTTGATAAACCTTATACATATTTTGCTAGATTTATACCTAAGTATTTCACTTTTGGTGATGTTAATGTAAATGGTATTATGTTTTTAATTTCAAAGTCCATTTGTTCATTGCTGGTACATATAAAAATGACTTTTGTATATTAATCTTGTATCCTGCAACTTTGTTATAATGGCTTATTAGCACCAGATACTTTTTTTTTTTTTTGGTCAATTTAATTTTTTTTCCATATAGAGCATCACATCATCTGCAAACCCACACAGTTTTATGTGTAAAACTGTAGAACTTTTTCTATGTAGAACTTTTAGTATGATATTGAAAAGGAGTGGTGAGAGGAGTTACCCTTGCCTTTTACTTCATCTTAGTGAAAAACTTTGAGTTTCTCATCATTAAGCATGACGTTACCTGTAAGTTTTTGTAGATATTCTTTATCAAGTTGAGGAGGTTTCCATCTATTCCTAGTTTACTGAAAGTTTTTACTATAGATCTGAATTCTCAAGCAGGCTCCCTGCTGACAAGGAGCCCGATGCGGGGCTCCATCTCAAGACCCTGGGATCATGACCTGAGCTGAAGGCAGACACTTACCCCACTGAGCCACCCAGGTGCACCTGTTTCTAGGAAGTTATTTATTCTACAGTCTCCTAAAAAACTTACTTTAATCTTTCTTGCAACAAATTCCCTGTTTTTATTTGTGAGAAGGTATTTATTTCTCCTTCACTTCTGACACATAATTTTGTAGGGTACATACTTCTCATTATTGTTGTTTTTGTTTTTTCTCTCAACAGTTTAAATATTCCACTTCACTTTCTCCTTGCTTTCATGGTTTCTGAGGATACATCTTATGTAATTCTTATCTTTGTTCCTCTATAGGTAAGATGTTTTATTCCTCTGGCTTCTTTCAGGACTTTATCTTTGATTTTTCTGTAGTTTGAAAATGATATGCTTAGGTGTAGTTTTTGTTTTGTTTTATTTTGTTTTGTTTTTGTTTTGGCATTTGACTTGTTTTGTGCTATGAGCTTTCTGGATCTGTGGTTTGGTACCCGACATTAATTTAGGAAATCCTCAGTCATTATTGCTTCAGATATCTCTTCTGTTCCATTCTTTCTTTCTTCTTCTTCTGGTCTTCCTACTATGGGTATAATACACACTTCATGTTTTCCCACAGTCCCTGGATATTCTTTTCTTTGTTGTTGTTGTTCTCCTTCTTTGTGCTTTTTGCTTTTTTACTTTTCAAGGATTCTATCAATAAATCCTACAGCTCAGAGATTCTTTCTTCAGCTTTGTCCAGTCTACTAATAAGCTATTCAAGGGCATTCTTCACTTTTTTTTTAATCTCTAGCATTTATTTTTGGTTATTGCTTAGGATTTCCACCTCTATGCTTACATTGCCTTACTGTTCTTACATGCCCTCTACTTTATGCACAGGAACCCTTAGCATATTCATCATAGTTGTTCTAAATTTCTGCTCTTATAATTCCAACATCCCTGTCACATATGTTTCTAACGCTTGCTGTCTTCCCAAATTGTGGTTTTTGCTTTTTGTTATGCCTTGTAATTTGATGTCCTGAGTGAAAGGAACTATTATAAATAGGTTTTTAACTATGTGGTGGTGAGATGTGGGGCAAGGGAAAGCATTCGATTGTCCTATGATTAGCTTTCAGTCTTTTTTTTTTTTAAAGATTTTATTTATTTATTTGAGAGACAGAATGAGATAGAGAGAGAGCATGAGAGGGGGGAGGGTCAGAGAGCAAAGCAGGCTCCCCACTGAGCAGGGAGCCCGATGCAGGACTCGATCCCGGGACTCCAGGATCATGACCTGAGCTGAAGGCAGTGGCTTAACCAACTGAGCCACCCAGGCGCCCTAGTTTTCAGTCTTTTAGTGAGCCTATGCCTCTGGACTGTGGACTTCACTAGAGGTTCTCATTTTTTTTCTCCCCACTCAGGTGGGACAGGTTGACTAGAATGGGTTTGAGTTGAGTATTTTCCTTCCTCAGGTCAGTTAAGCTCTTATAATTCCCCAGTAGGTTAGGTATTGGTTAATTAGTTTCTCCTGAAGGCAGATCTTGTTAAAAAGAACAGAGTGTTGTGGGATATTTCAAAATGGCTCCTTTTCCCCTTATCCTGCCTGAAGCAGGAGGGGATTTTTCTCTGATATTCACATTATTGTGCGCCCTCACCCCCATGTTAAGTTCTCTTGGAGTTTTTAACTCTCAGACTTGTTCACACTGAGCCTCCAGCAATTCATCAATTACATTTCAGATTTTCCTACTCCTGCACTAGTTTCCATGGGCGTTTCTGCTCCTGAGTCTCTGCTCCTCTGGTAAGCTGTGACTTCCTTTATTTGTCTGTTTCTCTAATATTTGGGGCAGCAGTTTGCCCTGTGTCCTATTTCTCTTACAAATCTAAGAAAAGTTGTTTTTTAGTTTGTTCAACGTTTACTTATTTTGAAGATGTAGTGGAAAATTCTAAACTCCTTACACGTGGAACTGGAAATACTAATTGCTTGGATTGTCTCTTCTTTTTTTTTTTTTTTTTCAAGATATAATTGACATATAACATTATATTAGTTTCAGGCATACAATGTAATGATTCAGTATTTGTATATATTGTGAAATGATCACCACAATAGGTATTGTTAACATTCATCCCCTACACAGTTATGAATTTGTTTTTCTTGTAATGAACATTTTAAGATTTACTCTCCACAACTTTTTTCTTTTTTTCAAAGATGAAACTTTATTTTATTTTATTTTTTATTATGTTATGTTAGTCACCGTACAGTACACCATTAGTTTTTGATGTAGTGTTCCATGATTCATTACTTGCGTATAACACCCAGTGCCCCATGCAATATGTGTCCTCCTTAATACCCATCACCAGGGTAACCCATACCCCCAGCCCTCCCCTCTAAAACTCAGTTTGTTTCTCGGAGTCCATAGTCTTTCATGGTTTGTCTCCCTCTCCAATTCCCCCCTCCTTAATTTTTTCCTTCCTTCTCCTAATGTCCTCCATACTATTCCTTATGTTCCACAAATAAGTGAAACCATATGATAATTGCCTTTCCCTGCTTGACTTATTTCACTTAGCATAATCTCCTCCAGTCCCATCCATGTTGATGCAAAAGTTGGGTTTTCATCCTTTCTGATGTCTAATATTCCATTGTATATATGGACCACATCTTTATCCATTCGTATGTTGAAGGGCATCTCGGCTCTTTCCACAGTTTGGCTATTGTAGACATTGCTGCTATGAACACGGGGTGCAATTGGCCCTTCTTTTCACTATATGTGTGTCTTTGGGGTAAATACCCAGTAGTGCAATTGCTGGGTCATAGGGTAGCTCTATTTTTAATTTTTTTGAGGCACCTCCACACTATTTTCCAAAGTGGCTGTACCAAGTTGCATTCCCACCAACAGTGTTAGAGGGTACCCCTTTCTCCACACCGTCTCCAACATTTGTTGTTTCTTGCCTTGTCAATTTTTGCCATTCTAACTGATGTAAGGTGGTATCTCAATGTGGTTTTGATTTGAATTCCCTGATGGATAATACTGATGAACATTTTTTCATGTGTCTGTTAGCCATTTGTATGTCTTCTTTTGAGAAGTGTCTGTTCATGTCTCCTGCCCATTTTTTGACTTGATTATTTGTTTTTTGGGTGTTGAGTTTGAGAAGTTTTTTTTAGATCTTGGATACCTGCCTTTGTCTGTAGTGTCATTTGCAAATATCTTCTCCCATTCTGTGGGGTGACTCTTTGTTTTGTTGAATGTTTCCTTTGCTGTGCAGAAGATTTTTATCTTGATGAAGTCCCAAAAGTTCATTTTCACTTTTGTTTCCCTTGTCTTTGGAGATGTGTCTTGAAAGAAGTTGCTGTAGCTGATGTCAAAGAGGTTACTGCCTATATTCTCCTCTAGGAATTTGATGGATTCCTGTCTCACATTGAGGTCTTTCATCCATTTTGAGTTTATCTTTGTGTATGGTGTTAGAGAATGTTCGAGTTTCATTCTTCTGTATATAGCTGTCCAATTTGCCCAGCACCATTTATTGAAGAGACTTTTTTCCATTGCATATTTTTTCCTGCTTTGTCGAAGATTAGTTGACCATAGAGTTGAGGCTCCATATCTGGGCTCTCTATTCTGTTCCACTGATCTATATGTCTGTTTTTGTGCCAGTACCATGCTGTCATGGTGATCACAGCTTTGTAATATAGCTTGAAATCAGGCAACGTGATGTCCCCAGCTTTGTTTTTCTTTTTCAACATTTCCTTGGCAATTCGGGGTCTTTTCTGATTCCATACAAATTCTAGTATTCTTTGTTCCAGCACTTTGGAAAATGCCATTGGTACTTTGATCAGGATGGCGTTGAAAGTATAGATTGCTCTGGGCAGCATAGACATATTAACAATTGTTTATTCTTCTGATCCATGAGCATGGGATGTTTTTCCATCTTTTTGTGTCATCTTCAATTTCTTTCATGAGTGTTCTGTAGTTTCTAGAGTATAGATCCTTTACCTCTTTGTTTAGGTTTATTCCAAGGTATCTTAAGGTATTTGGTGCTATTGTAAATGGAATCCTTTCTCTAATTTCTCTTTCTACAGTTGCATTGTTAGTGTATAAGAAAGCAACTGATTTCTGTGCATTGATTTTGTATCTTGCCACATTACTGAATTGCTGTATGAGTTCTAGTAATTTGGGACTGGAGTCTTTTGGATTTTCCACATAAAGTATCACAACATCTGTGAAGAGAGAGAGTTTGACTTCTTCTTTGCCAATTTGAATACCTTTATTTCTTTTTGTTGTCTGATTGCTATTTCTAGGACTTCTAGTACTATGTTGAACAATAGTGGTGAGAGTGGACATCCTTGTCATGTTTCTGATCTTAAGGGAAAGCCTCTCAGCTTTTACCCATTGAGAATGATATTTGCTGTGGGTTTTTCATAGATGGATTTTATGAAATTGAGGAATGTTACCTCTATCCCTATACTCTGAACAGTTTTAATTAGGAAAGGATGCTGTATTTTGTCAAATACGTCTTCTGCATCAATTGAAAGAATCATATGGTTCTTCTCTCTCCTCTTATTAATCTGTTCTATCACATTGATTGCGAATGTTGAACCACTCATCCCAGAGATAAATCCACTTGGTCGTCGGGGATGATCCTTTTAATGCACTGTTGGATCCTATTAGCTAGGATTTTGTTGAGAATTTTGGCATCCATGTTCATCAAGGATATCAGTCTGAAATTCTCCTGTTAGATGGGGTCTTTGCCTGGTTTGGGAATCAAGGTAAGGCTGGCCTCATAGAATGAGTCTGGAAACTTTTCTTCTGTTTCTATTTTTTGAAACAGCTTCAGGTGAATAGGTATTATTTCTTCTTTGAATGTTTGGTAGAATTCCCCAGGGAATCCATCAGGCCCTGGACTCTTGTTTTTTTGGGAGGTTTTTGATCACTGCTTCAATCTCGTTATGGGTTATTGGTCTATTCAGGTTGTCAATTTCTTCCTGTTTCAGTCTTAGTAGTTTATAGGTTTCTAGGAAGGCATCCATTTCTTTCAGGTTGCTTAATTTATTGGTATATAGTTGATAATAATTTCTAATAATTGTTTCTATTTCCTTGGTGTTACTCATGATCTCTCATCTTTCATTCATAATTTTATTAATTTGGGTCCTTTCTCTTTTCTTTTGGATAAATCTGGCCAGTGGTTTATTGATCTTATTAATTCTTTCAAATAACAATCTTCTAGTTTCATCAATCTGTTCTACTGTATTTCTGGTTTCTAATTCATTGATCTCTGCTCTAATCATAATTATTTATCTTCTAATGAGTGGTTTAGGCATCGTTTGTTGCTTTTTCTCTAGTTCTTTGTAAAGTTGGTGAACTTGAGATTTTTCTATTTTTTTGAGTGAAGCTTGGATGGCTATGTATTCCCCCCTTAGGACCGCCTTTGCAGTATCCCATAGGTTTTGGACCGATGCATTTTCATTCTCATTCATTTCCATGAATTGTTGAAGTTCTTCTTTGATTTCCTGGTTGACCCAAACATTCTTGACCAGAGTGGTCTTTAGCTTCCAAGTGTTTAAATTTCTTCCAAATTTTTTCTTGTGATTGAGTTCCAGTTTTAAAGCATTATGGTCTGAGAATATGCAGGGAATAATCTCAGTCTTTTGGTATCAGTTGAGACCTGATTTGTGACCCAGTATGTGGTCTATTCTGGAGAAAGTTCCATGTGCGCTTGAGAAGAACGAGTATTCTGTTGCTTTAGGGCAGAATGTTCTGTATATATCTATGAGGTCCATCTGGACCAGTGTGTCATTCAAAGCTCTTGTTTCTTTGTTGATTTTCTGCTTAGATGATCTGTCTATTGCTGAGAGTGGAGTATTGAGGTCTCCTACAATTAACATATTATTGTCAATATGTCTCTTTATTTGGGTTAAGTTGGCTTATGTAGTTGGCTGCTCCAATGTTGAGGGCATAGATATTTACAATTGTTAGATCTTGTTGGATAGACCCTTTAAGAATGATATAGTGTCCTTCTGTGTCTCTAACTACAGTCTTTAGCTTAAAATCTAATTTGTCTGATATGAGAATTGCTACCCCAGCTTTCTTTTGAGGTCTGTTGGCATGAAAAATGGTTCTCCATCCCTTCACTTTCAGTCTGGATGTATCTTTAGGTTCAGAATGAGTCTCCCATAGACATCATATGGATGGGTCCTGTCTTTTTATCCAATCTGCAATGCTGTGCCATTTTATGGGAGCATTTAGGCCGTTCACGTTGAGAGTGATTATTGAAAGATATGATTTTATTGTCATCATGTTGCCTGTGAAGTCCTTTTTTCTATAAATTGTCCCTGTAAATTTCTGTTCTATATCATTCTTGGAGTCTTTGTCCTTTTATAGAACCCCCCCTTAATATTTCTTGAGGGCCGGCTTAGTGGTCACATGTTCTTTCAGTTTCTGCCAGTCCTGGAAGCCCTGTATCTCTGTATCTCTCCCTCCATTCTAAATGACAGCCTTGCCAGATAAAGTGTTCTTGTATGTTCTTCTCATTTAGTACCCTGAATATGTCTTGCCAGCCCTTTCTGGCTTGCCAGGTCTCTGTGGATAGGTCTGACGTTATTCTGATGTTTCTCCCTCTGTACATAAGGAATCTCTTCCCCCTAACGGCCCTTAAGATGGTTTCCTTGGTTCTAAGATTTGTGAGTTTTACTATTACATTCCAAGGCATTGGTCTCTTCTCCTTGATCTTGGGAGGAGTCCTCTCTGCCTCTAGGACCCAAATGTTTGTTTCATTCCCCAGATTAGGGAAGTTCTTAGCTACGATTTGCTCAAATATATATTCTAGTTCTCTCTGTCTCTCCACCCCCTCGACATCTTGCTTATATCAATATCCATTTGTTCTATGGCAGATGTCACAGTCTCTGAGTCTTTCCTATTTTGGGGGTTCCTCCTCTTAGTCATTCTGTTGAGAGGTGGTTGCGGGTATGTACAGAGTCCAAGTCATTGACCACAACCCAAGCAAGATGTGCCTGTTTTATAGGGACCTTAGGGTTGTTGGCCTCTTGTTCTTCCAGCCTGTCTTCTGGGGGAGGGGCCTCCTGAACTGTTACTCAGGCAACTCTGTTTGGGCAGAGTTGCCCTGCCCCCTTTGGCGGGGGGAGGAATGGGCTCAGTGAAAACCGGTTTTGGGGGGCTTTTGTTCTCTGGTGGCTTTCCCTGGTGGCTTTCCATGTCTCTTCCAAGAGTCAGAGCAGAAGTGACCATTTCTAAGCCTCTGTCGCGGAACAGAGAGATCACAGTCTGTTCTTCAGTGAGCTCTCCAGGCCACACTGTCTCCGTTTCTGTCTGTGCTGCTACAAATGCAGCGTCCTGGGTTGTGCGCCCCACAGAAGCACTCCCAGCCCTCACTTCCAGGTCCAGGCACATCTCTGCTCTTTGTGCTTCTAAAACTGCCAGCCACCCCCAGTTCTCACACATGCCCCCACAGCTCCAGGTTTCAGTCTGGGGGGCTGCCCTAAAGTCCTTTCCCCGCTGCTACCAGTCTGCGAGTCTGTGCCCAGTCCCAAGCGTGGGCTTCACAACTTTCAAATATGCAAAACAATATTAACTATATTCACCACGGTGTACATTACATTCCCATGACTTATTTATTTTATACTTGGAAGTTTTGCCTTTTGGCCCCTTTAATCCATTTTGCCCATCCTCTCCCCCCAAAACATCAAACTGTTCTCTTTGTCTGTGAGCTTGGCTTTTTTCTTTTTCTTTTCTTTTTTCCCCCTAATTCCACATATAAGTGAGATAATATGCTGTTTGTCTTTCTTTGAGTTACAGCCCTTAGCATAATGCCCTCAAGGACCATCCATGTTGTGGTAAATGCTGAGATTTCAGTCTTCTTTGTGCCTAAATAGTGTTCCATTGTGTCTATATACCATATTTCCTTTATCTATTTATCCATCAGTGAACACTTAGGTTATTCCTATATCCTGGTTATTGTAAATAATGCTGAAGTGAACATGGGGGTGCCTACATCTACTGAAGTTAGTGTTTTCATTTTCTTTAGATAAATAGAAGGTGGAATTGCTCTATCATGTGGTAATTCTATTTTTAATTTTCTCAGGAACCTCCACACTGATTTTCATAGTGACTGCACCAATTTACATTCCCAGCAACAGTGCATAAGGGTTCTTTATTCTCCACATCCTTGTCAACAATTGTTATTTTCTAGTCTTTTTGATAATAGCCATTCTAACAGGTTTGAAATAATATCTCATTCTGGGTTTGATATGTATTTCCTTGATTATTAGTGGTGTTGAGCATCTTTTTATATACCTATTGCCCATCTGTATGTCTTCTTAGGGAAAAAAATGTTTATTCATATCCTCTACTCATTTTTTAATCAGATTGTTTGTTTTTTGTTATTGAGTTGTATGAGTTCTTTATATATATTGTATATTAACCCCTTATCAGATACGTGATTTACAAATATTACCTCCCATTTGGTAGATTGCCTTTTCATTTTGTTGATAATTTTCTTTGTTGTGCAGAGCTTTTTAGTTTGATGTGGTCACAATAGTTTATTTTTGCTTTTGTTTTCTTTGTTTTTTTGAGTCAGATCTAAAATATCATGGTCAATGTCATGGTGCTTACCATATATGTTTTCTTCTAGGAGTCTTAAGGTTTCAGGCCTTACATTCAAGTCTAATCCATTTTTAGTTTAGGTGTTTCTTTGTTTGTTTGTTTGTGTTTGGTATGGTGTAAGATAGTATAGTTTCATTGTTTTGCATGTGGCTGTCCAGTTCTCCCAACACCATTTATTTAAGAGACTGTACTTTCCCCATTGTATATTCTTGGCTCCTTTCACACAAATTATTTGGCCATATATGTGTGGATTTATTTCTGAGCTCTCTATTCTGTTCCACTGATGTAGTGTTTGTTTTTATGCCAACACCATACTGTTTTGTTTACTATAGTTTTGTAGGATAGTTTGAAATCAGAGAACATGGTGCCTTTAGCTTTATTCTTTCTCAAGATTGCTTTGGTTCCTCAGGATCTTTTGTGGTTTTATGCAAATTTTAAAATTGTTTGTTTTAGTTCTGTGAATAAAGCCATTGGAATTTTGATAGAAATTGCATTGAATCTATATTGCTTTAGGTAGTACGGATATTTTAACAATATTAATCTTCTAATCCATGAGCATGTAATACTCCATTTATTTGTGTCTTCCTGAGTTTATTTCACCAATGTCTTACAGTTTCCTGTGTACAGCTCTTTCACTCCCTCAGTTAAATGTATTCCTAGGTATAAATTTTATTCTTTTTGATGTAATTGTAACTGGGATTGTTTCTTAATTTCTTTCTGATAGATCATTATTAGTGTCTAAAAATTCAACAGATTTTTATGTATTAATTTTGTATCCTGCAAATTTATTGAATTTGTTTATTATAACAGTTTTTGATGGAGTCTTTAGGATTTTTCTATATATATTATCATTCATCTGCAAATCGTGACAGTTTTACTTCTTCCCTTCTGATTTGGATGCCATTTATTTCTTTGTCTTGCCTAATTCTCATGGCTAGGACTTCAATACCATGTTGAATAAAAGTGGCAACCATGGGCATTTTTGTTGTGTTTATAATCTTAGAGAAAAAGTTTTTCAACTTTTCATTGACTATTATGTTAGCTGTGAATTTCTTAAGAGTTTTGATCATTAATGGATGTTGAATTGTGTCAAATGCTTTTTTGGCATCTATTGAGATGATTATATGATTTTTATGCTTCATTTTGTTAATGTGGTGTATCATGTTGATTGATTTGTGGATGTTGAACCACCCTTGCATTCCTGGAATAAATATCATTTGATCATGTTATATGTTCCTCTTTAATATATTGTTGCATTTTGTTTGCTAATATTTTGCATCTATGTTTATCAGGGATATTGGCGTGTAATTTTTTTCTTGTGTTATCCATGTCTGGTTTTATAATGCTGTCCTCATAAAAGGAGTTTGGAAGTGTCCCTTCCTTTTCTATTTTTTGGAAGAATTTGAGAAGGATCTTTCCACTTTTTTGATGGTGTCCCTTGAAACATGAAAGATTTTTAATTTTGTTGTAACCCAACCTATTTATTTATTTGTTCTTTTGTTGCTTACGCTTTTAATGTCATATCTAAGGAAGTATTATGTGACTCAGGATAATTGAGATTTACTCTTATGTTTTCTTCTAAGGTTTTTGTAGTTTTAGCTCTTACATTTAGGTCTTTGTTCCATTTTAATTAATTTTTGTAAGCACTATAACATTGGTACACATCTCTCTTTCATATGAGATCATCCACTTGCTCCAGGACCACTTTTAAAATGTATAGCTATTTTTGTACATCTTTAGGTTCATCCATGAAGCAAACATACTTTCTTAGTAATAGCCCTTTCCTCTCTTTTCTGCTACCCATCCAAGAAGTTACTTTTTAAAAAATGTGATGCAGAATCAAGTTTTACTTTAGGTATTACATTAATGATATTATATCATCTGAGCCTTCTCAACATGGTTATATTCTGCTGTTTCTTGAAATAAGTGTTAATAAGAGCTGAAATTTAGTTTGGGTTTTATGGTATGCTTTTTTGCAAGTCAGTTAAGCTTCAGTTAGATGTAGGCACAGGCTGTCTCTATGGCATTTGGCATGAAGCCACAGCAACCAATAGAGATTTATTTTCTTCTGCCTGTCTCCTCTATGCATATATTTTATCAAGGACATTATAGGGGTGGGTATATGTGAACAGGAAAGGGCAGAATTTATGCATTTTTGATACCATAACTCATAAGACATTTTATATTTTTTCACCTAATTCCAATTGTTGTACCTATATGAAAACATACATTTTTTATAGAAGTAAAGCAAGTGCATGTGAAGGGATTATTACCTAAATATGCAGTATAATTATAGAAACAAACTATTAAGTAGGTTATAATAAGGTGCTACTTATATATAAGAATAGTAGGAGTTAGAAAAGGAAAGATTAGTGTAAACAGATCATCATAAATATATTCCTGCAGAACACTGTCTGGTTGCTTCTCCATGTTGGACACAATATAAACCACTATGCCAATGTAGTGAGGGATCTGAGAAAACAGTCTTTCTGAGGTAAAATAAATCTTAATTTGATTCCTGGCTCTTCTTTTATTTGAATGGTGACTGAGATGTTACTCAATTTCTGTGCCTCAATTTCCTCACCAGAAAAAATGAAATATAATAGTTATATTTCATAAATTTATTTTTAGAAATACTGTGAAAATTCAAGTGTCATGATATACAAAATAGTAAAATGCCTGATGCAAAGCTAATATCTGTAATGTCTTCAACTCAACTGCTATCTCTTTTAAACCATGTATTCTTATTTTTACAATACTTATAAATCATGACCTGAATTAATGTCATATATTTTTAATATATTTTTTTATTATCTGTCTCTTTCCTCTAAGCTATAGAAACCATGAGAACAGGAGACTTGTTTGTTTTGTTCATTTCCCTGACACAATATTTGGAATCATGTCTGGAACATACTTGGAATATAATAAATATTTGTTGTGTCAATGGATAAATAATAGTTATTAAAAATAGGCACCATTATTTTAATTTAAGCACTTTCGAATTCGGGATGACACCTGCACATGATCTACTTGCGCAGTCTGCTTTGTCAGCAAAAGTAAGCACTTGCCCTGGTGGATTAAAAATAGCATTTGTTATCTCATTTTAAAAATCAAGTCATTAGAATGAGATAAAGCTAGAATTACACTGACATAAATTCAACATTGTAAAGATAGAAATAACTTAGTAAAAATGAATATATTTACTATTATCGTTAATTATCATGATGTTATGGGTTGGATTACGGCCCCCAAAAAGATACGCTGAAATTCTAAACTTCAGTACTGGGACTTAGTAGGCTGAATGCTTAGCCATGGGCCACCAAGTTGTATGCAAACTGAACCGTTTATCATAAACTGGCTGCTATCCAATCCACCAAGCCATAAAATTGGGCATGCACAGTAGCACTGCATCATAAAATGGAAGTGGTATGTATAAGATCAGGCTCAATCAGTCCCTGAAGGCACAGGTAAGTTGCATAATAAAGTAACTCAAATGCTCATGGTTCCCACACTTGCCAAGTTCTCTTCTTTCTCCCAGTCCACACTTGTAGCCTTGTGGGGAATTCCAGTCCATTGACTGAGGAGAGAAACCTTGGAAACGGTTTACATATGATTCTGCATAATGTACAGGGACCACTTGAAAGTGGGCAGCTGTACCACTGTAGGCCCTTTCTGGGACATACCTGAAAGACAGTGGTAAAGGGAAATTCTCCCTGTGGGCCAAGAAGACACAACCAGCATCCTGGTGGGCTGAGAGGCATGGCATCAAGCCCAGAAGATTGTTCTCAGGCCTTGACCACTAATGGAAGTTGCCCTGCTAGGTTTTGAGATTGCTTGGGATCCATGACCCCGTTTTCCTTCCAATTTCTCCCTTTTGGAATGGGAATATCTATCCTATGCCTGTCCTACTATTATATTTTAGAAGCAGGTAACTTGCTATCTGGTTCTACAGGCTCACAAAGGGAGAGGAATTTTGCTCCATAATGAATCATACTTCAAGTCTCATACATAATTGATATAGATGATATGATTTGGGATTTTGAGTTGATGATATTAGATCAGATTTTTCACCTAGAGTTGATGCTGGAATAGTTAAGACTATTGGGGCATGTTGGGATAGGTGAGTGTATTTTGCATATGGGGAAGGACTTAAATTTTAGAGAGCCAGAGGTGGACTGTTACAGGTTGAATTATGTACCCAAGAAATATATGTTGGCATCCTAATTCCCAATACTTTAGAATATGGCATTATTTGAAAATAGGATGCCATATTCTATTATGGTGCCACAAGCCAAAGAACATCTAAGGCTACCAGAAGTTGGAATAGGCAAGGAAAGATCCTCCCCTAGAGACTTCAGAGAAAGAGCATGGCCCTGCCAACACTTTGATTTTGAACACCTAGCCTCCACAACTGTGAGGGAATAAATTGTTGTTGTAAGCCAGCCAGATTGTGGTACTTTGTTATGGTAGCCCTAGGAAACTGATATATATGTGTATATACACAAATACACACACATATGCACACACGCACACACGCACATATAAATATGTGTGTATACACACACACACACACACACACACTTTGGGTAAATGTAACACTTGGTATTTTATAAAATGCTTAATTCTGCATTTATCTAATTGATTTTCACAAAAACATCATAAGGAATTATCATCATACAAAAGATAAAAATTATTCAGTCCAAAGAATTTCAGTGATTTCCCTGAGAACTAAAACATGATTCTTCTGCCTTCAATTTCTAAATGGAATTTAAAAAATAATATAAGTTCAGAGACATCCCCAGACATTGGAATTTTCCAGAAATGCATGTGCATACTGGTTCCCCTGGTAGATATGACTGGTGAAGGGTGTATAAAAAGAAAAGAAAGTAGTTTACATTAAAAAGAAAAAGCTGAGCCAATTACCTCTACCATACTTCCTACCCTCATATTAAGGAATATAATGGGCAATATTGCCACTATGTCTATAGTCAGCAAAGTATAAAAGTATTTTTCATTAGGGCTGCACTTTGGTGGCCTAAAATTCCATATATGTAAAGTAGATTATTATAGTTTCCCTCAAAATTTCCCTAAAAATTGCTCTGCTTACCTTGAAGATATTGACCTTCCAGTTTTTGATCTTAGTGACATACCCTAAGGTCTGTAAAGTCCATAGAGAACGTGTGGAGGAGGATCAAGATAAAAAGAAATAAAGGAGATGAAGGACTATAGGGATTTTATTATGGTGAAAAATTTGCTTTTTAGTTTCATACACAATGTTGTCTTAAATCTAAACATGCCAAAGCACTTAAGAAAACCTAAACATATAAATTTATGTGTTATTTGGGGAAAAGTTGAGGGATCGAGAGGTTAAGTGATTTATCTGAATTACAAAAATCCAAAACAGCAATAAGCAGATGTAAAAATTTATATTCTGAAACTTATAGTCATAGCTAGAAATCACTGACCCTTTCTACCAATGATGAATTTTTTTCCCAAGAAGCGGTAGAGCAGACAACTTTTTTGACAAGAATTTTAAAGGTCTGAAATTTTATTCTACTTATAATCTAAGTAGTTATCCTATTACTGTTTCATGGAGACTGGCAGAAGACACAACAGTCCTGGATGAAAGACAGAGGACTTCATTACTCACAGCAAGAGCAGTGGTACAAAATCTGTTTTATTTGTCTCAAATAATATTTGAGTTATAATCAACAGGAGTTCAAGCATCAGGCCAAACTTCAGGACTGAATGAACTTAGTTGTGCCCCATAGGATGAAAAATCAACCACCTATGGATAAGTACAGTATTTTTAGCTACAGTCACCATGCTGTATGTTATATCCCTATGACTTACTTATTTTATAACTGGAAGTTTGTACCTTTTGATCCCCTTCACTTGTTTTACCCCACCCCTTGCCTCTGCCTGCAACAACTAATCTATTCTCTGAATCTCTTCACAGCAGGTCAGATTTTACATTTTTTTTTTTTTTTTAGATTTTACATATAAGTCAAATTATCTGATATTTGTCTTTCTCTGTCTTGATTTATTTCATTTAGTTTAATGCCCTCAGGGTCTGTCGATGTTGTCACGAATGGCAAGATTTCATTTACCTTTATGGTTGAATAAGAGATTCCATTGCATGCATATATACACCACATTTTCATTATCCATTCATCCATCCACGTACATTTAGGTTATTTCCATATATTGGCTATTGTGAATAATGCTGCAGTGAACAAGGGTTTGCACATATCTTTTTGAGTTAGTGTTTTCATTTTCTTTGGTTAAATACCCGGAAGTGGAATTACTGGATTATATGGTAGTTCTATTTTTAATTTTCTGAGGAATCTTCATACTATTTTCCATAGTCATTTCACCAGTTTACATTTCTGCCAACAGGGTTATCTTTTGTGTTGTTCTTTTTTTTTTTTTTTTTTTATAATTTTTTTTTGAAACTGATCATATTCACAACATTTCTCCATGGAATCCCACATCACTCCCAAATATATGTTGTCATTAACTGTGCAAGTCAGCACTATTTCATTTCTGAATACTTTGTAACAGCCTCCTAAATAACTATCTTAGAAGTATTCACTTCATCATGTGACCATCCTGCTCAAGAATCTTTAATGGTTCCCCATTATTTGGATCAAGTCCAAAGTTTGTGTTGGTTTCTTTGAAACTTATTCCCATTAATGAATAGACTGCTTGTACTCAAGCTGAACTGAATTGCTCCTTTGTTCTGCATGTCAGGCTTTTTGCTTTAAAAATGAATTGGGTTACATAAAATGATCTGCAAAGGTGTTCTTTTCCCTATAGTTCTCATTTTATATAACACATACATGCACACATTTATTTTTTATTTAAATTCAATTAGCCAACATATAGTACATCATTAGTTTCAGATGTAGTGTTCAGTGATTCATCAGTTGCGTATAACACCCAGTGCTCATCATGACATGCCCTCCCTAATGCCCATCACCCAGTTACTTCATCCCCCCACGCACCTCCCCTTCTTTGTTTCCTAGCCAAGAGTCTCTCATGTTTTTCTCCCTCTCTGATTTCTTCCCATTCAGTTTTCCCTCCCTTGCCCTATGACCCTCTGTGCTGTTTCTTATATGCCACATATGAGTGGAACCATATAATTGTCTTTCTCTGCTTGACTTATTTCATTTAGCATAATACCCTCCAGTTCCATCCATGTTGATGTAAATGGTAGGTATTCATCCTTTCTGATGGCTGAGTAATATTCCATTATATATATGAACCACATCTTCTTTATCCATTCATCTGTTGAGGGACTTCTTGGCTCCTTCCACAGTTTGGCTATTGTGGACATTGCTGCTATAACTTAATGTCGTCCAGCAAGCCCCTGTGTGCTATTCAACATACCATAAATGAGTTTGAATATCACCTTTTTATATCAGAGATAACAGATTATTTGTATAGAGTTCTCATTTAACATGTCTGTGATTGTTTGAAATCTAAGTGACATTAACATATTTATTAACATGATATATTATACCTATTACTGTATTTAGTTATTCAATACACAGAACTTAGTAATAATATTTACATTAAAATTATATTTCAAACTTATTTTCTTTAGCTCTTCGTCATGCAAAAATACTTAATTCTTTTTAGCTTTGTGGAATTGGGGAGCTATGTTAGAAATATCACAGATTCAAGAAGGAAGATAACATTTATGTTTCCTTCCCCAGACTCCAGTGCAGTTAGCTTTATATAAGACCTGTGTGCAATAAAGCCCACATCTGATAACAAACTCCAATCATCCCAGGCATATTGGCAGATATTTTCATCTTGTATTCACTACTGGACATAGGTCCATATTCACCTGACTCACTACCAATGATCTGCTTCCAGTTTTGGACCTGTGCATGCCTCTCTGATCTTAAACTGGCATGAGATTTCTGAATTTTATAATAGCCATTTCTCTTTATGCTTGTAATCCAATCCACCTGATTCAACCTTCCTCTCTTCTACATGAAAATGAGGTATGGAATCTGAATTGAAGGGCTTGTTAAAAAGAATATTGACTAAAAATAAATCACTTCATACTTTTCCTTTGTCCAAATCTCCTATTTATACATCTACTCTCATAAAAACAACTTAAATTTTATTTTTAACCCATTTTTCTTGATAAATGAGGATTAGTCATATTGCTATCTATTCTCCTAACTAAAATTATCTTTCCTATTCTTACAATCTCTGAAGCAACCTTAAACCCATCAACTTCCCAAATAACTCCAGCTCCTACTGACCTCCCTGTTTTAACCATCCAAATCACTTATTAATTGTGCCACGAATCTTGGACTGCTGTAAATACTACATATTTCTTGGAAGTTTTTGTGATGTGACACTGTGGCAGAAATCTCAGTGTCCAGTCTCTTCTTCAGACTTAAAGACATGACACTGCTTTTAGGAGGGGTGCTATACCCAGATGAAAAAGAATATATCTAAGCTCCCTTTGAGATAGGGGTAAGCATATGACTAATGTTTTGTCTCAAGTTACATGTTTAGAAGTTATTTAGTGGGACATCCAACAAAGTTTCCTAATTTGGGTTGATTCAACCATCAATTTCCTTTTCCATTCCATCTTCCCCTACTTGCAATGAGACTATGATGGGTTGGAGCTTCATCTCATGCAAACATGAGGACACTGTGCAGAAAGACACATACGCCATAGGTGGAGAAGCAGAGAGGTAGAATGATTTGGAGACACCATTGACATTGTAGAGCCTCTGTACCAGTCCTGATCTAATTACTTTTTGTCTTCATTTTACATGAGAGAAAAATAAATACCAAAGTTTTAATCAATTGCTAATAGAGGTCTCTGTTCCTAGCAAATAAACAAATTCTTCACTGATTTCCCCTTCATAAAAGAAAATATGGATTACAAATGCGATTACTTTATTCTACATTGCTTTTGCTTTTTAAAGCAAATATGACATAGGCTGTCATATTATTTATGTATTCAATAATATTTGCATTGAATATCAGAAAAGAAATATCTCTTAGTTTTCATATTTATCAGAAATATAATATGCATTCTTAGACAAAGAGAGTGAGCTAGGGAAAGAGGAGAGAGATTGAGTAAAAGAGGCTATGAGGCCTCCTCTGCTGAAAATTCATCATGGGGAAAAAAAGTTACCAGTTGCAGGAGGCCAGGATTTTTGTATGGGATTAGAACAAGTCACCTCCTCATTTTCGTACTTTTTAAAGAGTTAGGGTACATCATCTCAGAGAAACATTTAGATCGAGAAAGACAGTAGTTTTATAATTTATTATCTTAAGTAATACACCGTTTAGGTTTTTATATCTGGAAATTTACCTAAAGTAAAAACAACCATTTTGTTTCAGGTAACGTCAGCAATATATCAATCTGTTGGTCACGTGCTCCATTTCCACATCCAAGAAATGAGAGATTTAAGGCTATTCAGAAGGTTTTGTTGTTTGTTTTGCTCCTAAGATAAGGTACTACTTCCAGCAGGCATATAAAATTTCCAGTAGTTAAAAACAAAACAAAACAAAACAAAAATACATTTCTTGAAGAAATTTCTTCAAATATTAAAGTTTCAATAAGAAAACATGTAAACATCACCCTGTTCCCTTACTCCCCCCAGTAATTTCACGTTACATTTGTAAAGGAGATTGTATTCAACTCGCCCTATGTCAGCTATTACATTTCTCAGTACAGTAATTCCCTCTTATCCATGGTTTCATTTTCCATGGTTCAATTCCCATGGCCAATTGCCGTCTGAAAATATTATATGGAAAATTCTAGAAATAAGCAATTTATAACTTAATTTATACACCGTTCTGAACAGGGTGATGAAATTTTGTACCCTCTTGCTCCATCCTACCTGGGATGAGAATCATCCTTTTGTCCAGCATATCCATGCTGTATGTGCTACCTGCCCCATTAGTCACTTAGTAGTTATCTCGGTTATTGGACTGGCAATCTTGGTATCAGAGTGCTTGTGTTCAAGTAATACTTGTCTTACTTAAAAGAATTAAATAGGTGATGAAGATTAAATAGTGTACTTGTGATGAGCACCAGGAGATATATGGAAGTGTTGAATCACTCTATTGTACACTTGAAACTGTACACTTAACTGGACTTTAAATAAAAACTTAAAAAAATCAAAATAATCAAATGCAATGCAAAATATATAAATAAATAATGGCCCCATAGTGCAAGAGTAGTGATGCTGGCAATTTGGATATGCCTAAGATAAGCTGTGAAGTGCTTCCTTTAAGTGAAAAAGTGAAAGATCTTGACCTAATACAGAAAAAAAAAATCATATGCTGAGGTTGCTAAGGTCTATGGTAAGAACAAATCTTCTTGTGAAGATTGTGAAATTATGAAATTGTGAAGAAGGAAAAAGAAATTTGTGCTAGTTTTATTTTATTAATCTCTTATTGTGCTTAATTTATAAAATAAACTTTATAATAGGTATGTATGCACAGGAAAAAACTGTATGTGTAGGCTTCAGTACTGTCCATGTTTTCAGGCATCCACTGGGGGTCTTGGAACATATCCTGCATGGCTAAGGGGTACTACCATAGTAACAGATTTCCTATTTTTAACTAGTCACATTACCATATGAAATAAAAGTCACTATTCTGCTTTGCAACTAAGTATGGCCATGAGATTAAATTCTTCTGCTAAAGCATGAGCAGAAATATAATATGACATTAAGGAAATTTTTTTATCTTTAAAAGAAAAGAAAAAAAAAACAAAAACTCTTTCTCCTTTCTGGTACTTGATGTAATGGTGAGTCTTAGCAACAGAGGTGGAAGACACAAGCCAAAGATGGCAGCACAGAGAGATAAAAGGAGGTTAGGTCAGAATGTGTGGAGCCCCACATCAATTGTGAGACATAAACCTCTGGATCTCTTAAATGAGAGAGATTAAATTGGGATCTTGTTTAAGTCTTTACCAGAGGTTTTTATTTTGTATGTAGCCAAATTTAATTCTAAGTAACACAATTCTTATATTTTTATATCTGCAGAGCACAGAATGTACATCTTCTGGGTATCTGAGACAGATTTTTACATCTAAAAGTGAACTTGTGTGATTATCTTAATTCCCTAACTCATGGATTGATTTCATATTTGTAACAGTACCTTCTTCTTTTTCTTTATAATACTTATTTTTTGTGAATGTGTTGTAAAATTCATTTACATAAGCACAGAAACATTTTACTAAATTAAGATATTCACAAAGATAGAAAATATTATAAATCCATCACTGAAATTATTACGCCTAATCTATTCCTTTAAGCTTTTCAAAAGATTTAGAAATAGATTATTTAGGTGTATTGTCTCCCTTAAGACCCTTTGAGTTTGAGATTTATGGAAACAGAGACATTGCAAATAGTAGCAAAAAAATCTAAGCACCATTTGTTCAAGTCAGAGTAAGAAAATGCAAGGCAGTAAAATAACTCCCATTTCAGAACTTAAAGGCAATGATTTTTAAAAGCTGTGGAAGGCAGAGGAGTATTATCAAATTGGTTGAAGCTTTATACCCACCTAAAAATCCCTGGAAAATTTTTATTTCTAAATTACCCTTAGGAATAAATTAGACCTACAAATATATCCAGTCTTTGAATGTGGGTCTGTATATGTTTGAAGGTATATGTTCCATTTACCAGATAGTGATATGAATTAATATTCATAATGAGAGTATCTAATTGTATAGATATATTTAGATGTATGCTTCTTTAAAATTTTGTTGAAGATATAGATCTTGTAATAATTTAGTAATATTTAATGTCATCATATTTAATGTTTGTGAACTTTGTGACATAGACCATTAAAATAAGAAACTGATACTTACTAAACTATGTAACAAGTAGACTCTTAGGTCATATAATTTAATTGTAACCATTTTCTATACTTCCAAACCAAGTATTTTGTTATTTGCTTAAGACCTCAGAACCAAAGAGAGAAAGAACCAGGATTTAATCCACAGCCACACTCTTTCTACTGTATTGCATTAGCTTTATACTTTTCATTTTTTTTTAGCAATTAAAAAGGATAATTTAGTGATTGATTTACAGAGAATACTGATATTCCTCACTTACACATCCCTACTGCTGAAAAGTTATTGTTTGGGCCACAGAGTCACATAGACAAGTTAGCAACACCGATCTGGTAGAAATCTTGCGCCCACTGTAGATGCAATAAACAATGTTTTTTTAAAAAAACACCCTGAACACTAAAATCAACCTTTTAAGAGCTGAACTTGCAAACCTAAAAATATAAAGTGATGACAGTATTATCATAGACTCCTTAGATACTTGAAAGAATTCTTTTAAGTGTGAAGCCTCCTGTTTATTTTGACAGAGCTGGAGAGCTGAAAATTCCTTCTCACTAATCCATTTTTTCTAAACAAATCTATTTTTCCAAGAAATGATCACTAAACCATAACATTTAATTTAAAAAAGCAAAATAAGATAACAACTAGAAAGAGAAATATGTGGCCATACATTACTTATCCATTTATATTCCACAGTTCAGCACCTGACAAAAATTAGAGTACTCTAATTGCCTGAGGATATTTTTTTAAATGATAGATTCCTGCATCCTAATCTCAAAGATTCTGTTACAATAAGTGTGCTATATGACCTAGAGATATATGTACTTCATAGATACATCTGGAGAGTCTCATAAAAATGGTCTAGAGAACACATTTTGAGAACTACTGAATCAGTCTGCATGTTTATTCAATTTGTGTCATAATATATAAGCATGAAATTATAGATCTAAATGAAATCAATGAGTATGAAAATCTTTAATTTACCAATGAGAAAACAACTCAGTTGAATGTTAGAAACTAAGTCAAATGTGTAGAATCTGAGATTTTTCCCTACTTAAAGTTAACAAATCAGTTTGCCATAATTTCATGGATGTTGGCAGAAGGCATGATTTCCTGGGGCAGAGACAAGACTTCTTTACTCACTACACAGCAAGAGGCATAAGCTTCATGCTCGTGGCAGTTCTCCTTGTCACCTCAGATCTCACAAGGATGATAAGGAGCACACAGGTAGAGGCTACACATATAGGAAACCCCAACCTTTTATAAAAAGACTGCACAAGAACCTGCCCAAATCTTGCCCTGTAGGGCGACAGTATTCTGAATGTCAAATAAACCTGCCTTTTCTCTGGAGAGAGACACTATCCCTATCTTCCAAGGCCATTTACTCTATAAAAATTCTTGAGAAGTTAGTCTGATCAAAAGCTTTCACTGTCTTAGCTTACAGGACATGCAGAAACATGAGAGGCCCAATGGAGAATTCTCTTAACAATGATTCCCCCCCCCCATTTTTTACATGGATATTATATAAAGTATAATCACAGGGATCTCACTATCCCATCTCATTCCCACTGTGAGTTATTCATTTCTGCCTCTCCTCCAAAGAGTTGTGAAGATTTCTCACCATCACTTCACTAGGTTTCCTATTAGAAGAGGAGTCCACACAGTGTAGCTCCACAAGGAAAAGATAAACCACAATTATGCAGCATCAGGCTGGATAATTGTGACTTGCAATTCAGTTCCCATGCAGTCCTGGGCACTTCAATATTTCTATATGCTGCTCAACTTCTCTCCTTTTAGATAACTTCCCAAGATATGTTTAGAAGCTATATTTAGTGAGGTAAAGACCCCTCTTGCCCCCTCCTTGCACCCACCAAAGTTTTCATCCCCATCACAGCTTCTTTATCCCTTCACCAAAAAGAAAAGAAAATCCAATTATCTCACACACTATAATTTTACTTTAGAAATGGAAGATGCTTAAACACAAGCCAGACTCTTAGAAAATTCTTTTCAACTTCTCTAAAACTAGGCGGCCTAAATCTCCCAACTTTTACAGATCTGTTTTCATTTCTGACATCTACAACTGCAAAGATATTGAGGAAAACCCTAAATATTTATACCTTCCCATTAAAGCCACCTAAATAGTGATATCCTGGAACAGGTATTATAACATTTTCATTTTTGTTATTTGTTTGTCTTTGCTTATGACAATAGGTCCAAACCAAATCCACAATATTAGAAAGATGATCTCAGAAAATATGGGAAAGTTATTATCTAGTATTTAATATATTCTCACTTCTTAACATCTATCATTCATCATGTAATCTTTCCTTTGTTTATAGTTAGGATTGTTATTTATTGGGAACCTTCCATCACCTGGGTCTGTTTGGTGGTAAAAATATGTATTCTATTTAGAGCACACATGGTGAAAAGTACTATGTTAAGCAACATAGTGTTTATAAGCATTTGACCTTAAAAAGGTTATAGCCTGTTGGAGTAACACTATTTTACACAAATAACTATAAGGCAGAGTAAAAAGTGATACCTTATTAGAGAGTGTATTAGGTTCCTGTTGCTGTTGTAACAAATCACTGCAATGTAGGTGCTCAACCCAACACACATTTATTCTCTTACAGTTCTAGAGATCAAAGATCTAAAATCAGCCTCACTGGGCTAAACTTAAGGTGCTGTAGAGTTGCCTTCTTTCTGAAGGCTCTAGGGGAAAAATCATTTATTGCCTTTTTCAGTGTCTATAGGGTGCCTACAGTCTTTGTCTTGTGACCTCTCCTTCTAATTTTTGCATTAGTCTGATTTCTGCCATTGTCACATCTCTTTTTCTGACTCTGGCTCTCCTGCTTCCATCCATTCCTTTATATGGACACTTGTTACACCGTTGAGCTTCACCAGATAATCTAGAATAATCTCACAATCTCAAGTTTTTTAAGTTAGTCACTTCAGCCAAGTCTCTTTTGCTGTATGGAATATATATTCACTGGTTATGAGGATTAGTATATAGATCAATTTGGTGGACCATTGTTGTACCTAACATAGAGAGCTTTATATTTTTGCAGTCATGAAGAATAAAAATCCTTTAAATAGAGACTTGGTTTGATATCTGATGAAAATTTATTAATTCTTATAAATGATGTAGCTAAATTATTTGTATATCAATTATCCCCCCAAAATCATATTAAAACTGAACCAGGCCATTCAGAGATATAAAGTGGGTGAGAGAGACAGATACAGAGAGAAAGAGAAACTCTGTATCTTATATCCCCTCATAAAGATGAACTGCTAATCCACTTAAAAAGGAGAACTCTTTGAACATTTTTTAATACTCTAGTGAAATTTTCTGTTAATGAAACGGTAGTTGACCTTAAAGTAGTCCAATATAACAGCTTCTGAACTTGCTGACTGCTTACTGATTTCTTTAGCTTGTTTGCTAATATTCTGTTCACAAGTTCAATATCCAAAGCTTAAGTGTGATGACTGCAGCCTATTCCAAAACTTGATAATAATTTCAAAGGGAGAAAGAAGCAGGTGAGCTTCCTATCATAGTATGGTAATGTTTTGACACTGCTGTCTGCCCTGAAGTCAAAAGACTGGAAAGAGCATACCCCTGAAGCTTCATTCTGATGTCACAATGTGATTCAAAGCAATTGGAATGAATATTCATGTTTTCTGGTGTCTGAGATGCTGTCATGGTCCCATCAGTTATTAAACAATGACATTTGATGATCGTGTTTTATTATTCCTACCGAATGTTCTAATGTAGACTTGAGCATCCAAGGTCTATCTCCTAACTAAAGCTGATTTATTATTTTAACAACATTAAAAATAACATGTAATTCACAAAAATAGCAGGAAATATAGCAAAAGTGTAACAAATAAGCATGTACTCCTTCCAGCTTTAAAACCTTAAATTTAATTTCTCCTCCCAACAAAAACAGAGTAATAAAGATGGGATAGATCCATCCACCTGAAAGAGCCAAAAAACTGGCAAGATATATAAATCAATGTTTTTAAGAGGTCAGTCAATGAAGGAAGTACAGTAATACCTGAGTAACATGAAAAAAGTGAGGGTGACCACCAAGATTGTCTGAGCTTTACTCCATTGTGAGTAAACAGAGTACAATATAGAAAGGAGCTATATAGATAAAGAACTTCAGAGATTTAGAGAAGGTCCTTCTCAAGTATTCAGCACAGTAGTGATAACATATCTGTGTGAGGAAACTACCTGAGATGGGGAAACACACACACACACACACACACACACACAAAGGGATTAAAAGTAGCATCTCCTGATGCTCTTACAGGGACAGTGGACAGCAACAGTGTTTATTCTTCCCAGGAACACAGGAAAGCTTCATAATTCAAGGAAAATTGAGTAAACAGAAGGGTAATGATTGAGTAGAGGGGAATAATTAGTCGTAATCTGAGTACTGATCCAGTCCCATCTAAGAAATCTTAAAAGCTGGAATAAAAGGCTCACACTAATTTCAAGAAACTGAATTTCAGCCAGAACAAAGCTCAAAATATTGATAGGAATAAAAAAAATCCATAAAAGTAAAATTTACAATATATGATATTCAAAAAAAAAATTTACTAGATAATGTGGAAAAGAAATCACTCGAAACAGACCCATGGGGGAAAAAGTTGTTAGATTTAGCAAAGAAATTAAAACAGTTACTATAACTGTATTCCATATGTTCAAAAGATAAGTAGAGATATGAAAGATATAAAAAATCAAATTTCAAGAGATGAAAACTAAAATATCTAAAAATATACTAGATGGGATTAATGGCAGATTAGAAATTATAGACAAATTAGTGAATTTGAAGACATAGGAATCAAATTTTACTAAAAAAATAGGGTAAGCAAAAAGTTATAATGAGCAAAATATCAGTTACAAATGGAAAAAGTTTAAGTGCATAATTTATTGGTAATTGGAGTTTCTTAAGTAGAGAAAAAAATAAAGACTAAAATTTTTCCAAATTTGATGAAAATCACAAACCCACAGATAGTAGGCGTTCCCTGAAATGTTCTCCAAACAAAAGAAACACGAAGAAAACTATACCAAGACATATCATACTCAAATGTCTTAAAACCAGAGGTGAAGAGAAAACCTTATAGGCAGTTGGAGAAAAAGACAAATATGAACAGAGGAACCAGAACAAGGATGATGGCAAGAGAGAAGAGAGTAGAATAACATCTTTGAAGTTCTGGATAAGCAAAAGCCTGTCAAAACAGAATTATTTACTGGGCAAAACTTTATTCCAATAAAAAGAAGAAATAAAGACTTTCAAAATGCAAAAGATGAAAGAATTTATTACCATCAGACCCATACTACAAAGAAATTTTAAGGAATATCCTTCAGGTAGAAAGAAAATGATGCCAGATGGAAATATGTTTCTATACAAAGTAATGATGACAACCAAATTTTGTACCTCTGTGAATGAACATTTGATTTGTTGCTTGTTTAAATTTTGTAAAATTTCCCCAAATATTCAAACAACCCAGAGAAAGGAGGGGAAAAGGAATCAGAGAACAGAAAACAAAGATAACAAATAGAAAATGAAAAACTATCAGAGCCCTAATAGATCAATATTATATTAAATGTAAATGTTTTAAATAAGGCAGAGATTGACAGAGTGAATAAAATAAAAATGTGATCCAACTATGTGTCACCTACAAGAGATTCAGTTCAAATATAATGATATAGATAAGCTGAAAGGGAAAAGATGGGAAATGATATATCATGCAAATATTAACCAAATGAAATAAAGGATAGCTATATGAATATCAGATTGGGTAGACTTTAGAGAAAAGCGATGACTAGAGACAAAGAGGACTATTTCAAAATAATAAGTATCAATAAGCAAGAAGACAGCACAATCCTATGTTTACATGCCAAAGAACAGAGCTTCCAAATATGTTAAACAAAGACTGATAGAACTGACAGAAGGAAGACTAATATACAATCACAGAGACTTAAGCACGGTCTCAACAATTGATAAAACAACTAGACAGAAAATAAGCAAGGATATAGAAGGATTTAATAACAGTATCAACAAACAGGATCTAATCTACATTTATAGAATACTCCATCAACAACAGCAGAATATACATTATTTTCAAGCACCCAGAGAACATATACCAAGATAGACCATATTCTAGTCATAAAACACCCCCAAAATTTAAAGGAACCAAAATCATACTACAAATGGTGTCTGACCACAATGGAATCAAATTAGACACTAGTAAGAGAGGATAACAGGGGGGCGCCTGGATGGCTTAGTCGATTAAGCATTGTTCTCTTGATTTTAGCTCATGTCATGATCTCAGGGTCATGAGATCAAGCCCTGAGTGGGGCTCCCTGCTAGGCGTGGAGCCTGCTTAAGATTCTCTCTCTGCCCCACCCCCCGCTTATGCTGTCTCTCTCTCTCTCTCTCAAAATATATAGAAATAAATATAAGCAAAAAAGCATAACAAGAAAATCCACAAGTACTTGGATATTAAATATATTTGTAATAATAAATTATTAATAAATTTAAAAGGATTCAAGTCATGCCAAGTATCTTCTCTGACACCTGATATTAAAGTAGAGATCAGTAGCATACAGTGAGAGAAAGATATCTGGAACATACCCAAATATATGGAAATGAATTTACAAAACTCTAAATAACATATGAGTCAAAGAAGAAATCAAATGGGAGATCAGAATGTGTTTCTAACTACAAGAAAATGAAAACAAAATATATTACAATTTTGAGTTGTCACCAAAGCAGTAATTAGAGAATTATTTATAGCATTAAATGTTTATTTTAGGAGAGAAGGAATAAATCAGCTCTTCAGTATCTTCATGGAAAAAAAGGAAGAAAGGAAAAGAGGGAAAGAGAAGAAAACTAGTATAGGGGCAAATAAAACTCAAAATAAGTAAATAGAAAAAAAGAAATGGGAAACATCAGAGTAGAAATCAATGACATAGAAAACAGTAAAACAACAGAGAAATCAATAAAACAACTTTATAAACATTTTCATAGGATATAGAATTTTGAATTAAATACTCCCAATAGTTTAAAAACGTCATCCCATGTCTTACAGCTTGCATAATTTCTGAGGGGAATCTTACATTTCACTGTTGCCGTTGTTCCTCTTTATGTTTCTTTTTCTCTCTGAGAGCTTTCCAGATTTTTTTTTTATCTTTTTTTTTTTTTTTTTAATCAGCATTTTGGCTACGTGTCAGCATTTTTTTTTTTTTTCCTGCTTAGTATTCTCTGGGTTTCTTGGACCTATGGTTCATTTTTCCATTAATTTGGAAAATTCTTGGCCATTTTCTGATCAGATTTGTGTTGCACACCATTGCCTTGGATACTCTACTTTTGATTTGATTAACTAATTAATTAATTATTTTTGTCCTTTCTTTCTTTTTATCTTTCAGCTTGGATAATTTCTGTCTATCTGTTCACTGTTGTTTTCCTCAGTTGTAACCAATCTGTTCTTGAGTTCATCACAGGAATTCTTCATCTCTAGTATTATATTTTTATATCTGGCATTTTCTTTTGTCTCTTTGTATAATTTCCTCCTCTGCTGAAATCCTCCATCTTTTCATGCATGGTGCCCACCTCTTCCCCTGGATCCTTTGTCATATTAATCATAATTATGTTGTACTCCTCTCATACATCCAAAATCTAGTTTTGTTGATTATTTTTTACCTTGAAAATTTGTTTGTTTTTGCTTTTTCTGTGCACCTACAATTTTTGATTTAGTAACAGATGTTGTGTGGGGAACAACAGTAGAAAATGGGCTAAATAGTATGATACCTGGGTACACTTCTGGGCATTAATGAGGCCAGTTGCTGCCAGGTTGCTATTACCTTATGATTGGAAGGGGGCATGTGAGGCTAGAGACTTTTTCTTAGAGTTCCCATTCTACTCTTAACTTTCAGCAATTACTGCACACATGTGCCATGGAAGGGGTCTTATTGTTGCTTACTCTACTCGGTGGGACCAGGAAGTATTCTTTATTCTCCTGAGTCAGATTAAGTCTCAGGCACCTGTATTACCTGGGCTTAAGGTGTAGGGATTCCTCAGCATTCCTTCCCTACTTCTCCATTGCAACTAAATTTTATCTTCTACCTGTGACTAGTCTTCCATGAGAGGGCTTTTTTCTGCCCCATCATTAGCAATACCTCCTCTCTTCTTGGTGTTGATACATAAACTTGGGCCTACAGAAAGAGGGTTTTGTTTTTGTTTTTGTTTTTTCTTTTATCCTACCTCATAAGCAATGAATCGCTGCTTATTTTTGGTTTGGAAAGTGTTTTCTAACCATCTTCAAGAGGTAAACAATTTTATTTTTTCCATTCCACAAGACGCAGTGGATTTTGTATGAGCCCTGTAGATGAAATGATTTACTGTCCCTGCACTATCAAGTTAAAGCCTTTATTTATTTCCTATGAAGGAAGTGTTTAGGGATGCAGGTGTAGCTTCATACCTGAATTCCAGTGACATCCAGTTATGTCCTGTACATTTTTGCCACCAAGCAGCATCTCTCCTCAGACCTATTCCCAGTCTTTCTTGGTAGAGACCTGTTGAAAATATCTTAAGATTAATTGTAAACTTCTTATCTTTCTGGAGCTCCCAGCTATGCAAAATTGATATGCTAGCCCACACTTGACCTTTAAAGATTCTATAAAAATATCAATTTTATCTTACATTCATAGCAGTCACCTCTCTCCCATGCTTTAAAAAGGATGTATTCCTTCTCTCCATAAAGGGATTTTTATCCCTTGAAATAAAGGGTTTTAAAATTTTTCTCTGGGATAGACTCAAGAAAAATTATGATTTTGTAGATAATTTGGTTTTTCTAATATTCATGTTAAGAACAACATTCTTTTACAAGTTTCTACATTCTAAGTGGAAACAGAACTCTCCTTTTATATTTTATTTATTGTTTCTATTGATTTATAACAGTGTCTGTGCATAGAAGCAAGACCTTTCCATATCACACTGACCAGAAATTAAACCTTGATGTTAAATAAAATTAAGACACATGAGACATCTGGTGAAAATTATAGGGAATTAGATATTATTTTAGAGTTAACACATATCCCAATTGAAGATCATATTTTAGTGTATATGTAGTAGTTTGTAACCATCTTATGCTTCAGTGTTTTTCTTAGCCTCGATTCAATGGAAATGATTCATAAGACAAATTAAAATCACATCAAATGACGTCAAAACTTGATCCAACTTCTTCTGTAATTACACACAACTCCATTTGGCAATAATTATATAAGCAGTACCTCTTGGCTGTCAAGCTTTATCTTACAATATCTAGTGGACAATGGTAAAAAGGTTGTCCATTTATTGAGAGAAATGAATTTAACTTTGGAATTCTCAGGGATATTACAAATAGTGTTACCAAATGGCCTCAGTTATTATTTTGGTATCTAGTTTATCATCCAGGAATCAAGAAGGATATTCCTATCAATGAAACCCCTCTTTTAATATTCTTATCAACTTCATCTTAGTCTTACCACAACAGCAAATGATAGCCAACCTGTCATTTTCAGTGATAGTTTGGTACATTTAAGTAATTCTCCGAGTATATTTTAAGGAAGGTGTAGGTCAACGTATTATTGCAATCAAAGTATGTTTAGTATTTGTTGTCATTTATCTAGTTCATTCAGTATTTCAACTAATATTTATTCAGTACCTCTACTGTGCTAGGATCTCTTTTAGGTACAAGAGTTAAATTAATGTGGACAAGTAGACATGGTCAGTGTTTACTTGTGCTTAAAGTCTAGTGGGTAAAAAAAAAAAGCATATGCAGAAAATCATGCAATATGATAAATGCTGCAGTAGGGAGCATATCTGATCATACGACTGTTCCTAGGCAGGGGAAGAGAGAAAATTTGTTTCTGTTTGTTGGATTATTCAGTGTGGAGAAATGAACTAAGCACCACATGCATTACAGGTCATTGTGCAATGTCCAAGTGTTTTAGATTCTGATGGCTACACAATATTAGGGTCTGAATTTCATTAAATGGAAAGAAGAGCCTATTTGAAATTTAATTTGTATTTTCCATTTTTTTTCATGAAATATGTGTGATAGCCTATAATAATTTATGAGGAATAGAATTTTTTTTCTGAATGGACAATATAGTTGGTAATATGTTGAAGGCCAACCTTATTCTTAAGAAGCAATCAATATAAAAATAAGGGTTACAGATATGCAAGATAAATTAGCTTGATCTGGAAAGCAATCACATATATCAGTGCATTGTTTATTTTTATTTCTAGTATCTTAGAAGCTGTGTGATAAACAAGTCTACTTGAAGAAAGGCAAATTGAGAAGGGAGCTTCTATCCAGCCTGGAAGCCAGAAGTTCCTCTTTTAGCATCTGAAGTAAGTAATACATGATGGGGATTAATATAACATCATGTTTTTTTTTTTAGTTTATCAGATTGTTAAGTTGAATTAATTCACACTGAATTATAAGGGTATATACCCTGCATATTCAAATAATTAGTTCCTAAATAGAGGCAAGATTCTTTTTCTGTAACACTGTTTATAGGCACTGTTTTAGGCTCTAATGATAACATGGATATCTCTTAAGGTACTCATATTCTTTAAGTGGAAGAATAAATAAATTTCATTTAGTGGTAAGTGTTATAAAGAAAATAAAGTAGGATATTGGGATCAAAGAAAAATATATATTGAGCAGGAGCTCAGAAGGTATTTGAGATAATTTGGTTAGAGACAGCATCTCTGAAGGTATGACATTTGAATGGTATTTGAGCACAGACCTGAATGATCAAACCCCAGCATGTTTAAGGAAGACCGGAGGAAGTGCAGACAATAAAGTTTCTGAACTTTATAAAGTCTCTGAACAAGAATGGGCTCAACTCTTTTAATTCACTGTAAGAAGCTTAAATCAGTCAAAATATAGAGAACAAGAGAGAAAGTGTTAGGATATTAAGCTGCAGAAATAATTAATGAACATGTCATATATGGCTTTTGGGCGTTCTAAGGAGTTTGTCTCATTCTAATTGGTAAAGGAAACCACTGGATATTTTTGATGAGAGGAATGAGGTGCTCTGAGTTATAATTCAGTCAGCATACTTTTATCAAACTCTTACTGAGAGCCAGGCATTTCGTGTGAAGCTAGGAATGTCAAACATGGGTATGGCTTGGAATGCTCTTGTCAAGTAGTTGAGTCTGTTAGTCATTTAATCTCCTTCGGGTAGCCTCGTGACCCAAGGTCCATATGTGACACTAGTGGGCCACATGGTAATGCTCTGCCAATTTAGTTAGTTTCCCAGGCAGGGTCTCAAAGTCATGATCTTTAAGAATAATGTGTTTTAGACTGTTTATCAGCAATAATTTTCATCTATTACTGCCTGCGTTACCAGGGAAACTCATAAAACTATTGTTTCATGGAAAATTATTCATTATGACAGCTTTAGAGAGACCAAAAGTTTTATCCAAATCTCTTTTGAACTATAATTTTAATAGGCATTATTATTGATTATTGAGTAAGATAAATTCTAATATGTACTATTGTACTTACTCGAGTTTAAAGACAACTGAACTCTTTAAAAGAAAAACAGTGGTATTTTCTAATGGATTGGATAATGTTTTACTGTGAGAATTCTGATGCTTTTACTTAAATGCTGTGAAAGTATATCTCTTTCTCTGTTTTTAGTTTTAAAAATATTTACAAATGATTAGCATCATGCATAAAAGTCTCAGCAACAAGGACAAAGAAAACAAATTCTGTATTAGTATGCTTCTTTTTGATTCTTAGTTTTTTTTCCCCAAAGATTAGCTTCACCATAAGCATTTAGAATCTCCTGCAAAGTACAGATATAATTCAAATTGTATTACTGCTTGTGTTTGTGTTTTAATAATCAAGGGGGAGAATGAAAAAGATGTGGAAAAATTTCTTGAAGATAATAACTGGATGTTTTCTCTGAAGCCATAGAATAACTAATATAGTAAGGTAAATAAATGATATTCATCATTTTCCTCCATTTGTAATTTCACATCAAGCAGAATATTTATGGAACTTCAAAGGTAGCAGATAGGAAGTTTAAGAAAATAATATGCTAAATTTAGTTTTCCTTTCTTCTTCCTCATCACATATCATTGCAAGTCTGTGTAATTTAGTACCCAGCAATAGCTCTTCAGAAAAATATATTAATTTTCTAAGGGTTAAACAAAAAGCAAGGTAAACACACCATACACTTGTAAACCTGTTGTGCTAAAACATGGGAAGTTGTCCTAAACCCATCAATACCAGTCAAATGTAACATACGAACTTTGACTATAATTGTAAATATAAATGCTTGAGTAGTATAGTCGTCATAAGAATGTATCTTTCAGGGCACCTGGGTGGCTCAGTCGGTTAAGCATCTGCCTTTGTCTCAGGTCATGATCCCAGGGTCCTGAGATCTAGTCCCACATTGGGCTCCCTGCTCAGGGGGAGTCTGCTTCTCCTTCTACTCCTCCCCCCTGCTTGTGCTCTCTCTTTCTCTCTCAGAAATAAATAAACAAATCTTAAAAAAAAAAAAAAGAGAGAGAGAGAGAATGTACCTTTCAGACTTGCAAATAAAGAAAGGCTAATTGTCATGGGCTACAGCTGCTGAACTCAGATCCATCCTGCATTTGCAGTGAGACTACCTCCCATGAGCTTTCCCCAGCCAATGATTAAGCATTATGGAGATAGCAAAGCAGATCCATTTCCTGGAGACATGGTACTCTTCTGAAGGGGGATTTTGACTCAGGATTCCCCACAACCTTCCAAACCTTTCTGAACCTACACAGCAGTCTAGGAAACTTCCATCTGCCTATCTCCCTCAGGCTCACTCTTGTATCGTAGTCTGATGGATGTCCCAGTCTTCCCCAAACCCCTCCTCATTTTCTCTCACAGGCATTTCTCTTAGTAAAACTTTTGTATGTTTAATCCCATCTCTTTGTCCACAGAAAATAGCACCCAGACTAAAGTAAGTAGTTAATATTTCAATATAATTTCACATATAGGATCAATGTGATCATCATAGGGGCTCTATGAGAAAGCCAACATAAGCATTATTATCTTTTGACAGAGGAAAATGAGATGATTTCAACGGCATTCTGGATTACATATGATCCAAAAGTGATAAGTCATTGCTAAAAAGCCAGTCTTAGCAAAAAGTGACATTTTCTTCAGTCATTGACTATCATTTGGCACAAATTAAATAGAAAATTTAAAATTCAATTAAAAATGGACTAATAAACTCATTGCTCCCAATTTTCTTTATATGAAAAGAAATTTAAAGGAATAGTCTACAGACACTAGATCTGCGAAGCAGGATAATAATAATATAAAGAAAAATGCAAAAAGAGTAAATAGTGTGATATTGCAACTAGATATTAAATCCATATTTTTTTGTCAATTCCATCCAGTGATTTCAATTACTTTATTTTTTTTAAATGTTTTATTTATTTATTCATGAGAGTCAGGGAGAGAGAGAGAGAGAGAGGCAGAGGCAGAGGGAGAAGCAGGCTTCCCGCTGAGCAGGGAGCCCGATGCGGGGCTCGATCCCAGGACCCTGGGATCATAACCTGAGCCGAAGGCAGACGTTTAACCATCTGAGCCACCCAGGCGCCCCGATTTCAATTACTTTAATTAGAAGTTGTATATCAGTCCACACAATAATCTTTTTTAGTAAAACTTGGTCTACATGTCACTCCTGGTAGTCTTGATTGTGGAATGTCATAGGGGAGGCTTATAGGGTCAGTGACCTCAGATAGATTTTAGAAGGATTAGCAAGAATCCAAATGGTAGGCAAGGGGAAAATGCCATAGAAACAAATATATATGTGCACACATATTTTATATCTCAAAAATATACTTAGTTTTTGTACTCTGCTTGTTTTTTAGATGTAATATATGATGAGTATTTTCCTATAACTTTAAATGTTCTTTGAAAATATGTTCTTTTAATCCTCTGTCAGAGGACAGATGCTAAGAGTTTAGGTAACTTGATCAGATTACACTGTTTAATTAGTGGGGATAAAATAATAAGGGATATAAGTGGGGATATAATAAGAAAAATATCTTCTTCATAATGTTATTGTGATGATTAAATTAGTTAAGCCATGAACCACATTTAGAGTGAAGGCTGTAAGCATTCAACCAAAGGCAGCTATTATCATTAGTTTTATAACAGTTGAAACCAGTCTCTGCTTCTATACTTTTTACAACCTAATATTGCTCTAATTTGTAGTTTCTCAATTCCCCATTAAAATCTGTGTAGATATTTTGATCAATAACATATGGTTCTTCAGAATGACCTCTTGAAAGAAAATAGCAATGTGGATATAGTTTGTTCTGAGAGAGATATTATATACATAATATAGGTACATATAATATATACACATATATTATATATATTATAGGTACATATAATATATACATATACTATATTAATATATAATAACATAATATATATTATTTTCATATCTTATTACTAGTAGCTTTGGATACTACTGACTTTATTTCAATCTTCCCAATGTCTAAAACACCCCAACCAGAGCAAATAAAAACTAAGGACATTTAACTAGGTTATTCAGGCACATACTGGGCAAGACTCCTAGGTATTTACCTGCTTGCTATTGAGAAAAACACATTAAGATTAACTAGTGTCTCTTTTCTATCATTATGCCTGTTTTAGAAAATGTTACAGTAAGTTCACTAATAAGAAATCATTCTCCTTTTTTACTTCACTCTTCTTTGTATATCTTTTTGCCAAATGTTATTTGACTCATAAGGGTCATACAGTAATGACTATATCAGTGAATCTATTTAGAACCAAATTAGCAATTGGAAGAAACTGAAAATTCCACATTTGTCTCCAACACATCTTGAAAACTGTGTGTATACTATATATATATAGTATATATATACACACACAGTATATACTATGTACTATATATGTGTATATCTGTATACTATATATAGTATATACATTTTATATATACACTTTTTGTGTGTGTGTGTGTGTATATATATATATATATATATATATATATATATATATATATGATGGGAAAATGTGCACAACTCTCCAAATCTGCTTTACATTGTTTAGTCTGAGTTTTACCCACAGGGTGACTGTCATCTTTCAATGTATATTATGCTTCTTTGAGACAGAAACTGTGTGAATTTATCTTGTTCTTTCAAGAGCTAGATGACTTATCAAGCTTCTTGCTGTGCTTTCTGATCATCTTAATAGTGGGTACCGGGTGATGACACTGTGAAGGTTACTGAAGTGATTGCTGTGATGTCTTTCTCAGGATTAGGTTAACTGCAGCTTGTGAGAAATAAAGACCTAGAGGTGTGTCGCAAGAGGGAAGGCAGAGGGGAATGGGAAGAGTAAAGAACAAGGAGATGAAGAAAGAGGAAGAGAAAGGGAGGGTAACTGGCCCACGTCCCACATCTCCATGTTTACAGGGACATGCTTCAGTGATCTGTCTGCACTGTTTAATGGCATGAGTACAATTCTGTCCTTGAAACACAGATCAATTTACTATGCCAATCTGCTCTCTTCCCTGTCCAATGTTTCACTGATTCTGAATTCTGTGGATGGTTTGAAGATGCCCGATGCTAATTTAGTTCAAGCCTGTCTTCTGATTTACAGAGAGGAAATGGTTAAAATTTTCTTCTTGAGTGAGTAATGCCAGAAGGATTCTTGCTGTTATGACTCCTGCCACTTAATGCTTTAGTATATGCTCACTGCTCTCCAACCTTCTTTTTCAAGTTAGAATTTATGCTATTACATATTAACAATGCCTATACTTGTAGATATTAATTACTTTGATGTGGCCATAAGAACTGAAGTAACCACTTATGGATCTAGACAATGATTTAGCTTAGGATAACTTAATTTAAATAGTTTTCTCTTAAAAAAAAATAAGTACTGTGGTGCCTGGATGGCTCAGTCAGTTAAGCATCTGCCTTTAGCTCAGGTCATGATCCCAGGACCCTGGGATTGAGCCCTGCATTGGGCTCCCTGCCCAGCCGGGAGTCTGCTTCTCCCTCTTCCTCTGTGCGCTCTCTCTCTCTCTCTCTTTCAAATAAATAAATAAAATCTTTAAAAAAATAATAAGTCCTATTTTATAGGTATCCTTTTCCTGTAAATTGATTTTTTTTTCAGTAAGTTCATTAATGAAATATCTTAGTTTTGTCCCTAGCTTTCTCTTATATCATTTTTCAGAAAAATACATCATTTGATATAGAAGAAGGAGCCAGAAGCTGAGAAACTTGGGTCTGGTCAACAACAATGGTAACTAATTGCATGCCTTTAGGCTGGTTCTTACTCTGAGCTATAACACTTTGGAGCTAGGCTAACTCATCTCTAGGGTGTTTCAGCTTTTAAATTCTGAGATTATAAAATGTTATTTCTTGCTCCTATTCTCTAAAACTGTGGGCTGTTACTAGGTAGTAACATAAAAAGCATACAGAAGCATAACATATTGAACAGAGTATCGAATAAGGTACTTGATAAGTGTAGTTTTAGATCCAGCTCTTTTACCAACTGGCTGCAGGATGGGAATGAGTAATTTAAAATGTTCATCCTCATCTATAAAATGTAGATAATATCAATTTTGGAGTATTGTTGTTAGAGTTGAAATAAGATGCTTTAGAAACACACACTCACACACACACACACACACACACACATACACACCATGAAACAAAGCCTTCTGGAACTAGAAACAACTGATTACTTAGTTAATAAAGGATTTTTAATGTATCTTAAAAATCTCACATTGAATTTTATTATATTTATATTCTTCTAACTGTGGAAAATTATAAAACACACCTGCAAGCAAACATTTTTCTCCAGGGGTTATATTTTATGTTTATTTTAATGTAGGGTGGCTTTTCTCTCTCTGTTTCTGATTTCTCAAAGATAGAATCTTTTTTTCTACTTTCCTTTTATATGTTCTGGTCTAATAATTTTAGTTCCTATTCCCTAAATATGTCCTTCTCTTTCCCACCTCTAAATTGCTCTCACATTACTCCTTCTGTTTCTAATGCCCTCTTTTCTTTGGTCTAATCCACTAGTTTTCACACTGCAGAATTATATTTAGTTTTGAATTAACACCTACTTTTTCCATGATGGCATGAATCACTATCCTAGTTCATTGTGATAACTGCCTTTTTGGACCCCAGTAAATTTTAAGGAGTACATTTCTTCACAACATATAAATCCTACTTTTCGTGTATGTATTAGATTCTTTAAAAATTATGTCTAATATTTTAAAAAGTAGGGGCATACTATCATACTCCTCTGAACTATGTTTTTTTAAACATTTTATTTTGAAACTATTTTAGAATTTCAGTAAAGCTGCAAAAATAGTACAGATAGTTCCCAGATATCATTCACTGATTTCCTCCTGATGTTCACATTTTGAATATTCATAGCACAGTTATCAAAACTAAGATATTGGATAGGTATAGTATTATTAACTAATCAACAGAATTTTTTTTAGATTTTACACCTCTCCTTTTTTTCATTAATGTATTTTTTTCTGCTCCTGAACCCAATCCAGGATACCACATTGCATTTAGTCATTATGTCTCTCTAATTATTTGCATCAGTGTAGAATCATGAATATTTCATTCTATGAGTTAGTGTCTGAAAGCATTTTTATTCATTTTTAAGATTAGCCATTGGGAAATCTTTCATGTTGGTTCCTATGACTTTGGACATGCCCCCATTTTTTTTTTTTTTTTTTTTGAGTTCTTCCTTATTTTCTGAAATCACAAATGTTCCAGGTTCATCTTATGTTTTCCCTGACCCAGATCTGGATTAATCACTTCTCTAAGGAGCCCTAATTCTTATTTTTTTAAGATTTTATTTATTTGAAAGAAAGAGCACAAAGGGGGAGAGGGGCAGAGGGAGAGGGAGAAGCAGACTCCCCGCAAAGCAGGGAGCCCAATGCAGGGTGGATCCCAGGACCCTGAGATCATGACCTGAGCCAAAGTCAAATTCTTAACCAACTGAGCCACCCAGGCACCCTGAGCCCTAATTCTTATTATAGGATGTTGGTATTTAACACGTAGGTGTGCTCATTGCCACTGGGATATCATTGTTTCTATGCCTTCTCAGTAAACAGAGCTAGGAAATATATGTATGTTACTAACATATACACACACACAGAATGAGACACATACACATATTTGCATATATATGTATGCATGTGTATATTTAAATACATATATTTAAAACTCACAAGCTCTTAATTACATCTGTGATTCCAGTTCAGCACTACAGAGAGTTTATTTTAGCCTTCCCCCTTTCTTTATTTGTAACTTTTATCTGTGATTAGAAGGAATCTGGCTCACATCACTTACAATATATTTTATTAACTCAACCCTAGCATATGCATAAAGCATTTTAGAACTGCTGACCTTTAGCCCTGTGAGAAATAAATTTACTAGCTGGAATATAGTATTTGTGTAGAGTTCTTTTAATCTTTAACATTATAGTAAAATACTGAATTTTAAGTTACTAGATACTGCTGTAATTTTAATTAATATCAGTGATTCTGAGGAAATTGAAATATTTTCATATGATTTGGAGCAATTATACAAATTTTCCTGTAAAATGTCATTCTGTGTCTTCTCTCCTTATGGTCTTGTTTTTATGCATTTGGGGGGACTCTTTATATATTAGACAACTTAGTCCTTTGAGGCATAAGTGACAAATATTTCCACTATGATATTTGTAATTTGATTTTGAGTATGGTGGGGTTTATATTTTTTTACTTTTTATATCACTGAATTTATCAGATATATATCTGGATTTAGGCTGTAGTTAGAAAAACCTCTCCACTCCAATATGTATATATGTATTTATGTATGTATGAATATATATGTGTATATTTCATAATTTTGTCTCATAGTTTAATGTTTTTGTTTTTTTATATTTCAATTTTGATTCATTTCCAGTTTGTGTTACATGTCATGAAATATATCATCCTTAATTTTTTCAACTGTCTGGTCTATTTCCCTAAACTATTTTACATGTTGATTTTAAATAAATTTACTTTTGAGCTCATTTATCATAGATTACATTCTCAAATATATTTAGGTGACTTTTAGGCTTTCTTGTCTAATCTTCAATTTATATCTTTATGCATTAGTGTTGTACTATATCAATTACTATTTATGTTATATGCAAAAATATATGTATATAATTTCTAAAGAACAGTCTGATAAAGTTCATAGAGTTTTTTGACACTTTTGCTCTTATTTTTCAGAATTTCACAGCTAGCTCTTTTGTCCACATTAGATTCAAGCTACTTAGTCTGGAACTGAAGTTTATATTTAACAAAATGCATAGCCCACTGCCTAATGCCTAAAACATTCTGAGTAAATCACTGCATGTTTACTGGATTAAATTGGAATTACTTACTTCAAAATTGTAGTACCACAAAACTGATCTTTCATCTACAGAATTAGACAGGGATGCCAATTTGAAATTTTCTGTCTGGATAACACAACTGCCAGGCAAGAAAGGAATGAAGGCATGAATAACACAAGCCCACAGAACTGAGGTGGTTTTGATGATGAGAAAGGCAGTTACAACATTTCTGGAGAAATAAGTTAGTTGAATTAATGCTGTATTTTGAAACTCACATTACCCTAACAAGTAACTAACAAGTAGCGTTTGCATCCTATTATATCACTTGTCAGAAATAAAAGATAGAATTTCAGCTGAACATGCAACCATTTCCCCTTTTGCTGATAACAGGACTTCCATTTATCTTCAAGAATCCCCTTTACCATCTCCTGTTTACATGGTTCTTTGGGATTTGATTGAACTGATTGAACCCTAGCTCCAGAGTTGGGCATAAATCCAGACTTTCTTAACAAATTCCAACCCCGTCCACAGTAAGTGATTATTAATAACTTGACTCAAGTCAAGTACTTCTACTGAAACGAGAGAAGAGAGAAGGATCTTTCTCTCATATACATACCGTGAGAATGTGGGAGTACAATACTGAGGGTCCATCCTATTGTCATAGGTTCCTAAAATAGAAGCAAAGCACAAAGAAGAATTAATCAGCCCAGTGGGAAAGATTATTGCTCCAGATGTCATCATTTGAGCCCCTGGATCCATCCGTGAATTAAGTTTTCATTTAGGTATGCTGATAATGTCATTTAAAAAACAAAGATTCATGATGTAATGTATGGTGATTAACATAACAATAAAAAACAAACAAAAAAAACCAAAGATTCAAATAAGTTTGACTTGACTTTTTTGTTATTTATAACTGAACACCTTGATAAATATACACCATTCCTAGGAATATATTTGAAATAGTTCTCAAGCTATTTTGTTCATGCAGACGTGTGTTTGTGTGTTTGTTCATGTTTATAAAATAGATTGTACTTTTTCCTAAATCCCTAATAGAGTGTGTTGAGCACTCTGATCATGTTACTTGCCTCTGATGGAGTCATATAAGACACTTGCCCACATTACTTATTTTCAGGAGTATGTGTAGGTTTTCCTTTTTCTCTCAGATATTTGCATGAAACCTTTCTTATCTCCAACAGGGATTTGAAGAAACATCACACTAGAAATTCATACCTTAAAATTCAGCACTGTGAAACTTATCTTCTTTTGGAATCAGTTCTCCAGTTGGGCACAGAGAATAATCCTAAAATATGTAGAGGGTTTTTTTTAAGTCTCTAGTAAATATATATAGCAACAGCACTTGCAAAAGTATATGAAAAAAATAGATAATTTTTCAATCTTTTTTTAGAAACGATCCCTGCTATCATTGGTCCTTTAGTAGATATTTTGTGCTTGGCAACGTGAGATAGGTCTAGAGTAATAAAAAAAAAAAAAAAGAAAAAAAAAAACCCAGAAATCTAGGTGACACTGTACCAGAGATGCTGATAAAAGAACAGTATTTGATGTTCTTAAAACTTAATGGCAGTTTAGGGGCGCCTGCTGGCTCAGTCGGTTAAGTGTCCAACTCTTGGTTTCGGCTCAGGTCATAATCTTGTAGTCGTGGTGGGATCAAACCCTGCGCAGAGTCTGCCTCAGATTTTCTCTCCCCATCCCTCCCTTTCTCTCTCTTTCTCTCTCTTAAATAAATAAATAAAATCTTTAAAAAATTTAATGGCAGTTTAGAACAGTACCTTATGATTTATGATAGTAGAAGCTTTACATGTGCTGATGGTCACAGATTTCTCAAATTTGTTTTACTGTTTACTACTGAGTACAAGTTATACCAGGCTATGCTCCCATAATGTCCAGGAGTCATGCAGTTTTAGGCTGCATAAAAGGAAGGGCAAAGCATAAAAAATATGAAGCACTTACTGATTTCCAAAAATTCATACAAGGTATGAAATTGGGAATATATGTTAAAACATCATATTTGTCCTTTCTGAATCATAAAATATTACTTTCCTGTAACTCTGCCTCAATACTCTTGCTATAGGCAAACTGTCAGTCCTCGTGACAAAGACGCAAACAACTGCCATGTTCTTTGAGCCAAGTAAAAGCGGCCGTTTAAAGAAAAAAGGAAATGAAAAATAATAAGCAATAGTGATTTATTTTTCTCCATTATCTTTTGTTTTGAATTTTACTTGCCTTTGGTCTCCAGGAGTTTGACTATGAAATAATCCTATTCTAGCTCATCAGATGATAGGGTGCACCTGCCAGCTATCATTGTGGCAAAGAAGATCATACACCACATCCACTTTTCTCTGAAAAACACAGCATCAACTCATTATTTTATCTGTGACCTGCTCAGCCAAAGAAGCAGTGATTATGTGCTCTGCTTGTGAAAAGTATGAGTTTATGTGCTTTAGGTGTTGGTTATGCCATTGTCCCTTGCAAGCTTCCATGAAAAAACTAATATTACAAGTTAAAGGTCCCTAAAAGGCAATATTTTCACAAGATGCTTCATGTACTATTGTATTAATTTTTACTTTTTAATATATTGCACTGGTAAAAATTTAAGGAATAAAATATCATAAGTGAAAAAATTGCCATGTTGAAATTGGGATACCTTTGTAATTATCAGTACGCCAGTTTTTCTGTTTTAATTCCTTATGCTACCCAGTGTGGGCACTGGGTAGGCATGTAGGAGTAAATTGGGATTACATGAAATAAGAGAAGTGCACCCATCTATCTAACACATTAAAGCATCCTGTCCAGTAGAACTTTCTGCCTGATCCATATCATTATGGCCCTGAAAAATTGTCCCTTCAAAAAGGCGTGGCCAAAAGAACAAGAGGTCCTCTTTGTTTATGGCATGTTTCTTTGTCTCACTTTCTCAGCTCACTGCATTTTCAGTTATCACTCAAATCCATAAAGAAGAGGTTCATGAAGACTTTCTAAATATTCCAACTGTGGTAATAAAAAAGATCTTGACTAAATTATTAGAAGATCTATCCTTTGTAAGTAATCTCTTTAATAAGTAATCTTTTCATTCTCCTGGGACAGCACCTAATACTGACTCTTCAGATTCATATACACAAAAATATATATATATAATATAATAATATAATATATATCAATATTATATATATATTAGTATTATATTATATTATATATTATATAATATATATATATTAGGAATACAAGGGATATAAGAGAAAGAGACTTATTTTTCCCTGAGGAGATTCTTTCTACAGTCTGCTAGGAGAGAATTAGTCTTGATCATTTGGGGAGCTCCAAACAAAAGAAAACAAACACCAAAGGAACTATAATTTGTTTTAGGGATATATAAAGTAATTTTGAGGTAATAAGAAAATGTTCTCTTTATCCAAGATAAAATGTGAAAAGCTGTGAAAGGATTATGTTTATCTTAGGTAATTATGGAAGAAAATGGGTACAGGTTATATTGCAAGGAAAGATATTTTGACTTAGAAGGCATTGCCTACAGATTTTTAGCAGGATTGTTCAGTATAAACAGTAAGTTTCCTGATAGGATTTTTCAGATGCCAGATGTATCAGCCTTCAAAGAGGAATGCTACATGGATTCATATCTGGAATAGGTGGTTTGCTTCAATAATAGAAATACAAATTTCTAATATTTACTGAGTGTTCACTATGTATAGAAACATTGTTCAGTCATTTTTCACAAGCTTTCCCATTTAAGCCTCACAACAACTCCTGGTCATTGAAAGGAATGTACTGAAGGAGAAGGGAAGGAATAAAAATTGGGAAGACAGATTTGGGATCTGTACTGTTACCACAAGGCCTGAGCCAGCCCTGTGTGGACTCTGAAGCTGGGATGGCCCTTTAGAAGTCTCCTGATTGGAGGCAATGGGGCAGGTGTTTATACCTCCATGAGCATCAGTCACTAGAAGAAGGTTGTCTCAAAAATGAGGCATAACTTTGGGGGGCACTTTCTTCATCTCGGGCAGCTCCCATAGGAGCTTGACAACTGGCACTTGGGGGACTATATTTTCAGTCCTGACAGGGACATCTGAGCTAGGGATCCCAGCATCCGTGACCATCAGTGCAATAGCTTAATATTCTAGAAAAGTATTGCTAGTCATGTCCTTTCTGCTTGCTATCCCAAAGTACATTTCTTCAGTGCCCCTTATTTAAAAGAATTCTGTATAAATTAACACTATTTGTCATAGATGACTCATTCTTTATAGTGATATTTCAGGCTGTATATCATGTTGGGCTGAGGAGACTTGGTTAAATTTCATCATTTAACCAACACTCCACTACTCATTCATTTAACAAATATCTATCACTCTTAAGTTCCAGGTGTTTTTCTGGGCACTGGAGATAGAGGAAAAAAAATAATAAGGCATGCCATGTATGTTGATAGATATTTGCTAAGTGATGAGTGACAAGATGGGGAAGTAAATAACACTTTTACTTTTTTCATACTCACTATGAACGAAGGTGCAGTTCTAAATTCTTTGCATATATTAACACTTTAACCTCTTGCAACATTGCTATGAGACAGGCACTAGTAAAACCTAAAAAATTGGCACAAGGAGGTTATGGAACTTCCCATAACCACCCAGATACTGGGTTTTACAGCTGGCATCCAAACTCTCAGTGTTTGCCTCAAAGTCTGCTCTGATCCACATGCCACTAATCATGACCACTATGTTCCACTGTGCATGTGAAGGCGTTAGGAAGATGCCTGGGGCTAGATCCCTAATCTAGTGATGAAGACCAAGTGATTTATCATGAATTATAAACTAATTATTAAAATAAGAGTGCAGAATCTTGTTTTGTTTTTGACAGAATCTAATATTTTTATGCAGTTCAATATTTATATTAATCCTCTACCCCTAAAGATATTTGGGTATGATGCTTCTGAGGGATTTTTGGATGGCCTCATCTAACATCCTTTAACATCTAGCATCCTTTGGTGCTGAGATCTGGTACACAGCAAACACCAAATCCTGAGGTCACCTTTAGCATGGTGTTGTGTGAGGGTAACAAATGCTTCCTAATTTGTCAGGAAGTGCCTGTGACTTCCTCAGTTTTAGCACCGAAGATCTGCATCCTGGAAACTTCTTCAATCCTGAGTAAACCGAAATGGTTTCGTACTCTATGCTGTATCCTCATGCTTGTTGCTAATGTCATTGTTCTGTACATCAGGGGAAAAATATTTAAGAAAGTCAAGTTATTTGGCTTCAAGCAGAAATATAGAGGGGAGAAGGGATACGTTGAGAACTATCCATTTGGTTCTCCTTCAGAGAGAGGGCTTGAGAAGGAGGAAGAGTTTGGAATCTCCAGGTCTTGTTCTGCAGCCTTTGTGTGCTTCCTGAAGGAGTATGGGCTGAAGCCAGGCTGAATGCACCATCTGCAGCCAGGAATTTTCAGGAACGCCCCATAGCACTTTCCTGTTGCCCTGTGTTTTCTCACCCTTCAGTCTTCTGGATTATAAAACAACAATAACAACAACAACAACAACAACAAAGACATTTTTTGGACCTATCGTTTCTACCTAATTACTAGCAACAATAGTTAGGATTATGCCCACACTTAAGTCTGATCAGAAGCTTTCATAAAAGTAATTCAAATCATGGGTTTTTATAAGCTCTGTTTTATTTTAACATGCTACTTTCAAAATAAAGCAAAAAAAACCCTATTTTTTTTTATTTAAGCTGTGTGATATCAGAAATAATAAAATGATTTTAATATCTTTTTTTAGGAAAAAATTAAACAATTTATTTGGTAACACTCATGTCAACAAAATAGGAATTCTGGTTAAAGAACGTTGAAAGGAATGTTTTAAGCTAAAAATCAATAAAAGCTTGCAAAAATATGAAAGATGACTAATGAGAAAATCAAGCCCTTTACACTTTGATGAATGCCATCAGAGCGTGAAAACTTGCACTGTATTACCAGATGATACAGAGTACAAAACATGAAGAAAAACTAATTAGGAAAAAACACACAACAACAAAGGCAACTTGAAAATGGCGGATGAGATAATTATATTTAATAGTCAAAGTATGCCAGAGGTCTGAAGTTTACAAGACTTGTTTTATCAGTGATCTAAGGTGACATTGGGGACTCAGATACCAGAATTAGTGCACCAGTTAAATATATGTTGGAATGACTGTGTTTTAAGTTAGTTCCTTAAAAGAGTAACATAAGCTCTGTGGTACTGATAATCTCTCATAAACTGTTACCCATGGCTATATTTGTTAGCTGTTGATTTGAAAAAGGACACATAAATTCAACTCTATGGATTTAGCATTGTATTTCCTGTATATTATATTTACAGACCAATTGCACTTGGAGGCAAGAGTTAGAGAAAAGTTGAGGACCTTCCTTACATGAAAACATTGTAGAGAAATACTCCTTTTCCTTCTTTGTAGGTGGTTCTTGTTGATTTTTGTCCCACATACAGAGAGGAAATTGCATCTTGGAACTTCTCTTTCTGACTACTTCTGAAAAGGCATGGACTTCGTCATGTATATAGTATTCCAGACTGTCGGGGATGGCTATGATAGTACTTGTAATCCTGGCTTCCTGGGCATCACCTCCAGGTCAGAGAAGCCTATTTTATATTTGGTCAGAGGTTGTGTTCAAGTTCCTTGTGTCAGTGAGGCTTCTACCCCACTGATTTCCAAGCAGTCTATTGAGGATGTGGTCTGAATTCTTATTGCTGCCTCTAGTAAAATGTCAGAGGAAGGAGATATCTTGAGGGAAGAACTTTTAAGTAAAAAGAAACCAGGAAATGATGATTTGGGAAATTCTCAGGCTACCTACATTGCCTACCAAAATTAATTTACTGCCAAGAAGCGATGCTCTGGAGAGAGAACCAGGGTGCGGCTAGGCAATCATTTTATAATGCTTCAGAGAGATTACAAGGACACAGTATTCATCACACAGAAGGCTTTGTGAAGAGATTGGATGTGATATGTGGGTCCTTTTAGCCATCTCAGTAGAAGGTAGGAATAGATATGGGATTATCTAGGAAAGATCTATGGAAGAACCTTTGTCTAACATAGTAAGTCCATGTGACATACATGGGAGATGCACAAGGTACTTGAAAATTTTGTACAGCAGAAACACTGCCAATTTGTACTAAGAAGGACACAGAAAAGAGGAAATAAAAGAAGGATGTGAGACTCCCAAAATTCTGCAGGCATGAAACAAGATGATAAGATCACTAAGCTTCAAGCATGTGCTATCCTTCATGAAAAGGATGAATGATTCCAAGAACAGAGGCATAAGCCCAGTGGGTGTAACCTTCAAACACAGAGTATTATTCCCAGGCCTTGAACCTACTGTTTTCCCACCTGGATTTTGAAATTGCTTAGGACAGGTATCTCCTTTTTTTGTTTGTTTTCTTTTTGACTGGAAATTTCTGTAACTATTAGTGTATTCCTGTGTTCAATGGGACTTCATACCTATCCTGCATGAAAGTCCCCTTCCCTTGGCCCACATCATGAGGGCTCTCCTGTCTCTCACTTTGACTCCAGTTTTTCTCATGATCACATCTTGAGGTCTGTGGAGAAATTTTACAAGTGGGCATGAATTATCTTAGTGTTTTTTAGCACTTAGGAGTTCTATACTCTCACACTGGTCCCTGTTGAATATTTAGCAATTTATTTAAATGTTTGCTGACTTCTTTTTCCTTGCTTGTGGCTTATTGCATCTGCCCTCTATCTTCCCACAGAATTCTGGTTAGTTGGTTGCTGAGTTCCAGAAATTTTGGTTTAGTACACTATCCAGCTTTTTACATTGCTTTTGGAAGGTTGGAAAATAATGATCTTTCCAGTATTATACATTTTAAGTAAAAGCTTAAAATTCTGTTTCCCTTGTCTGGAAGGCTCTCAGTTTTGGTGTGGAGATATATTTGATTCTTACAGAACGCTTGTCATTATGTAGCTAAACTTAAAGCAAACTGTATATACCATTCTGGGGAGCCACTGTCTTAGTTCAGAGAAACCCAAAGAAATATAAACATATAAGTAGGTATAATGTTAAAGTGAGATGCTAGATTCTGCAAAATAGAGACCGAGTTCAAGGTGAGAGCAAAATGGTTATACAGGAAATCCTCTCTAATTCTCTGCCTCAGACCGAATTGGTAAAAATGTGCTTCTTCCTCCTTTGAGAAAGGCTCAGTCGGTGTAAATTTGTTTGCATGCCTTCTTACTCATCTTTATTGAGAGAGAGAGATTAAGAATCTGACATCTGGCAACATCTGGCAATATTTTTCTAGAGACAGAGAATTTAGCCCAAAGTGGGGCAGCAAAGTCCTTGACCTTGGAGAACCTGCATGCTGAAAGTAAACTATAGTGGCTCAAATTAGACAGAATGAGTTGGCTTATTTGATAAACTGCCCTTAGCTTTGCAGGGTTGACAAGGAGATTTTTTTCAGAAAACTTGGGTTATATTTTCATCAATATTTTATTATGAGGACATGTTTTACTATAAGTTCTATAACTGAAGAGACCATCTCCATCCATTTTTTTCCAATTTTATAGTTTACATATTCTGTACACATACTGTGTGTGTTCATTAAATGTTCCAGATTCATTAGACCTGTGCATAAGTACCATCCTACACAAACACGAGTGTTGTTCATCATATAGTGATATTATTAGTTTATTCGTAAGGTTGATTGCCAAAGCTGAATGCTTATGAATTGATATTAGTTGTGGTAATGTTTTCTTCATTTCATTTTATATTTTTAAATTGTAGTCATTGAACATTGTACACATTTTGAATTTCTAATGGGTAGAAACTGAATTAATACAATTTAACTCATTTATTTTCCAGTTCTATCTACAATTGTTGTGCAAATTTGCAATTCATCCAACCAGCCGGTATTGTTCATATAGGGATGCAAACCCCAAGGTTTGCATCTGAAGCAGTTTATTTGGCAGTGCAAAGCATAGATGACTATGTTATTTTCTCTTATGTCTGATAGCTTGTTGTTATAAAATTTGCAGGGCATGTCACCGATGCTTTGAGCTTGTAGAGTTTTTTAATGTCTAAAGTTCAATAAACTCTATTAAAGAATATTCCCCTATTTCTACATGATGGATTTGATAACAAGTCAAATTGAGCATTTCTGAGATGCCTCAGATTTTACTTTTGTAAGAGAACTTTTTATATAGTAATCTCTTCATTATCCTACTAGGAAAAGAAATGAGTGTAGACAATTCCATATTTATTAATATTTTAAGTGAAGAACAAATAAAATAATGGCAAAGACTTCTCAGGAAAAAAAAAAAAACAGACACCTGTTTAGCTTCCACTTCCTGAGCTTCTTCAGTTTTTTCCTGTATCCTTCTCATGGCTGGAAATGGTCTATCTAAATGGGCATGCCTGGCCCTTCTTCCTTTTATATACCTATTGATTCTCACCTATCACAGTAAAGGTAGGTGTTTTTTTTTTTCTGTTTGTTTTTTTCTTGTTGTTGTTTGCTTCATTTAATAGTCTCTTTTGGCTACTGGTGGTTTATAACACAGATCCTGTTCTTCTCAACAAAAAATTAATCTGACTAACGTTTAATCTCCATAGAGACTTGAAAGTATAAAATAGAAAATCTGCTGATATGCAGAAACAAAATTATGATTAATGGAATTCTAGTTAAGATAACAAATTCATCTCTAATATAATAGCAGTATATTGGCTAAAATATCCTGCAACTCAGAGTATTAATGTATCATCCTGGTGTAAATTACAATCCTATTCTGCCCAAGTGGCAGAATACTTAAAATGACAGATTCTGGATACAAAATACCTGGGCTTTAATACTGTCTCTCCTGCTTATTAGTTGAGTAAACTCGGATTTTAAAATGCTGTCTCCTCATCTGTAAAATGGGAATATTACTAGTAACTTCCTCTGAGGGTTCTTGTGAAAATGAAATGAAGGAAGATATGTAAACTTAGAGCAATGAGCACATAAATAATATTGAATATTACTATTATTCATTTTTCATGCCTTTTAATAATAATGTAGTACATCCAACCTCCTTCTACTCCTTGGCACCTGGGAGAATAAAAGAAAAAGGGAGAACACTGGTTCAGATCCTCTCCATATAATTCACAAGTAGAACAAAAGTCTGCTGTTACAGTTTGGGTTGTGAGTTTGGCATTTTCAGTTCAAATGTCTGAGTTTCCATCTACTAGGCATGCAAGTAGTCATCTTTTAGCCATGTTTTTCAGGCCAGCTATTGAAGGTGAGAGCCATACACTGTTCAATATATTTCCACTATGGGTTTGGTAGAATAATAGGAGGTGGTTGAAAAAGAAAGAGCAGATGGATCAAGAAAGTTCTTCAATTCTACTCTCTATTATAGTTGGGAGAGTCAAAATTATTTAGGTGATCATTTGTTTATATTTGTCTTCGATCAGCTTCATTGTTTCTACGGAATTTATATAAAAAGTCTATGACACTGCCTTGGTTTTACGGGTCAGGAAAAATTTCTCCTGGTGTGCATCATTTTGTACCGGTAAGAATACAACATAATTGCTACCTCGTACAATTTTCTAGTGCATCCATTGAAGAGTTAGATGGAAGAGTTTGAGCAGCCAAATGAACCCAGCTGCCATAACTGAGAAATATCTATAAGCCACTGTCTTGGATTTCTGAGTAGTATCATGAAAATTTAGCTTACTCAAATAACCCAGAAATTATCTCCCTGGTAGTAGAAATCTAACAGTTTAGCATCAAAGAGGCAGACTAATGGGATATTTATTTCCTTTGAAGATCAATAAGGATTTACTTTATTTCCTCTCTTGATGGCTCTTCTAACTTCCTTTTTACTTTCTTGTGGATGGAATTACACATTGCCATAGAGAAACAAACAGCTTGGCAAATTCAGACTCAGACAAGCACATCTAATTTACCTTTCAATTTGGCTGTTGGTTCTCTCTCTACTATGGTCCTCAACTTGGTTTCCACCTAGCACAAGGAGTTTTAACTGTCAGTCATACAAATTAGTGTCAGGAAGGGCCAATTAGATCATCAAGTCAATCTTTTCACCAGAGTAGGATAGATTGCTGATGTTACTTTTTTTCTTCTATTTTTCCCCAGGCTAGAATTGAACATGTTTCTTGCTATTTCTTGAGGGCAAAGAAGATAAAAATCAATCATAAAAGTAGATGTGGGTTTAGGAGGATTTGTATCTTAAATGGGGAGGGGGATTTTACTTAAGCATTTGCTGAGCACTCTTTATTCCACAGGATGATAAATGGCCTCTCCTCCATTTTTCTTTTACCAGCAAAAAAAACCAAATAGACATTTTATCACCATGCAAAGTCAGACCTAGAACTCTATCATTGGCTTATGTATGTCCCCAAAGAAATAAATCTGCCATAGAATCCTCCTGATCTGATGACAAATCCTTTTAGATTTATCTTTTGCTTAATAAGAGTGAGACTATTGGAGTATTAGATTTCAATATTTGGCTAAGGAAGAGAGAGAGAGAGATTGAGAAAGTGTGTGTAATCTACAAGTAAAAATGTACATGTAAAGTGTGTACGGTGTCTATGTCATGAAAAACATTAATTAGATTAACATAACACATGGTGATGGATTTTTTTTCCCCAGAAACATTAACACTGGAGTGATGCTTTGAAATAATTTAACCAAACTTTCTCATTTTACAGAGAAGCTAAGTTTTATTTGCTCATAGTTACCAAGATAGAGAAGCTGATTCTGGGCTAGGCCAGACTTTCTGATTTTCAGTTGTGTTTCTTCTCCTAAACTACTCTTGCTTAAGATTATTTTTTTCATTTGTATCAAGAAGTGAGATTTCTGAATTAAAAATGCTGTAGCCTAGAGCCTAGACTTGAAGGATTAAGACCAGAACAAAGTTTTTGTATCTTTAGCTCAGAAATGCTTAGAGAAGTCTCCTCTTCTGTAGGGAATATTCAAGCTAGACATAGAAGAGACTGACATCTGTTATTTAAATGCTGATTCTTGTGATGTCAAACAGGCAGTCAGACATAGGCATTTTAGTAAAGAAATGGAGAAAAACTAGAAGCAAGGTCACTGTTTAAAGCTATATACTTTCTTAAGATAGCATTGTATCTTTCTGGGATCCTATTGATTAAAACATTAATAAAATTCAATTTTGAGCCTGAATTAATTGCAGTGATAAAGGATGTACAAATAAATGAAAATAATATATTGTAATAATATAATAAAATGTGTTTTGGACCTTGTTTCATCTAACCCTATTTGTTAAAATTCATCAGTAGTCACCAGTAGGCCTGTTGAGTTCTCATATTCTGATTTCTATAATAACTAAGCAAGAAAAGATTAAAATGAAAAAAGAAATATGTAGCTCTAATGACAGAATTGTCTCAGGATTTATCAAAGTTATGATTCATCCTAGGCTTTATAATTATTTTTCTTATATGTGCTATGTTCCAGGAATGATCTCTCAACAAGATGTTTCTATCTGATTATGATTAGGAATAAACTTTTTGAATACAGAGGATAAACCGTGGACACTTACTAATATCACAACTACTATTTCTCCTAAAAGCACTGTACCAACGATAGTAAATTTCAATATGAGCACTTTACACTTACTAAGAACATGAATGGTGCCTTTGTTTTTCAAATGAAGACACCAATATTTAGAGAATTGGCTTAGCTGAAGATGCATACTTAGTAAATGATAGAGCCAGCTCTAAACCTAGGTGAGTCTGACATCAAAATCTACAGCATCCCTCATACTCCAGTGTGTGTATGTATGTGTGTGTGTGTGTGTGTGTGTCTGTATGTGTACATATGTGCACCTGTGTGCATGCATGGGCATTGCATGTCAGTTGGGAGAAGGTATATAATGTGAGGGAGAGGATGATAAGGTAATCAGATGACAATAGCAAGATATCTCTAATCAGAGTTTTACTTTTGTTTTTGTCAACATTGAATAGAAAGAGTTACAGACTGTATTTAGATGATCAGATGGGAAGACTGATTTATATTAATAATACTATATTGTTACTGCCATTTAAATAATAGTTTTCTACTTGCTAAATGGCTTGTTCTTTTTTTTTTTTTGCTTAAACTTTTCTTGTGTTTGGTTGAGTTAAAAAATATAGAGGGAAATAGATGTCTAAAATAACTTAATATAAAATGTTAAGTACATAACTACCATATGTAAAACATTATGTCTACATTTCTATAATTTTTGGTCTTCGGGGACTGCATTTTCACCATCTTTGGCAAAGCTATTTGACAAAATAAGAAATAAAATACAAAAGTAACCTCATTTTGAAAAAGTAAAATGGAAATAGAACAGATGTCATTTTGTAAATGGAGAATAAAAATGTCTGTGTTTGTCAGCATTAGAAAAGTTTAAAATAATTTCACCTCATGAAGACTTAAAGTGATTATAGAATTGCTGATGGGTGGGAGTAACACAATTAAATTTATTAAAGTTCTGTGGGTGTCATTTATAGATTCTGTGAATTATACATTATTTATTTGCAAAGATAATGCATTATGCAATTAGAGCTATTTTTCTATTTTATATAATTTAAATTCTATATTAAACTGCATTTAAGTAAAAATTCAAACAATTTAGCCTGCATCTATCACAACTGAGGATGGCAGGTGTCTAGGGTATAATACAGGAAGCTTGATTTATTTCCAGCTTCTTGCTTGATAAAAAAGATTCAGAATTAATTATCAATCCAGGCTAAAGAGAGCTCTTTAAAATTGTATGTTTTCAGGTAAATTTATTCTTTAAAAAATACTCCTTTTACCCATACCCCACCACCACCCCAGCTAGTCCATTTCCTGCTACCAGCATTGATGAGACTTTAATAAAAAATGAAAGAAATATTTGAGTTTCCTAATTCTTAGCTATAAAATTTTAAAAACTGTCAAAATATAAGAATACACCTATAGCACACAGTTGGATTTGGGGGAGGAAGATGGTTTGTTAGCAGCCATTCTTTCCTCCTGATCACATTCAGATTTCCTCTTTCTCTTCTGTCTAGTGTGGTAAGACTCTTAACTATGTGCACTGTTCTGCCCTTAGCAAGATTTGAGCTCTTGATTCAACCAAGGTCAATAGACTCAGAAACTTGAACATGCCACAAAAGGATATAAACACACTCCATTTCATTCCATTCTAGAAGACGCTGTCAGACTTCATGCCTCCTGCTTTAAAACTAATGCCATTGCCATCCAGAATTTCTTGTCCAATTTCAAGCCCAGAGGTCCCACCTTAAAATCCATTTTGCATTCCTCCAAAATCCTTTTAAATACTTTAAATACTTCTCTTGTTGGGGATGTTATAGCCAGTTTCTGTGATTTGCAACTAAAGAATAACAATGTTACAAGATTCTAGCACATGTCTGTATTGTTTTAACTTACTTTAAAGTGAGGTTAGAAGGCAATGTTTTGTTTTATTTTTTTAAAGATTTTATTTATTTGGGGCGCCTGGGTGGCTCAGTCGTTAAGCGTCTGCCTTCGGCTCAGGTGGTGATCCCAGGGTCCTGGGATCGAGCCCCGCATCGGGCTCCCTGCTCCTCGGGAGGCCTGCTTCTCCCTCTCCCACTCCCCCTGCTTGTGTTCCCTCTCTTGCTGTGTCTCTCTGTCAAATAAATAAGTAAAATCTTTAAAAAAGAAAAAAAAAGATTTTATTTATTTATTTGACAGAGAGATAGAGAGAGCACAAGTAGGCAGAGCGGCAGGCAGAGGCAGAGGGAGAGGCAGACTCCCCGCTGAGCTGGGAGCCCGACTCGGAACTCGATTCCAGGACCCCAGGATCATGACCTGAGCGGAAGACAGATGCTCAACCTACTGAGCCACTCTGGCACCCCTAGAAGTCAATGTTTTATGCATGGTTTGTCAAGTATAGCATTGAGTTGTCAAGATCTGCTCCCCAAATACATATGTCTTGGAAAAAAAACCCATATTCGGCCTAAATTTGGTATATAGCATTGTACCATATGATTCCTCATAAAGAATGTTTTAATTTTCAGCCAAGGCCTTTAGCCTGCAGCATTTACCTGAAAAAAACAAAAGTAGGATATATTATAAGGATGAATTTAATGTTGTCTGACAAATCATCACCAAGATCTAGAAGTTCAGTGAAGTTTATAATGCTATAAGATCCTTAAAATAGGTAACTTGGTCACAAATTGTGCTCTTATGAAAATACAACTTTTTGTTGCTAATATTGACTTTTTAAAATAGTTTTTTGGTCCTAATTATTCAAATGATATTTAACAAATATCAAATGCCATCAGTTAAAGATTATGCATTGTAGTGACATAATTTTATCTTTTAAATAGATACAACATATGTGCATTTACAAGTTGAAAGTATTTGTAGGAAAGATAAGTATACAAATTTATGTGAACATTTGTCTTTGAACTTTACATAGCCAAAAACACCAAGTTGAAATATCTAGAATTCCCTTGAGTCATTTCCCTTTTATATGGTGATCTTAATATTTTGGCTCATTTTGTTATTTCTAATTCATGCTCTTCCATTAACTTCAAACAAAATCATAGTTTTTAAACATAGGTTTTTTTCAGGCACTATCTCCAGAGAGATAAAGCAAACTAAGCTAATCCATGTAATATGCTGTTTATGTGACCTTCCTAAATTTAGAGTGCCAGCTAGTGGAGATCAACAAAAGTGTGGCTGGCATGCCTATAGTCCAGCATCTTGACCCGGTGAAGGTACTTATAATTAGCTGTTCAATTACATATATACAAATTGAGTCCTACTTTGAAGCCAATTTTTTTTTTTTTTGGTCCATAAGAAATACAACACATGCAAAACAAATTAAAACAAAACAACAAAAAGCACTTATTAAATGTTTTTTTTAGATCATAATGATGTTTACTTTCATTTTTTTACTATGGATCATACAACTTTGAATGTTCCTTCTCTTATAGATGACATCTGAAAATGGTACCTGTTTAATCCATCATAGCATTGTGAAGGTTGATTTTAGAGGAAAATTGTTACATAGACTCAGATTGTTATTACTGTTTTTTGTTTGATGCTTTAGTTACAGTCCTGGGCTGTCATTTTATAATTCTAAAAAAATATGAGAGCTTTCACCAGAAGAGGTAGTTTGTCACCTATAAAACATAATTTTTATTATTGTTGTTGGTTGTTTTGTTTTTGTTTTTAACTAAGCACTAGAACTGAAATAACTACATATCTGACAATTTTGTGTGATGGTGGGTGAGCTATGTGGTAATTAGAGATTGTAACTTATCATAAACGGAAGAATTTATGGACAGCAATCCAACACATACCAGAATCAAATGCCTTTTATTTCCCCAAAAATAACTTATTTATTTTTCTAATTAAAAGGAATTTTACCTATATAATTGGGACAAAAATTGCACTATAACTGAGATACTTCCATAGTGAAGGACAGATACACAACATACCACCTATCAAACTTGCTAGACTTAGAAGCAGGGTGGTGGAAAGAAAGAAAAACATGTATGACATTTATAATTTTCTATCCTGTACTGCAGTAATTTCTACCTCTCTCTCATGATTGTAAGCTCCCAAAAGCAGAGACTTGGTAGAATACATTTGATACCTTCTCCATTAAATAGCCACTCTAGAGAAAAATACAGGGATTTTTATTTAAAGAATAAGTAAATGATAACCATAACTTTAATAATAACAATAATAAAATGATTAATGATGATTTAGAGCTTATGAAAATTTAGTGTGTGTCACACAGTAGCTTTAAATGTACTAACTCATTTAATCTAAAAAATCTTATAAGGTAGGTACTATTATTATTCCTCTTGTGCAAGCAGAAAAACTCTTGCCAAAGTAACACATCTAGTAAGTGGTAGAAAGGGGATTTAAATACAGGCATTCTGGGGCGCCTAGGTGGCTCAGTCGTTAAGCGTCTGCCTTCCGCTCAGGTCATGATCCCAGGGTCCTGGGATCGAGCCCCACATCGGGCTCCCTGCTCCGCGAGAAGCCTGCTTCTCCCCCTCCCACTCCCCCTGCTTGTGTTCCCTCTCTCGCTGTGTCTCTGTCAAATAAATAAATAAAATCTTTTAAAAAAATAAATAAATAAATAAATACAGGCATTCTGATTCCATAGACTAAACTCTTAACCATTTCTTACTTATATTTTTCTTCTTCAATGGAAATTAAATTATGGCTGTATCTGATGACCGTATTAGTTTTCTATTGTCGCTGTAACAACACTACCACAAATATAGTGGCTTAACGTGACCCAAATTCATTATCTTACAGTTCTGGAAGTCAGAAGCCCTAAAATCAAGGTGTTAACCAGTCTGCATTCCTTCTGAAGGCTCTAGGAGAGAATCCATTTCCTTACCTTTTTCAGCTTTTGGAGGCTGCTTAAATTCCTAGGTTTGTGGCCCCCCAGTGAGCAACTGAATCATTCCAATCTTTGCTTTTTCTTTTTGAGATGACATTGTGTAAGCTTAAGGTTTACAATATGCTGGTTTGATACATTTATATATTGCAATACGATTACCACTGTAGCATTAGCAGCAATCCCAATCCTGGGTATATATCTAGAAGAATTGAAATCAGGGTCTCCGTATCTGCACACCTGTGTTCATTGCAGGATTATTCACAATACATATATTTTATATATATATATATATAGTCCTATATACAGAGACACAGATGCACACCCACTATGAAATATTATCAGCCATGAGAAATAAGGAAATACTGCCATTTGCGACAACATGGATGGAACTTGAGGGCATTATGCTAAGTGAGATGAGTCAGACATAGAAAAACAAATATTGTATGATATCACTCACATATGGAATCTATAAAAACTGAAGTCTTAAAAAAAATCACTGATCTCCTCTTCTAATCCTGACTTTCCTACCTCTTTCTTATAAGGGCCTTGTGATTATATTGGCCCTACCTGGATAATCAAACATAATCTTTCCATCTCAAGATTTTAAATTAATCCATTCTGCAAAGTCCCTTTTGCAAGGTAACATTCACAGATTCTGGGAATTAGAGCATAGGCCTCTTATTGTCCTTTGGGAAGGTCATTTTTCAGTCTAACACAATGATCAATAAATGTGTAAAAATTTTAGTAATAGCAGTCATGGTCTTACTACATCAACCAAAGCAGAGAAAGGATATGCTTAAGTGATCAAAATTAGACTTTCAGGATTTTATAAAAACATTTAAATCCTATAGCATTCAAATCTTGTTCTCTCTCTCCTACTTACGAATTAAATGATTTAAACTTAAAAGAGTAATCAGCAATTTTTCAGAGGTTTAAAAACAGTATCGGGACAAAACCAATTGCAAATAACTGTAAATGGATGCACTTAACAAACCTTAAAGTCCAATGTCTGATCCTTTTATTGTTTGGATCTTATGTCACTTGTTCTGGCTACTAATATGACTGCTCGGAAGACAGAACCTAGAAAATAGGTGGAGAAAAAGCCTGAATATCAGATTCTGATGCTGCTCAAGGATTTTCTTAAGAGTCCAAAGGAAGCCTATGAATATAATTTTAATATTTGACACTGATTATCACACACACATATACACACACACATATATATGTTTTAATTTATACAAAATGTTTTCATGCACAGTGCTTCTTTCCAACTTCAAAATCAGCCTATGAGTTCAGTTAGGCAACTAGTATGGTCATGGCCATAAAATTGTTCACCAATATAGACTCTTGTAAGTAATAGTCGATCTTAGACTACAAACCCATTTGATGATTCCTACTCAATTTTTAATCAAAGATACTGTGTGACCTTCTAAAAAGTAACCTATTTAGTTCCAAATTCTCTAGATTTACCTTAGTGTTTTGCAAATAATAATAAATTGTGAGTGGCTTATACATAAATGCATAATTTGTTTAAAAAATGAAATATATGCATGTTTTAAAAGGCTATCACTGCTTAAGCAATCACTAAGTTTAATATAGAGGGAAATCATGCAGTTATCAATAACACACACACACACACACACACATATATACACCCAAATTTTATTTATTTACTTAAAATAATGAGGTCCAGAGGCAAAAATATGTTTTTGAATGAAGTACTGACTTCTGACAGAATTAAAAAAAGAACCTAAATGCATTCTCTCCTCTCTTCTATTTTCATCCTACCTTGGATTTCTTTCTCCTTTGGGATAGAATACCTTAGTCTCCCAGTAGTTCAGCCTTCCCCCAAAATTAACCCATGCCTTTTCCTTAATTCTTTTATAACAGTATTATTACTCAGACAATAAATTATCATGTGTCAAGTAGTAAGCAAGCCCTGGACTCCTGGAGATAAAAGATCAATAAAGCAGTCCCTGCCCTTCAAGAATTTATTAGTCACTAGGTACGATCATACATGTACACATGGCTGATTACAATAGAAGACAAATCACAAGTATAATATTGGTAGAAATGTGTGACTGTGTTCTGTCTTAACCATCACAGCATTCGCTCTCTTGATGCTTTGCCCTGTAGTACCTTTGGCAAGAGTTTTGATGAAAGATTTTAGCAAAGGGGTTGAAATTCTTTTTATCAAAATTATTGATATTGACTTGCCCTTAACAGAAGAGGAAAAGGAAGGAGGAAGAGGAAGAGGATGTATAAAGATGGTTTTATTTAATCTGAGGAAATAAATCTTACAAAGTGAAGTTTTAGGTTTCATAGCAGTCCTGTCTTTTGGGGAGGAATTATTTCAGTACTCTTCACACCACATGATAAAGTTGCATGTTTGTAGAATCACTGAGATCTGTTTATAAATTTTTAGAACACGCTTCTGTAGAAAAGCACCTGATTCAATAAGGTTAGAGCAGTGGTGCTAAAACCTCACTGTGCATAAGAAGCTTCTAGAATGCTTATCAATAAATACAGACATACTTGTCAGTTAACCATTTTCAAAGAAGCTCAGGAGTATGCCTTTATGATAAGCACTACAGTAATTCCAACATGTGGTTCATTTTGAGGAAAACTGTATTGAATATCCACAAAAAACAAATAACTAAAAATTCTCAATCATTCTAGCATTGCATATGTCTCCCAACAATCTCTAAAACATTCGGCAAATTTCTCCATCTTTATAGTCACTCAAACACCTTTTATGTCAAAGCCAAAAATGAGTTCCTCAGAAACAACCTTATTTTATTTGACCTAATTTTAAATTCCAAATCCCGTTATTGAGACAAAATGATCCATGGACCCTAATGATAGATTCCTAATTTCCTGGAATTTAGACTTAACAGTCACATAAATATACCCAGTTCTATATAGAAGGTCTAGTCAATACCAAACAAGGACATTTTATATTAGGAAGTTCATCTCAGTCTAGAGAAGTTCCTGTCTCCTGGTTGATTATTAATGGCCCTGGCAATCTTTTTTTTTTTTTTTTTTTCAATTGGCAGAGCCACTTGGGTTGGATTCTCCATGCCATCTTCAGGTTTTTCAATGAATGACATACCATAATCTTCATCCCACTTATTATGTTGCCTAGTTTCAATCATTCATTGACATCTCTCTATGGAGATGTCAATTAATGTTTTTCATTTTTTGTATACATTTAATACACCAACTTTATATTGATAAGAAACTATATTTTAACCTCAAAGGAGGAAAAAAAAGAAAAAATATAACTTACAAAGAGGTAGAAATTTCTTCACAATTATTTCCAAAAGGCAAACTGATAAAACAAGTACTTTGTTAGGAGAAACATGCAAAGAGAGATGGTTGAATAGCTACTATTTTCCAAAATTATTTCCATTTTACCTTAACTTTCATGTGCATTTTAGGGAACCTAAATTCCCTCTATTTTGTATTAATTGTCACTTACAAAAGAAACTTTATTGTTAGGATAAATTTTATGATAAAAATTTTGCTCCTATTATTTTGCTAATGAGGTTAATATTTTGTTTGATTTTAAGAAGCAGACAAATAGAAATAATACTAAGTGGTATTTCAGTAGGTAATCTTCTAAAATAAAATTAAAAAAATGACATAGGGAAAAATTAGCATACAAAGACAAAATTTGAAGAGAAATGCTACCATTTTTCAAAACTTCTTAGTGCAGGGAAATAATCCAATCTAATTATCCTAAAACTACTGTAATTAGAAACAGAAGGCTTGGTTCCTAATATTAAGTTATGAAACCTTGATGTGGTTCAGTTTCTCTTCTGAAAATAGACTTCATAAAGTTTTTACTGTGGTGAGTTGTGAGGATCACAAGTAAGGCACTGTTGCATGAATTTTATAAGGATAAGTGTCACCTGCCGGGATTGTGAAAGCTTTAACTACCCAGACCCCTCCCCTGGGGATTCTGATTTAGAGTGGCAGGGGTGTGACTCCCATATTTAAATATTAACACAAGGTCCAGTTTGGACAATAGTAACAAGATGTTTGGAATTTTTTACTGGGAAGTAATAAGCAGCAAGCAGTTAAAGACAGGATTAAGATTTAGTCGGGGGGGAAAAAATAGCAACATGGCTTTAACAGTAATAATATCAAAATAGTTCCAATCAGGTTTAAAATAATCATTTCTGGCAGCAGCTAGTCCCTCATCTGGACACTGAGGTCCTTTTGTTCCTCATTGCCAGCAAAAACTACACCTGAAGAGTTAGCAGGTCTCATAGCACGTAGCCTGCAGGACTCTGCTCTAGGCTTTAGCTGCACTTTTTCTGCATTGTCCAGTTCCTCTGTTGTATTGGCTGCTAAACTTTTTTTTTTTTTTTCTAATAATATCGCCCCTGGGCCAAGGCATGTGTTTAGTAAATCCGTAGAGAGATTGCCCAATATCTTTGATGTAAATTGTGTATTGTTGTTGGAAAGTCTAAATCAAGTTAGAAAACAAATGAGCAACACAAAGACAGAACGCTTGCATTATTTAAGAGGTTTTTGTTTGCTAGGAGCTAGGCATTTTCCTCCGATTTCAGAATATATTTATTTCAAGGGAGAATTAGTAATTATTATCATCCTGAGTAAATTCAGTCAGAAAGATAACAAATAGGAAAGAATTGAAGAAACAGTAGGTAAGGGAACGTAGAACCTTCCAGATAGATGACGTGGATGCTGGCAGCTAAATAGTCGACCATCAGATCAGCAAAGAGGGATGGGGCGGTGGGGAGAGAGAAAGGGAGAAGGAGAGATTGATTGAGGCAGATAAAACTCTTCATAGAAATACAGAAATACACATAGCACCAAACAAGGAAACCTCTGGAGATTGAAATGTATAGACTATGATGGGTATGCTGCAAGGAGAAAATGTATTTTTGAGAAATTGTAGCAAAAGCAACAAAGCCTCCAAAGAATTATTGAATAAATTAAAAGCTTCTGAAACTGTGCTGCAATATTTTGTCATAAATACGCAAGACATGCATGATCACTTACTCTAGGATTTCAAAAGTTTAGAGATTTTAGAAAATGGGTCTCAACATATGTAATACAGAGGAAAATAATTGCGGGTACAACAAACATCAGTAGAGAAGTTATCATGGAACACTCACTGGAAATGCTGAGAGATCTTGAATTGTAGCAAAATGAGAGAAGTCATGGGAATGAAAGAGGTGTGGGTCAGAGAAAGTGTTGATGACAAAATCTGTGGTCTTGACACTATGATAGGAAACTTAGGGCGGGGAGACGGGGTCTGGCATCTGAGAACACTGCTTCTAGTTTGGTAAGCTGAGAACCCACACAGGGTACATGGAGAAAAGGGATATAGGAGCTGTCGTGAGGAAGCTTTAGTGGATTTTATAGGTTTCTGCCACCATAATCTGTGGATCCACTGACTGGTTAAGATGACAAGAACAAATGGAAATGGTATGTTAATGATCTCTAACTTACACTCTAGAGAGAAGAACACAATTGTTAAAGCTCACCTCATAATTGAATGTGTCAACAATTAGTTGGGAAGTTTAACTTCACTGCTTGGTAAATCTGCCCTTAGTAACATGATTAAGTGGTTTCCAAATTATTCCCCTTTGCTTAAATTTATAAATAAAAAAAATAAATAATATATGAATTAAAGATCCTTCAGTTCTGGCAACCACACAGCTACCTACCTACTGGGCTAGAGCCCAGGGTGGGGCAGCTTGACTTCAACTAATTTTACTTATATTCCTGTAAGTAAACCTAAACATAGATTATTGTCAAAATATAAAGATGTTAATGGTAAAATTCTGTTTTGAGATGTTCCTGAGCTTGAATTGTGTTATTCATGTACAAGTATCTTCTTCCTTTTTTTTTTTTTTTGTGATTCAGCAGCTGAGCGCATTTAATCATGTAGTTCTCCATTTCAAGTTAATATTGGAACTACTGATGAAATCTATGTTTACTTAGAAACCTGTCTGAGACTCAGAAAATAACATGCATTGTTATGTTTAAATTCAACAACAACAATATAAAGATAGTTTCTTGCAGTTGAGTTCACGTCAGGCCCACTACTCTAATTTTTGGTTTGTCTCATAGTTCATCAAATAATTTGGAGGTGTCATGTATTCTCATTGAAACCTTTCTGTACTCACAGAAAATCGCTTCAGTTCCTGTATTTTTGTAAATATTGACATAACTCTGCAAAATCTCTCTTCTTCCCAGAGTAAAATATCTCCACATCTACCCATTTCTGGCAATGTCACTTTACTATCTTTTTTTTTTTTTTTTTTTTACTATACTCCAATGTATTTCCTCAAGTATTTTGTTATTTCTCTCTCCTCTATTATTAGCAAATATTTTCACAGAGATTTTGTCTTTCTGCTAACAGACATTCTAAAGTTTTTCACATAAAACTTTAGTTTTATTTTCCAATCTAATTATAGGGAGACAATTCTCCATAGACGTCTCACATTTCTTCATGTCTTGCAAGCCAAGGCACTGACTGACTTTGTTCTGGCCTATCTTTTCAAGGATGTTTGTATAGCAAATAGCTTTTTGGAAGAAAGAGATAGTATCTCCCTCTGGAGCAAAGAGAAATTTTCTTTACTGTGCAGCGTAATAATGGTAATGTCTCTTTCATGACAAAGGTCAAACAAGCTTATGGACAATTCTAAATAGGTTCCCTAAACTCTGAGTTCTTTTCCTATATTTAAACCCACTCCATGTGCGGGCATCTCACCTGGCGCTCACCTGGCTGTCTGTGAGAACTGTAGCTCAGGACGCTCGCGCATGATACTCTGCTGATACCACTACTCCTGTGAGTAATAATATTTTTGTCTCTGACCCAGGAGTCTGTGCCTTCTGCCAGCATCCATGAAACTGTGACAAGTTATGCTATTTGCTTGCAAATAGAGTAAACTTTCAAGCCCTTCACAGTTCTTGACACAAACATGCCTTTAAGGTACCATCTCATACCATTCTCGTTTTGACCACCCCAATCATCAAGAATAACCCATGTGCACTGCTTCCCTTTCCTCATGAACCACGCACTCTTTTTCTTTTTTATTATGTTATGTTAATCACCATACATTACATCATTAGTTTTTGATGTAGTGTTCCATGATTCATTATTTGCATATAACACCCAGTGCTCCATGCAGAACATGCCCTCTTTAATACCCATCACCAGGCTAACCCATCCTCCCACCCTCCTCCCCTCTAGAACCCTCAGTTTGTTTTTCAGAGTCCATCGTCTCTCATGGTTCGTCTCCCCCTCCGATTATCCCCCCCTTCATTCTTCCCCTCCTGCTATCTTCTTCTTCTTCTTTTTTTTTTTTAAACATATAATGTATTATTTGTTTCAGAGGTACAGATCTGTGATTCAACAGTCTTACACAATTCACAGTGCTCACCATAGCACGTACCCTCCCCAATGTCTATCACTCTTTAACACAATGAAAACTGAATTCTTCTCATACCATTACTGAAATTTCTTTATTCAATCACACAAAATCATCTTTTATTACTGAATTTCCTTTATTATTACTGAACACCATCTAATTTCCTTTTATTTTTCTAAGGTATTTATTATCTTAATCACCATCCCCCTCCCCCTGGAAGCTCTCCAGTTGTGATTCCCTTTAGACTTCTATCAGTTCCTTCTTAGTCACTATCAGAGACCCTCCTTCACTAACATCTCATGAGAAGCTGTACTTCATCTGTTGCAGAATTAGACCATAAAGCTGTTTTTGATCAGTTCTTTTCTGATAATTCATTAGTAGCTTAAAAGTCTTTGTCTAAAAACCATACCTCTAAGTTTTCCTTTCTCAAAGTCTCACTTTTACATTTCTAGACCTCCTAATCACTTCTATCTGAATATCCCTGTCTCTAACCCCTCAAACTCAGCATATACAAGTCAAACATCTTTCAGCTCGAACCAAACTTGTGTCTCTGCAAAGGATGTCATTATTCACCTAAATTCCCTAATTTTAATATCAAGAAAAATATTTTATTCCTCTCCATATATATACTTGTTGTCTTGCTGATACATATTTTTTAGTTTTAATTGTCAGTTTTATTTTTCCAGTTTTATTGATAAATAATTGATATACATCATACATATTATATATGTTTAAGGTCTATCGTATGAAAGCTTGATTTACAGATATTATGAAATGATGGCCACAACAGGTTCAGCTAACCACTGTCTTCTTGTATGTTTACAGTAAAAAGAAAAGAAAGAAGGGGAAAAACAAATTCTCCTTGTGATGAGAACTCTTAGGATTTACTCTCTTAATAACTTTTCTATATTTTATACAGCAGTGTTAGCTGTAGTCACCATGTTGTACCTTGATCCTTCATTATTTTTTTATGTGCTTCCTTGTTTATATTCTTTATTTCATTATAATAACTCAGGGCATATTAATCTCATTCTTGGTATATTACATGTATTTCCTAACTGGAGATCCATTTCCTTCTATTTGATGTTTATTAAACCAGTGGTAATTTATTTTCCTAAAATACAACTCCAGTTTTTTTCAAGTTCCAGCTCAAAAAAAAAAAAAAAAGAAAGAAAAAATAGTTTTGCCTTTAGATGATAATCATCAAAAGTGAAAGATCTCCACAATTATATACCAGATTACTTCTCCATTTTCCTCTCTTACCAGTGCTCTAAATACATAGATTCATTCATTTCTTCAACAAAAATTGATTATTATTTATGTTTCAGGCACATTACTAGAACTCAGCAAAGATGAATATAACATATTGCCTACACTCAGGTACTAAGGAAAAATAAATATTCAACAGGAAACATTACAGGGCTGTGTCATAAAAAACATAATGTCCAATGATAAATTCCATTTCCCATATACTTTTTTTTTAATGTTTTATTTATTTATTCATGAGAGTCAGAGAGAGAGAGAGAGAGAGAGACAGAGGAAGAAGCAGGCTCCCCGCCTAGCAGAGAGCCCGATGAGGGACTCGATCCCAGGACCCTGGGATCATGACCTGAGCCGAAGGCAGACGCTTAACCATCTGAGCCACCCAGGCACCCTCCCATGTACTTTCTCATGCTATTTTTCTGGTACTTACCACTATCTTTTTTTTTTTTTTTTCCCACTTACATGTTTTACTTTTTTTTTTTTAAGCTTCAATGCTTGGCTCTAGTTTTATTTCTGTATGAGTTTTTCCTCCATGACTTGAACTCTATTAATCTCTGTAGCAATTAATATTAGTACCTTTCAATTTAAACTCAACATGACTTATTTCACTGTGTTATTAGTCTTCTTCTCTGGCTTTGGTTCTAATATGTTTATAAGATTTTAAGTATCTTCAGACAAATATTTTACTAAAGATGAGTATTGAACTCCTAGTAACAAAGAAAAACTTTATTTTTCTTGTTAAACAAAAAAGTAGCAGTAAGGATTTCCTAGAATAATCAGTTCAAGATTATAAAGGGAGAGATTTCTGTGATTTTCTCATCTCTTTAGCTATGATCTCAAGATGGCTACTTCAACTGTAGCAAATATCTTTTCCTTTTTGGTTAACTAAAGGAAGAAGGGTGGTGACAAAATTAGGAAAAGAAAAAAGGCGAAGAGCAGAAGGATTCGGAAAATATAAATTTAAAAAGTACAGAGATATAAATAAACTTAATGAGCCCAAAGTATATCAGGTAACTAACTCTGGCTACGAGGGAATCTAAAAAATATAAATTGTAACCTGGACATGTTTCTACTCATTATTAAATTGTAATTCTGTTAATAAGGAAAAGAGGGAAATGGGCATTTGGCATGTCATTAACAGATGTGCCACAGTAAAAGACTATTTCTATCACCAGCTACTCAAATTCACTCAATGTAAGTCACCAAAAGTGTTTTCTGTATTTTCTCCCCTTTGCTGATCTGTCTGTTTCAGTAGATATGCCTATAGTTTGCAGAAATGGTGGATCTTTATGACAAATTAATCTTCAAAATTGAGAGAGAGAGAAAGAGAGCTCTACTTATAAACAGACTACTGTTAAACTCTACCTTCTTTAGAAAGAGGGGAAGTGACATTATGTTCACACTCCCAGAATTAGAAAAACACAGAAAGCTGACAACTTTGGTTTTAAAACTCCATTCATAACTAAAGCATAACAGGACACGATTTTTCATGTGTTAGAAAAATTCCACTGATGGATGCACCAGTTCTGGAGACAGACTAGTCAAGAAGACATAAATGATTTCAGAGGTACACTTGTGATGTTCTTTGATCCAGGGCCCTTTCTCCATTCAGGAAAGCATTTTTTTTTCTTTTTTTTTTCTTTTTCTCCAATTGATTTGAAAAATGTGAGCTCATAGTGCCAAGCAAACAGGATCAGCAACAACATCGTGTGCCAGGAGACATAAAACTTCTCAAGATAAACAAAGACACAAACATTAAAAGACAATGAAATGTGCAAACACATAGAGAATTTCAATAAAGTGAAAACTGAAAAGAATCCCCATACTTGAAATACATAATGTCGGAAATGAGTAATTTATTCAGTAGTTTAACAGAAGACTGAACACTGCAGAAGAAAGGACAAATGAACTTGGTACAAGTCAAAAGAAATTATCAAACCATATCAAAGAGAAGAAATAATTATATGTACAAAGTGAACAGAGGTTCTGAGATTTGTGGCACAATATGATGTTCTAACAAAAGTATAGTTCATATATTAGGGGAAAAAGGAGACAATAGGGCAGAAGCCAGATACTGGTGGAAAATTTTCCAAATCTAATGAAAGATATCAACCCACAGACTGAGGTAGTTTAGGAGCCTCCAATTAAAGTAAATGTAAAGGAAACAATACTGAAGAATATCAGAGTCGAACTATTAAAACTATATAATGATAAAGAGAAAAAGAAAAGAAAAAAAAGAAAAAAAACATGGAAAACAACCAGAAAAATAGTGGCATTTTATTTAGGAGAACAATAAGATTGATGGATGACTTCTCATAAAAGCAATAGAGGCCAGAGGACAATAAAATTACATTTTTAAGGTACTAAAAAATTTTGTAAAGTACTGAAAAAATGTTTTAAACTGTCGCATTGAAATTATCATTCAAAAACAAAGGCATAATAAAGATATTTGCAAACAACAGGTAAGAAAATTTGTCTCAAATCACAAGAAATATTAAAAGAACTTCAAGATATTGTCTCTTAAAAGGTTTAAAGCTAAAATGCTAGTTATGCATCCTAAGGTTTATAAGTTACAGATGTAAACTATATGATAGCAATATGAAAATCAAGAAACATAAATGGAATTATGCTCCTAAATATCTTACATTATCGATGTAGTATTATACATTTATTTAAAATAGACAAAGATATAAATAAATAAATAAATAGAATAGGCCTGGATACATATTGTAATCTCTAGAGAAACCACTAAAAAAATAGAAGGATAGCTAAAAAGTCAATAGAGAGGATAAAAGGGAATGCTAATATTCAAAAGAGTACAAGAAATCTTAAAACTATGTTGAATGAAAAATCAGACATAAATGAGTATATCCTATATGATTCCATCTATGTAAAATCTGAGAAAGGTCATATTTAATCTAAGGTGACAGATATCAGACAGTACAGACAATAGTTGCCTGGGAGGCAGTGGGGGGCACGGGAGGGGCTTATTTGTGATCAGAAAGGATAAGATATAAACTTCTGGGGAAATGGAAATAATCCATATCTCAATTTGCATGGTGATTATATGAGTACAAAATTGTCAAAAATCATCAGATTATATACTTAATATCTGTGATTTCATTATACGTAACATTTATCTCAAAAATCTAAATAAAGATTTAGATCTTTGCAATTCCTTCATCTGCTGTTAGAGGCTATATTACTTTCCCATTGCTGTTGTAAAAATTTAGTGACTTAAATTTTTTCTCTTTTCTGAAGGTCCTAAGTCTAAAATGATCCACAGGGTTATATGACTCCAAGAGACTCTAGGGAAGGACGCATTTATTTGCCTTTCCCAGCTTCTAGAGGCTCTCCTTGTTTTTGGCTCCTATCCCCTTCCTCCAACTTCAAAGCCATCACTCCAATGTCTGTTTCCATCTTCACATCTCCTTTTTATGACTATCACCTTCTTGCCACCCTCTTATAAAGGACCATGTGAATTAACACATTGGACCTCCTCTAGTAATCCAGGAGAATCTCTCACCATCTCAAAGTCTTTAGTTTAATCAGTTCTGCAAAATCCCTTTTTGCCATACACGGCTACATATTCACAGCTTCCAGTGATTAGGATATGGACATCTTTGGGGTGCCTGAGTGGCTCAGTCATTAAGCATCTGCCTTCGGCTCAGGTCATGATCCCAGCCAGGGTCCTGGGATTGAGCCCCGCATCGGGCTCCCTGCTCCGCGGGAAGCCTGCTTCTCTCTCTCCCACTTCCCCTGCTTGTGTTCCCTCTTTCATTGTGTCTCTTTCTGTCAAATAAATAAATAAAATCTTTTTTTTAAAAAGAAAAGGATGTGAACATCTTTGAAGTGAGGGTAGAATTGAAGGAGGGAGGAGGTGGTATATGGCATCATTCTGTCTGTCACAGAGGCCAAATGTTCAGACTAATTAAACAGATTCCAAGGGTCACTGACATCAACTGGAAAATGGAAACAGCTGTGTGTTAATCAGAACCATAACCAGACTGGTCCAAATATTTGAAAGAGGAACTATCAGCAAAAGTAAAATCTCAATCTTTGTATAAGATTCTCCCCCTGCTGCTGAAAGAGGTATGCCTGGGTGCAGAAATCTCAGGACATGCAGTTTATGAAAAGCCATATGGTAATCTGTACTGCTATACGATGCTGTAATATAGTCACTATACTGTGAAAACAGTATGGTCAATATTGCAAAAGCAATATGGTCATCTTTAAAGGATAATTCCTCCTATGCATTCAGTGGAATTACAGCTGTGCACCTTCCTGGTAGTATGCCCTGCATCTAGTTTGGGCTCAGTAAATATTTGACCATGGTCTCAACAAAGAGAATAACTGTATGATATTGTTGCCAATGAAAAGGATTCTTAGTGATCAGCAGAAGACATGGTGCTGTCCTGAGCACCTACTTTACTGCTAGAGGCCTACCAGGTTGGAAAACATGGCAAATGAGTAATATTTAGTCAAATGCCCAGGTATTTTGCAAAAACCAATGTTGAGTTACTGTGCGCCGGAACTTATTATTTTAAAAACCAGTTTGTTTCTTAATGGAAACCGACCATTTTTTCCTACTTTTCTTGCTCCCAAATCTATTTTTGACTATGGATACTAATTCCAGAGAGAGTACAGCCCAATTAATTATTAACTTCCAATGACTTTACAAACCCCCTGTTAAAGTTTATACTTTGCAAATCCCATTCTATTAACACTTGGAGTCTGTTAAAACAAGCAGAAAGCTTTCATGGTCACCATTTCAATTAAGCTAACCTGACCAATTTAGGACTTACACATTAGCTCCACAAATTAAGCTTTCTATTCCTGTGGGTCTTTTACTGAGCTTATTTATTCAGCTTAGGTTTGTGAGAAGAGTTGTCTGTCAGCTAGCTCTTCTTTAAACCCATATGTCTCTTGGAGAATTTTATCTCAGAAGCCTTCATATACATAATTAGTTATTTTCTTTTCAGAAACACAAAGCATCTAGTCATTTTTTTTTTTTGCTTTTAATGCAATATCACTGCCCTAGTTTTTGCAGTGACAGATCTTTAAATCAACTATTAACTGTTTACATCTATGTACTCCCTAAAATTAGTGACATAAATATCCCCAAATTACTAGAGAACAGCTGTTTTAAAGAATATATTTTTCCTTCTCTGTTTCTCTGTTCTTGGCGAACTAAGGATAAATGACTACAAAAACTGCATCTTATATAATTAAACAGGTCACTAATGCATTTAAATTGAGGACAATATTGGACTTAAGGGGTCACTTCTCCAACAGTTGATGAAAAAATAGTTTCTTTCGCTGTTGTTTCAGGCTCATTATGATTGAGAAACCAATTATATTTGCCAGGGCTTACATGTAAAATAATATGAAGCTTAGAGTTTTCTCTCCTACTCTTGGAGAATACTTAGATTATTTTCCACTAAGAAATAGTTTGCAGGTTGAAGTCAAGTTTTGCAAACAACCCTGAGAGTTTCTTCTGCATAAAAGGAAGTGGATTTCTTAGACTATACTGCAACTTTATGAAAATTTGGCAATCTTTTAGAAGAATAATGGAACTACAATATGGCAGATGCTTGTAAAAGCTCACTTAGGCCATTGACTCTCATCCCCTGGCTTCAACTTTTATCACTTCTAAATCAAATCAGACAGGTAGAAGTTCTATCTAACATTTCAAAGATCTTCAGTGGACATTCTGCATTTTACTGGGATAGTCCAGTCTGATGCTTATAGCCTCACACTCTTCCCACAGAACTGATTTCTTCTGGTTTTGCCACGATGGAATTAGAGAACAGCATATCAACATAACACTGTCATGAATGTCCACAACCCAAATAGTTGAATTAGACCTTTATTTGTGTGGCTAAAACTAAATAGCACCTTATTTTTTAGCTTCCTTAAATTAGATCTTCTTTTAGAAACAATCAAAATAATGGCTTTCGGGGCACCTGGGTGGCTCAGTCGTTAAGCGTCTGCCTTCGGCTCAGGTCATGATCCTGGGATCCTGGGATCGAGCCCCGCATCGGGCTCCCTGCTCAGCGGGAAGCCTGCTTCTCCCTCTCCCTCTCCCCCTGCTTGTGTTCCCTCTCTCGCTGTGTCTCTGTCTGTCAAATAAATAAAAATAAAATCTTAAAAAAAAATAAAATAAAATAATGGCTTTCTTTAAGTTTTCCACAATCTTCTTGAGTTTATTCTTTTTATAATTCACATACGCTACTTCATCTTGGGCTCTGCATATCTGAAACACAAATCAACACCTCTTCTTCCAAATTAGCTCCTCCTCCTGAATTTTTAATTAGTTTTTATTGTACAATCATCCTTTGTATACATAGGGTCAACCTTTTAGGAATATAGACACTGTATTCTTCCTGGTCCCATCCAATATTTCAATCAGTATCTGTTTTACTGATTAAACTTTTAAACGTGCCTTTATTTAGCATCCTCTATTTTATTCTCTCAGGCTGTATTTTTAGGATCATGCTGCTTTGGGTGGATGGGGAGGAAAATACTACCATAGTCTCTTAATGAATATGCATTTTTTGTCTTTTTTTTCCTTTATTGTTTATTAACCTCCATAAGATTAACTTTAATAGAGTACAGCTATGAACATATGTAGGGGATCCCTATAAAATTTATCCTTGGGCCCTTTTGAACATATTGCTTATGTTTGGGGATTTTTCTCTTAATTTTTTCCTTAAGCCTGAAAATTGCTTTTCCATTATCCTCTGCAGCTAGGGCACAGGTCTGTGACTCAGAACCCACCAACCACACTCACTGGTATGAAATTTTGACTCATAAGTAAGAGAAATAGGGCTCATATACCAGGCATATTTCAGTTAAGAGAGTATTGGAGATACTTGGGCTTGGCGGCATTAATGATTATAAGGGACCTTTCCTGAGACAGAACTGGCACATAGACATGAAAAGCAATGGTAGCAATTAGGTTGACTTCTTGGTCCAGAAAAGGTAACCATGCTACAACTTTACAACTAGTAGTTTCCCCACAGACCTCTTCTGCAGCAAGATTCTGGTTTGTTCGTGGAGACCAACTCAGAGGTTCATCATTTAGCCCCTAAACAATTTTCTGAGCTACGCAGTATATTTTTATAATCACTTTCTCAGGGAAATAAAACAGGAATCTTTGTTTTTCAGAGTAACTCAGAGTAATACATGTGTAATTCCTTGCTTTAAAATCTTTTATATCTCGGGGCGCCTGGGTGGCTCAGACGGTTAAGCGTCTGCCTTCGGCTCAGGTCATGATCTCAGGGTCCTGGGATGGAGCCCCGCATCAGGCTCCTTGCTCAGCAGGGAGTCTGCTTCTCCCTCTTTCTCTGCTGTTCCCCCTGCTTGTGCTCTCTCTCTCTGTCAAAAATAAATAAAATCTTTAAAAAAAAAAAATCTTTTATATCTCCGTATATTTCTAAACAAAGTTTAAACTGCTAATATTTCCCAATTTTGGCCTCAGAATCTCATTTAGGTAATTGATCTCTCTGTTCCTCTGCAGCAATCACACATGCCAGCCAAAATGTTGTATTCACAGTTCCTTGAAATGACTTTCACCTATTTTTGAATCTTTTTTTGTTTGTTTGCCATTTTTCGTACATTTCCTCAAAAATCCTGACATGTCTCTTTCAAAGACCAAGTGAAGTCCCATCTTTTCTGAGAAGGTGTAACTGATAAATGCAAATGGAAGGCTTATTTATCATCTTCTTGTTAGTGCTTACTTCTTACTGTATATTTTTGTATCATTGCTCCAACTACCACATATAATCTAAAAGTACTGAGAGATTATTTAATCTATTCATTCTGATAGACTACTCTTTCCTTCCTACCAACAGAACACAGCAATGTATTCTGTAAATATTTCCTACGAGATAAATTAGGTAATGCCTCACCCCTAGTGAGGTCTACTTGCAGAATATATTTGCACAACACACATTTGCTTAGCCCTCTGAAAGGGAGTTACTAAAACAGTACTTATTACTTGAGTTAGATGTTACTCATTAATGCTAATTTATGGCCAGAAAATGATCAGAATAACATAGAATTTGGCTTATCATTACTCTGAATTCCTGACCAATTTATATTTGTTATGATTCGGCAACATTATCATCTCAACCAATCTCAGTGGCCTAACATAGCAAATGTTTATTTCTCAAATATATATTATTCATTGCAGGTAGCCAGAATTTTACTCCATCCAGTAAACACAACTATAACTCCTTTTTTTGTGATTTTTTTTAACACTTGATCACGAAAGCAGGGAAATACAGAAATGGAAGAGACATAGCAACATTAATCTGCTTTAGGCCAAAAGAGACATATACCATTTATATGCACAATCCACTGTCCATGGCCAGTCAGATGGCTCCAACATCATAAGAGGTAAGAAATGTTCAGGAACACATGGAATTCTGATGGGTGTTATTTCTTTATGCCATGTAATCTGAAATTAATCTCCTGAATTTTAAGCCTATCTATTATTTGAGTAACACTGAAAACTAATTTCCCGTTAATTCCAAGAAAGATTAGTTTCCTTCCCTTTTCTATCTCCTTACTTCTCCCATAAACATGCTTCTTTTTACTTTATTTCATATTTTACGCCTACTCTCTATGAATTATCTGCCTTCCACTCATGGTGTATTTAAATCTGAAATGTATTTAACCCCCAAGTCAGTTTTCTTACATTTGGGAAGCACCCTAGATACTTTGGAACTCGTTAGTGTCCCTTTTCCAAATTTCTATAGCACTTAAGCCACAAAGTTTAAAACTAAATTATCTTCCCATTAGATATAAATACTATATACAGGACATTCTGTTCGTCCTAAGAGATAAAAACATCGTTATAAGCAATATTATGTAGATGGTCAAATCAATAGAGAAATGGACAAAAGAGTCAGACATAAAGAAATCAAATTATTAATTTTATCACTTGTAAAGCTGATACTAGAAGGAGACTAGATTTGCTGACACAAGTAGGCTGACATTCCCTTCCACATTCTGACACTCCCTGTCCGCTTTACTCAATATTCCTACCCAGGACCAGGCAGAGCTCAACAAATATAGAACTTCCATTCAGGGGCAGCCTAGTTATTGCAAAGGAGAAAAGAAAGAGACTAACTTGAGAGCAGCCTGCTCCAAGAGAGAGAAAACTACAAAGAGGTTGAGCCACACAGGTTCATTTCTTCTCTCTATATACCAATTAATCAGGTAAATCACTTTTGCTCTCATGGTGAGGATTCAGTAAAAGGCTTTGGAAAAAATGAATGGCACCTTCAAAACCTTTTACTCCAGGGGAGAAGAAATTTCCTCCCCTCCAGAGAAACATGAGGGTGAAGCATGAACATTTCTTCTGTCAATAGAAGGCATCACGAGAGGCAAAACTGGAGTTGCTCTAGAAGAAAATTTGAAGAGTGTACATTGCCCAGTCATTGGTGTGGAAGTGGGGAAATAAAATCTGTGCTTAAGCAGCAAGACTTCGTTGTTATATTTTCTCTGGGATGGTAAGTTCTTTGTCTTCTTCCTTCTATATATCTCTAGCACCAAGAATTGTAAGTTGCATGTATTGGGCACTCAGTAAATAGATTTTTAATGAAAGGGAGTAGCAGGCAACTTGTGAGGGTTTTCAATTTGGGACTTAAGAATTAGAATTTTGTAGAGATGTGTGCAAATTTTCAAGTAGGGTCTGACATGAACACAATACCATTTTAAGAAGATTAATCAGGCAATGTTTTATACAATGAATTGCATTACCAAGAGTCTTGAGGGAGGGAGTTCAATTAGCAGATAATTGCAATAGCCTTAGGATGATCAGATGGTAACTTTGATTAAAGTAGAAGAGGGTGGGTCTGGGAGAGAGTAAAGGACAGTTACGTAAAACCCCACAGAGGAAAACTGGCAGGACTTGATAAATGACTAGAAAAGAGAGTGGGGGAGGGGGGAATAAGACAAAAAAAGACAGATCAACTGATTCATCATTAATTGAGTACTTATCCTGACATAGGACCCTTGGAGGAGTAAATACAAATGTGTGACAGAAGTATTGTTCTTTTAGCAGAATTACGCTATTCATAGGGAAAAACCTCATGGGAAACAAAGATGTCAGACATAGATTCTGCGGGTAACAGGTGCAGAGACAGTAGCTAGAAATGTGGAAACAAATGCAGGCCAAACACATTTTGCAACTGAGAGATCAAAAAGCAAAATAAATCATTGGAGACACTTCATTAGGGGAATGGTCTCAGACTTTTGTGTTGTTTTGAGTCTTACGATCTTTTCTGAAAACATGTATCAACCAATATGAGTCAGTTTTATTTTTGAAATTTATTTCAATCACTCAAATTCTTATATAAATGTGAATATAAAATAATATTAATAAATACATGACGATTTTGTAACATAACCATCATATTTATATTTTTTAAGTCCAGAATAACAACTAAGCAAGTATGAATATGTGTGTAGAATATAAAATTTGCAAAAATGTAAATAAAAATAATTCAATAAAGGAGTGTTAAACTCAATCTAGGTAGAATATAGAGAGATGAGATATACTGGCAGTAGCAGGGAGATAGAGTTTTAAAAAAATGGAAAAAAAAATGGAATGCTTGATCAGATTCACTTCCATGCTCAAAAGTCAAAAGGAATGTAAAGAAGTATTTTACTCTTGTTATTTAATGGTATATATAATGATACATAAAGGTTTATTTTCTAATGCAATCTGATAGCCCTCAATGTGTCTAAAATTGGAAACTTCATAATGACAAGATCATGTTTTATTTTCAGTTTAGAAAATGCTTTGAATACAATATAAGTATTTTTTTTTAATTTAAAAACTAAATGAAGGGGTTATTACAGCCCAGCGTGCACCTTAAAAATGTGTCCACTTTGGCCCTTAGATTCTTTCATAGAATCCTATAAAGATGGTTTTCTTTTTATTTGTTTGTTTGTTTGTTTCAAATTTTTCTTAAATTCTAGCTAGTTAACATATAGTGTAATATTGGTTTTAGGAGTAGAATTTATAGTGATTCATCACTTACATATAACACCCAGTGCTCAACACAAGTGTCCTCCTTAATACCCATCACCCATCTAACCCATCCCCCACCCACCTCCCTCAAGCAACCCTCAGTTTGTCCTCTGTAGTTAAGCGTCTCTTATGGTTTGCTTCCCTCTCTCTTCCACCCCATCCCCCATGTTCATTTGTTTCATCTAGATTTCTATAAAGATGGTTTTCTAAGTGAAAAACTGAACTGACAGAAGTTTAAGTATTTCACACCATTAAGTCTCATTGGTAGAAAGCAACTTCATGAGGTTAATACTTTTTAAAAATAATCACGAACTGTATTTAATGGGAGAATGACCTAGGCCTTTAGTTTCATCTTGTTTTATAATTATGTATTGATGAAAATACAATAAATGCTAGGCAGTAATCACTTATCTATACAGTCTAGCCATTCCTTTCTTCTGTTAACCAACAGAATCTTAGAATCTTTAGAAATATGAATAGATGCTCTTCCATTTTTTATTACTAAAAAGTATTATCCACATTAAAAATAGTCCTAGAAATCAATGGACACTTAGCCATGTCATGGGAAGACATATACAAAATATTAATAATAATAATGATGGCATTCAAATTGACAGCTTTTTAAATTAAAAAAAATAATAGAGAGAGACAGTATAGGAAAACTGTTGCATCATTAATTAGGAATTTACTTGGGTACACTTTTAAAGGTTTTCTTTTGATTAGGCAGATTAAATTGGCCTATGAGCCTGCATTTCTTTTAGGTCTCTAGCAGAAGTCATTACATATATTAAACAAGATAGGACTGAAAGTGATTTTTCTACTCATTAGAGTGAATTTTCTGTTAGGACCATCTCAGTCTTTCTGCAAGTGACAAGAGAGGGCGCTTTCCCATGAGGCTGACTGCAATTTCCTATACACTGTGATATCTGACAGTAGACATGGACAAGCAGGAAAGGAGATACTCAGCAGGTTTAGAATCATGCTATTCTAAAAATATATGTGCTTGGCTTCTTGCATACACCACACATACATGTATATAGGCCAAGGGCACTTTGACAGCTGCTTTCCAAAGCTGGAGAGCAGGAGTGTTTACTTCAGGCAGTAGCCAACAGGTCCCAACTCTACCTGGGTTTCAACCTATTTTCAGTGAAGAATTGGGTTTGGGGACAGAGTGGGTTGTAGGATGTGTTCCTCCCTTTTGTGATCCAAAGGACACACATGCACACTATCTCCATGTCTAAAGTTTGGGAAATAGGATAAATTTTGTAATTTTAAAATTAAGCTGAGTTAAATGCTAATGTTTTAAATTTAAATAGGTACATGACTAGATTTCTAATTATTTGTACTAGGCAGTAGTGTCTTTTCATTATTGTTATTTTAATTATTTTATGGTTATGTATATGAAAAAATGCAAAACATTGATTAAAAAACCAACAACATGGGGCACCTGGGTAGCTCAGTCGGTTAAGAGTCTGTCTTTGGCTCAGATCATGATCCCGGGGTCCTGGGATCGAGCCCCAAATCAGGCTCCCTGCTCAGCAGGGAGTCTGCTTCTCCCTCTCCCCCTCCCCGTCCCCTGCTCATGCTGTCCCTTGCTATCTCTCTCTCTCTCTTTCAAATAAATAAATAAAATCTTTAAAAAACAACAACATAATATTTCATTGTATATATATTATGCAGCCATCAAAAGGAATGATATCTTGCCATTTGCAACGACGTGGATGGAACTGGAGGGTATTATGCTGAGCGAAATAAGTCAATCAGAGAAAGACATGTATCATATGATCTCACTGATATGAGGAATTCTTAATCTCAGGAAACAAACTGAGGGTTGCTAGAGCGGTGGGGGGTGGGAGGGATGGGTGGCTGGGTGATAGACATTGGGGAGGGTATGTGCTATGGTGAGCGCTGTGAATTGTGTAAGACTGTTGAATCACAGACCTGTACCTCTGAAACAAATAATACATTATATGTTAAAAAAAATAAAAAAGAAGAAGATAGCAGGAAGGGAAGAATGAAGGGGGGGGAATCGGAGGGGGAGATGAACCATGAGAGACTGTGGACTCCGAGAAACAAACTGAGGATTCTAGAGGGGAGCGGGTGGGGGGATGGGTTAGCCTGGTGATGGGTATTAAAGAGGGCACGTACTGAATGGAGCACTGGTGTTATACGCAAACAATGAATCATGGAACATTACATCAAAAACTAATGATGTAATGTATGGTGATTAACATAACATAAAAAAAAAAAAAACATACATTGACTGAAAACAAAACCTTGAACAGAACTGTATCCAAATTATTTCAGGATACCCCGGGGCTGATCCTAGAATTGTGAAAGGTATCCTTTCTTGAGATGGTCTCCACCACTGCTCAGAGTAGAAGTGGGACTCTAAACCTCTACTACTCACAATTCTTTGCTTTTCCTTGTATCTTTTCTAAAGGCCTTATTCTTCTGTATGTGATGATATAGAGAAATTATATTATTAATTTTACTTCATGATATTACTAAATTTAAAGAAACCCAACTGGGAAACATCAACATCATCTTTAACTTCTCCTATTCTTGTGTCCCCAGGTCATTTTCTCCACCCCATAATCTACCAGTGAAGTTATCAGGTCTCTTTCAAATCATTTGTTATTCCTGCTTCCCATTCCTAATGTTACCACACTCCATTGGGCTGACATTACTTCTCACTTGGATGATTGTCATCACTTCCTAACCAGTTACTCAACCATGATCTTTCCTACGCTTAGCTGCCAGAACTCTCCCTCTAAATCTCTCTTCAGAGCTTTACCAGAGCTCTCTCTCTCTCTCTCAAACCTGCTTTGATGCTAAGTTACCTTATTCCCTGCTCAAAAACTTTTCCTAATTGCCTAGCAAATTAAAAATACAAAGTAGATAAAAATTTTCCCTCTCCTCATGGAACTAACACGAGACAGTTTTATAAAAATTAGAGTCATAATAAACATATTTAAAATGTGATATTATTTTTGCCAGGGAAGTTAAGGGACACTATTTGATAGACAAGGTGATATTTGATCTTGGCCGTAAAGCATGAATAGGAGTTGAGCAGGTGAAATTGGAAAATAAGGAGAGCAGGAGAATATTCCATATGGAGAAATACTACAAACAAAGGCTAAGTTATTTCAGATTTATTTTAAATTATTTCATAGTAGGTGTTTGGAGAACAATATTTACAGTGGTGTTCATAGAGTGTTTTTCAAAATGTTTTTCAGGGACTATCAGTCCTGCAAGAGATCCCATGAGAGAAAATGGGAGGCTGATGAGATCCATGGTTAATTTAGTCTGAAATTCAGCAACTTATGTTTGTCTGTCTGTTTTTTGAAACTAATAGTGAGTTAACATATGAAAAGTTCTGGAGGGTCTTTAATTTTCCTTAAAATTTATCCAGAATTTTGCAAATATTTTAACATGGAATCATGCCTCCCCTTTTTAAACAAGACCATTTTTAATATTGCTTTCAATTAATGTTATGTTAAAATTGCTTTAGGAAATTAGATGGGACAAACAAATAATTCCTGAGGTTCTTGCACTAAGAAAACTATCTTAATGTCATAAAAATGATTCTAAATAACAAAGACATTTTACAGCCTAAAACACTTCATAAGAGCATATATATAATGTAGCCTGATATAGACTGTTCTATATTAAGGACATAGACCTTTCTATTGACTCTTATTTTAACTTTTGTAGATGAAATTTTGCAGCATGAATTACAAACTAAGACATTCTCTTTTCCAGCTTAGAAAGAGATGGAGTTGCAAAAAGGCATAGTCAAAGGTGGGAGGTATTGCTCACTGTAACTGACATTAACTGATATTAATTCATTACCTCTGTTGGTAAATTTTAAGTAAAAAAGAGAATTATCACCATCTTTATTGTACATAGCAGAAAGTAGTTCATGACTGCATTGTTTCAATTGTCCAACTGGGTGTCATTTTGTACAGAGAGGTCAAAATTAAGTAATCCTCTATCATCCTGCATTCACATTGGTTAAGGACCTACTTGGAAATTATTCCCTTCCACCACTTAGTTACTATCAAATAAATTTTTATATTATCCTAAATTCCTTTCCATTTCCAGAGACAGATAACACTTGGGAAAATTCTACTTGATTTACACATGTAGATATAATCTATGTTCTAGTATAACTTATCTAACATCATTAATAATTCTTTAGCTGAGAAACATGGGTAATCATAACTACCCCTGTGGAGTTTAGTGTAGAGTAAGTTAAATAAGATATGGAAAGTGCTTGGCATGGTCACTGTAACATAATCACTCAATATTTATAAATTATGGGGGCACCTGAGTGGCTTAGTTGGTTAAGCGTCTGACTCTTGATTTCAGCTCAGGTCATGACATCAGGGTTGTGAGATCGGGCCTGCATTGGGCTCTGCAGCTCAGCAGGGAGTCTGCTTGAAGATTCTCTCCCTCTGCCCCCTGCCAACTCATGTGCACGTGCTCTCTCTCTCTGAAATAAATAAGTCATATATATATATATATATATATATATATATATATATATATATATAAATTATGGTGCTAACCACAATCATGACATTGATACCCTTACTAAAGTACTATCAAGTGAACAGCATTTATAAATACCTATATTCCTAACTGTTTGACTTGTAAATAAATAAGGTGGGTAAGTAAAGTTCTCACAGGAAAGACACTTGGTCTAGTTAATGCACTTAATTTTAATCTGTGCAATTATATACATCAATTACATGAGGAAGCTTCTTAAACATAATTCTCTTAATTATAAATGTTACTTATTTAGCAGTATTATTTGGTGTCATTTAACTTGTCTGGGTTATAGCTCCTTAGTATATCTTGAGTCAAAATCCTTGCATAATGGGTAGATTTTCCCTGGATTTTGTTAGACATATATCACGCAGAAAAAGTAGATGAAAGCACAAGACAAAAACAAAGACAAGATGGAGAAGAAGATGAGAAGATGGCAAGGCCAAACGAATACCTCTACTTTCATGAGCAACAGAGGTTTATTTTATTTTCTTCTTTCAATTCAGATCTTTACAGTCCTTGGTGATTTACAAAGATTAAAGTCTCAGGGAAGGAGAAGAAAAAGCCCTTAGCTTTGAGATATATTTCCTGACTGCCAATATCCTTCTTGCAATGTTCTTTCTGCAGGGCACACCCAATTATTTGGTAAAACCTCCATTATCTGTTTATTTTGAAATGTTGACATTTTAAGTCATTCCTAGAGCATGGTAAAGAAAGCCTATAGAAATTATGATGGAGGCAGGCACACTACTACTGCAAAACAGAGGAATACAAAGAAATTCCTTTCCTGGCAAAGGAAGAAAATCTGCATGAAATAAATACAGACTTTAATGAATATGAGATATGTAAGCAATATTCTTGTTTAATTCAGAGAAGATAAACTTGAACTCAGTGTTTATTCTCTGGATAATTAGAGAATATACATATTGGACTGAGGGTCATAGCTGTCCTTTACATTACAATTTTCCTAGCTTTCATGTTCATTCAATCCTTTGGTTCTATTCCGAAATCTTTTCACCATAGCTAAATAATTTAACGATAGAGTACTATACCCAGGATGGTCCTGGAAGGGTTATTCCTCTCTCAGAAAAAATTACCCTTTCTCTCTAGTTTGAACGTTGAAAGAGTAAAATCCTTGAGATGTGGATGGTGTATCCTGCTTTGTTGAGGATAGAAGTAGGAGAGAATAAAGATAATTTTAAAAGACAGTCACAAATTAATAGAAGAGTCTCTTAACATGTAAGAGCATGGTTTAGTCATCCCTAGGACTGGAGTTATTCTGTCCCTCCTAGAAATTTGGTTAAGTTGAATCCGTAACTGCCTCCTTTATTTTTAAGTTAGTTTAAATTGCCACATAAAATGTCTTGAATAATAGAATGATGGTAAAATGACTAGCAATTTTATGGTATATACTGAAGCTTCTGCAGCTTTTTTTTTTATTTTATAATTGTGCCTTGATATCTTTATTTACTATAATTTTAACATATTTAGGAAAACAACTTATTCCCCTCATTAAAAGGAAGTATCCTTCAGTTGTCATCTGATTCATCTAGAATATTAAATTTTAACCTCCTTTATTTTTTATTATATCTGAGTTTTCTTCATTGGTACTATTCAACATATTGTTTAAATAATAATAAATTATTTATTGGAAAAACAGTTAAAATACACTGTATAGTTTTATGATATGGTACCTATAAAATACTTTCTCCTCTGAATATATTATACATGTTCAAATAAATAGCAAACATAATATTTCTCAAACAAGGAGTATTTTAGCTCTGAGATAGTACACGTGATTCTCCAGTTGCCATGCTAACTAGTTTTTATTTTACAAAAGCACAGATGTATGAAACAAGAAAAAATAGACAAGAAAAGGCAATTTTTCCAGAAATGGCACATTTTTTTTTAATCCAAACATTGAATTTTTCTTCTTTGATTCAAAAGCCCAGCCTCAGATTTGACTTGACTTTGCTTCAGAATATGTACTTTTTATACCTATAAAACATTTCTAATCCAAGTAAAAAAGTGTTGAATTATGCCAATCTCTTGGTTGCACAACTGCATGTGGAATATTTTCAAGCAAGTACAATTTTATAAATCCTCAATCATTATTTGATGTCTCTTTCTTAACTCCCTGGAAATTAAGAGTCCTCAGAGTTCTCAATAGTAAAACACCTCATGGGAGTCAATAGCAAATACTTCTTTTTAAATAGATCCTAAGTTAAAGGTAGTTGAAAGGCATTTTCCTAACAATCTGTCCAATTGCTGACAAGGACAATCTTGCTCCTCACTGGGTCTTTCTATGTAAAATTCCATGCCACTGATCAAGCCTGTGGAAAAGTAGAGGGATACATTATTATCTCTTTTCCAGTTCTGACCCCTAAATTTTCTCATCTTCAAATTTCAAAGTTCATTGATACCCTTCCTTCCAGGGAAGCCATTGTCCAATCTGCCAAAAGCCCATGTGGTGATGGAGTACTCTGAAATGTTTAATTTGAGAATGTGATTAAAAATTAAATAAACAGTGAATGTCTTTTCACCACATCTTGAAATTAAATAGTCTGAAATTAAATCACAGAATTAATAACTGCTTTATATATATGATATATAGTACATAGCTTTATAGGGGAAAAAGATGTTGTGGGAAATAGGACCTGATCTACAGAATGAGTCACGGTAGAATTTCAGCATGCTAATTCCATTATCTCTTGCATTTGCTTTTTAAAATCTGCCTCTCCTTTGGGAGTCTGGGTGGCTCAGTTGGTTAAGTGTCTGCCTTCAGCTCAGGTCATGATCCCAGGGTCTTGGGATCAAGTCCTGCATAGGGCTCCCTGCTCAGTGGGGAGTCTTCTTCTCCCTCTACCCCTCCCCCCTGCTCTCTCTTTCTCTCTCTCTCTCAAATAAATATATACAATCTTTAATAAATAAATAAAATCTGCCTCTTCACCTGCTAGGAACATGGACAAAATTCCAAGTATTCCTTACAGTTTGTAATTCAAAAGGTTGTTCATGGACCAGAAGCCTCAACATCACCTGGGAACTTTTCAGAAATGCATAATCTTAGGCCCTATTCCAGGCCTGCACATTCTGAATCTGTACTTTAGCAAATCTGCATTTTACCAAAATACTCAGGTGATTTTTATACACGTTCAAGTATGCAAAGCGCTGCCCTATAGAAGATGCAGATAGTTATCACTTGTCACCCTTTTCTGCCTAGATCCCCAAATGATCACAACAAAACATCCAACAGCTCAAAAATTCACCTCCATGTGTTTATTCCACATGAGCCAATGTGGTTTGGAATGAAAAATGTGAACAAGCACATTAAACTCCTATATGGGCACAGAGCTCAATGCTGTCACATATACTTCTTCATCTAATCTTTGTATCAATCTCTGATAGGTGATTGGACCTGCCCTGTTATTATTATTGTTGTTGCTGCTGTTAGTATTTACATTTATGTAATACTAATGAAAAGGATGCTTAAAAAAGTCAAGTAAAACCAAATAACTTTCCCAGTATTATACAATTAGTAAATACTGCACTATTTTATTAGGATTATTGAATTGCTTTCTAACTGATCTCACTGAGTGCAATCTTATCCTTCACACGGCTACGGAACTGAAAATCTCATATGCAAATTTAATTCTACCAGTTACCTACTTAAAATCCTTTGATAGGCTCCCATATGATTTGGGAGAAACTCTTGACTTTTCCTTGCGTATCTTTCTTTCTATATGGGTTACTATCATAATTTTAGACTTTTTCCAAACTAAATGATTTCTTTCTCTCATAACTTGTTTAAATGTGCTCTTCCTGTTACTAAAACATTCTCCTTCCCTTTATTCATATGCTCAACTAAAATTCTTTTTTTAAAACCTGTTTCATCACATTCTTTAAGAAGCCCTCCCAGACATCACAATCTAATATTAATGCATCCTGCATCTGACTTCTCAGCCTTTATCCCATGCTATTAGGATAATTTCATTCCTGTCAGCCTTACCTTTGGAACTACAAGCTTTTGAGAACAAGAAACATATTTTATTTCTTTTTTTTTCTGCACCAGTTTTTAACAGAGAATTTGGCATACAACAAAGCCTTAATGAATGTTTACTGAATGAACTAAGGTAATGTAAAAATTTCTTAGAACTAGATGGATCTGAAAGATCAATATTTAAATCAAATAATAATATTCCAGAAAAAAAATGGATTTGGTTCTCATTCTCAAGTACTATGCTTTTGTCTTCGGCCTTCTTATCACCTGCCTGATGCCCATGACTGTGATAATCAATGTCAGAGGGAGAATCAAAAGTAACCAGGTGGACCCTGCTCTTGATAATAGCTGGAATAGAGGTACTAGGTATTTCCAGTCAATGAAACAGTGTTTGGTTTCCATACATATAAAATAACAACAATTAGGTTTTATTGAATTTTGATATGTGATAAGCACATTGTTGCTACTTTGTAGTTATCTAGTTAATCTTAATTTTAAAAACCTCTGAGGTTTATATTATCACCCCATTTCATAGATTAGTAAAATGAAATTTAGAGAGGTTATTGTGTTGCCCAAGAACACACAGGCTGAAAATGGCAGAACCCAAGGCTCAAACACATCTTTCTCTGATTCCAATGTGACTTTAACAGGATACAGAAGCTCTCCATTCTTCTGCATCATCCCTTTAACCCAGGGTAAGCACTAGAGGATCAACAAAGTTCCTCTAGAAATGTATTCCTGGAACCATGCTGTAGACAGGAGTGGGTCTCTCCTTTTGCAGGCTTTCTGAGCTGATAATTTATATGACTCTGATTGCGCTGGGTTTCAGGGGAGAGAATCAGGCTTTACAACACAAATGTAAAGATATTCTTTGTATGATCTTCACCGACTCCTTCAACTGGAAGGAAGTCTCTTGTTCATATATTCAGTTCTATTTAACTTCTGTTCAGATTCTATTTAAGCATTTTGGTAACTGATCTCTAAATTTTCACTGATAACACACTGCTTCCCATTTAAATGGGCTACTTTTTAGAGAATCTGGAACATATCCTTGACTTTTTGATTTGAGGTCTTTGGAAGTTCAGGGAATCCTACCTCCCACTCCCAGTTTTTCTACCTGTAGTCATTTTTGCTCTTTCCAGCAAGTAGAGTGTAATGTTCATGAAGATTATGACTGGTCTGCTGGGAGTTAATTATTACACCAAAGGGAGCCACAACCAATAGTCCATGTGGCACAATTTTTTTTAATAATTTAAATCTAACTGTACTGCTAAGGTATTAAAGACCTATAAAATATTGAAGCAATTTAATTATTTTAACATATTCTGTTACTTAATATTCCCTTAGATTTCACATGTTAAGTTTTAGTCTACAATGAATTTTAGAGCCAAGTTTAAAACTCTCAAAATAGAATTTTAATGGAAATGCTAAGATATTCTCAAGTATAGCTGCATAAAAGCTGCAGGTTTTTTTTTAAACCATTTCCATCATGGTTTAAAACATATGGCAGGTCTTTTTTGGAAGTTTTCTGATGGTATGTAGAATTTGTAGTTACAAATATTCTACCATTTAAATAAGCTCACTCAACTTCACCTTTCTGAATTAGCAGAACTTAACTATTCATTGTCAACTGATTCATGAATATAGAACCAAGCTTCATTTGGAACATATGGCCTAAAGATAATAAATTTAAATGCCTGATGTAAAGTAAATTAGAATTGGGATTGTAATGCTGATAGCTTTTTCTACAAGACTCTTATAACATCTGTCCAGAAACTTTAATTTTTTTTCAGATGTTTTTCACACATGCTGCTTCAAATCTCTATGTGTATATTGTAACTTTCCTTCAAGAGAATAATTAGAAAAGTTGGTTATTATTTAAGAATAAAATAGCATATGTGTCACACAGTAAAAGAGTATAATCTTATCACTTTTAGAAGAGCCTTAAATTTTACCAATAGGAAAAAAAAAAACAATATTAGGAGGAAAACCTAAATTATGTGTTGAGATTTGAGGAGATAAATGCCTCTACATGAATTTTTATGTCAAAAGCAATCACTATATCACATATAATACCCTTCCTATCTAAGTTTCCCATGCATGATAGGAATTAGAATTTGGAAGCTGGATTTACCATTATCTCCTGCCAGTATGGTTATTTCTACCAATGAGAGGTACTCTCAAAATATTTGGGGAATGGAAGAAAAACAGAAGTAATTATTTTTCAGCCAACAGCTATGAACAGGCACATGGCTTTGGCAGATGTCAATTGTGAGTGTTTGCCAAGCACTTCCATGTGCCCTCCTGAGAGTTATCCACTTTGTTGTTGTAAGCCACTGAGAACATGAGTGGCAATTTTCTATAATTTCTACACTCCCCAGTTTTGTGAAATCTATCAGGAGCTTTCTGATCACTGTCCTAACTCTTCCAACAATTAGGCAAACCTCTGATTTCCAGTGTTAAATCCATTCCTATTTGAAATACTTCTGGTAGTTTCTATATTCATGATTTAACTAACTGATAACATCTATAAGAACTTGTGATTTGCTTGAAGAAATCAAACTAGAATTTTGTCATTTGTGAATATTAATATAGATATACAATGTAACCAACTAGGAGGTTGGTTGTAAGGGAAATTCCTAAAGAATTTGAGAGGAAGCCCTTGTTTCTGTGTAACTTCTGCCTGTTTTGATCTGGGGTCACTGTTAGTTATCAGGTTGTCAACAACTTGGTAGAAGAGTTGGCCACAGAATGGAGGAGAACAAGAACAAATTGAAATCCACCAGGCACCACTGTGTCTCTCTGCCATCTGTATGACCACAGTAAGACAGTTGAGGGGTAATGTTGTTAGCTCACTTTCACTTCTCAGATCTCCCATATGTTACTCTGGGCCAGGTCTAACCAGGAACCCAACAGGTAAAGGGATCTCAGGCACTGGAGCTCCTTATTTAACCAAGTGGCCTGTAGAAAAATGTGGTACGCATGAGTAGGAGTTAACCCAATGAGGATTTCAGGAAGAGGAGAAACAGAAGCTAAAGGCAGAGAGATCAGATGTTGTATCCAATGTTATAATTAATTATGCAATATAAAATAAACCCTTGCTTATATGCAACTTTTGATCAAAACTGTTATTTCCTAGTTTGGTTTTATGAGAAATGGGTTAAAAATTAAAAGCAGAATTTAAGCACCTCACATAAAATCTAAAAATGAAAAGAAATTCTAAAATAAAACAAAAAGTAAAAGAAAAAAGAAACAAATCAGTATCACAAACTAGATAATAAAGGAAAATCTATACTTGTAGGTTTTTTGTTGTTGTTTTTGTTTTGTTAAATTTTATTTTACTATGTTATGTTAATCACCATACATTGCATCATTAGTTTTTTTTCTTCTTTTTTTAAAAAAATTTTTATTGTTATGTTAATCACCATACATTACATCATTAGTTTTAGATGTAGTGTTCCATGATTCATTGTTTGCATATAACACCCAGTGCTCCATGCAGAACGTGCCCTCTTTAATACCCATCACCAGGCTAACCCATCCCCCACCTCCCCTCTAGAATCCTCAGTTTGTTTCTCAGAGTCCATAGTCTCTCATGGTTTGTTTTTAATGGGCACAGCATATTAAAGGAACAGCTTGAGGGATCAGAAATGGTAAGAGAGAGAGAGCTGGCAATGCAGACCTAAATTGGGCATATTTCATGAAAGTTTAAGTTTAGGTATTCCTGGATTAGTTCTCAGAATCTCTGACCCATTTGCCTTCATCTGGACAATTTTGTTGTTGTTTGGGGCCATGAAATAATTCACAAATACACACCCTTGCATAGGATTCTTATGCATGGTGGAACAAATCCTTATGTTACATGACTTACATAGTTTGAATCTTCAGAAAGTCCAAAAGATAAAAGAAACTATTAACTATTTATTTAATACTAAGTCCAACTGATAAATAAATGATCAAAAATTTTCTTCTTTTAATTATTTTTTTTCTCCTCTCTCTTTTTCTTGTTCTCTCTTGCTCAAATACCATTTGGCTACTGTTTTTAGGACTTAAAATGACATAGACAATTTTTTATTAAAATATTTATTTTGATTATTTATTATTTATGAGGAAGTGAGACTGTAAAAGCATCACTTTTGTACTTAAATATTAAGCCACAAGTGAAAGAAACCAGCCCTTGAAAGAAAGAAAAATTAGACAGCTATCTTGTAAAATCAGGGCTTTGATTCAGGCTAGAAGATACTATATCATTTGGATTTTATCCAGTCTTGATGAAAACATCAGTGAGAAATCTCAATACCATATGTTTTGTCTCATTTAATCAATGAAGTTGAACCAAAAGAAAATCAATAAAACATCATGGAAAAGTAGTTAGTATATACTTTTAAATTTAAATTGTTAACATAGCAGTAGTAGTATCAGATCTCCTTTTTATTTTTTTCTCTTTTCAGGAAGTATAAAAATGAGGTAATTACAATTTATAGACCTCATGAATATTTCTCAAATCAGCTGTGGATTATTATGAGAAAGAGCAAGAAAATATCATTTGTTCATATTTATTTTTTGATGAAGTGAAATTATTCCTTTTTCTTTCTGCCTTTGTTCCACAGATCTGCACATTACTGTGAGTAGACACTCTCATACCAACTTTTTTTCAGCAATATGTTAAAATTTAGAAGGATCTAATACATTCAATGAACTATTTACTCTTTAATAATAGTGAGAAGAGAAGCCCTCCATGTAACTCCTCTGGCTCTTTGTGCTTAATCGATTTCTATTCTTATTGTATATTATGCCTCTATGGAAAAGATATATGACACAGGGGATACCTAACATACCAAAATATTTTTTAAGGATTTTATTTATTTATTTGAGGGAGAGAGAGCACAGAAGGATAATGAGAGGGAGAAGAAGACTCCCCACTGAGCAGAGAGCCTGATGGAGGGTTAGACCCCAGGACCCTAAGATCATGACCTGAGCCCAAGGCAGATGCTTAACCAACTGAGCCACCCAGGTGCCCTGATACCAAAATATTTTTAAGTCAGAATGAATAGAATAGTTACACATACAACAGGTCACAGCCTCCCAGTAAAGTGTGAGTCAGAAACTCCTTCTCTTTCATATAAATCTATGGAGGGTTTTTCAATATGGGTTTATGGTAATCTCAATCTCTGCTCAAATATTATCAAGAATATTTAATAAGACAATCCAATAAGATCAAAATAAGTTCTGGGTAAATGGACACAATTAAAATAGTATTGCTACATTATTTTAAGTTCACTTCAGAAGAACGCTTTCAATATTATTTTTATGTAGATAATGTACATAATTACCATGAGACATAATCTCTATTGGGAACTTCAGTCAAGTCACATTTGACTAAACATTTAAATTTAATCTAAGACATATATATTGAGTGCCCAATGTGTACCATGTACTTTTCTAAGTGCTTGGGGTAAATCAGTGAATGAAATAAATTTAAAAAATCTCTGCCTTATAATCTTGCATTCTAAATATACTAAAATATTTTCATCTAGATATTTTTAACCTCAAATTCAATATAATTAAAATCAAATTAGTCATCTTCCATAAAGGTATTACTGTTCTTGTCTTTCATATTTTTGCCAACATGATAAGCATCTGAACTGAATTTCTAATCTTTTCTACACCTTCTTTTGCAATTAGTTTCCAATTCTGTCACTTATCATTTATAATTGTTTTCACATCCATCTTGGTAAATGGTGTTCCTTTTCCCTCTTATCCATTCCTTTGTTATATCAGTCACTAATTTATTGAATGAACATGTATTAAACATTTATATTATGTGTTAGATATCATGCCTGAACTATCACAATACTTTCCTAATGGACTTCCTTATCTCTGAAATCTTAACTAATCTATTGGACACATTATTGCAGGATAAGCTTTTTTCTTTTATTTTTATTTATTTTTTAAGGTAAGTTATTTCTTTTAAAACTAGTTTTATCAATGTCAATTTTCTTTCCATCCATTATCAATGACACCCATGTGCCAGCAGGATAAAGTTCATAGTTGTTTAATGAAAGCAACATCTTGACATTTTCTTGTCCCAATGCCTGTTTTAACTTTATTACTTTCTTCTTATAGCAACCTTTATTCTAGTAGGATGGCCTCCTTTATCAGTCCTCATATACGCCTTTCTGGTTTTTTCCTTTGCATTTTTTTCTACTGTAAAAATGCTTTTCCTACTTCTCCCAAAACCAAGCTTAAACTCTACATCCTCCCTGAAGCCTTTCCTAACCACTTCAACAGTCTGAATTGTCCTTCTATTACATTTTAATTATCACTTAGAACCTTTACTTTATACTTAATCTTTAGATTTCTATTTGTAAACTTGCCTTCCAGTTTCATGCACATCTAATAGATAGATTACTATTGATTTATACTGTACCTTATTCCTAAATGAGATCGACTGACAAAGAATATACATCAGATGATAATCAAAATGAATAAAAAATATTCGACGAGAAATTTGGCATTCATGTAAATACATGTTGAATAAAGGAGATAAGGTTAAAAATCTATATTTGAACAAGAATATGTCAATCAATTGCCATAAATTTGTCTGTGAAATCCAAGCAGCCAAAAGAAAGAGAGTTTCATGATTAGTTACATGGTTCACAGTGTCTGAATATAATAACAAATATTGTTGAGTATAACTACTCTGTTATTGAAACCAGAGGAATCATCCCTAGGTATTCTTATAGCACAGTATGTATGTGGTGAATGATATCCTCAATCATGTAAAATACAGGAATTAGTTACTTAGGGGCTTTTTTTTTTTTTTTTTTTTTTCACAAGAGTTGTTCAAACTAAGATAGTGAGACCTGGTCAAAAGAGATCTCAGTAAATAATATTACATTTGGATTACAGTGAATCTCTTTTACATATGCAGCTCCTACATAGCATGTATGGTCCTAATAAGAACTTTAGACTGCTATAGGAGATAATAGAATATATATTACTCATAATTCTGTAATTTAAGGGATTTCCAATAAGAATTTGGTGGAGATCAATTTAATCCTACATGCTGTCAGTATAATTTAACCATATGTAAAATGTGACAGTACTTTAATCTAAAAAAGGAACTCTTAATTGGAGAGGAAATGGTGTGAATGAAATCCGTTTGAAATCCCATTGTGTGATGACTACATTTTGCAATAAATAGAAATATAATTTGAAATTAAATTTAAAACTTTATTAGAGTTTATTTTAAATAAAGTTTCAAAAATTGTAGTTTGGACAGATTCCTCATGGTTCCCCTCTCTGTTTACCTGGGTGTGACATGAGTCTTCTTTAGTACTTGAATACCAATAACAGCAATACTTTATTTATTTTTTTAAAGATTTTATTTATTTATTTGACACATAGAGACATAGCAAGAGAGGTAACACAAGCAGGGGGAGTGGGAGAGGGAGAAGCAGCCTTCCCGCCGAGCAGGGAACCCGACATGGGGCTCCATCCCAGGACTCTGGGATCATGACCAGAGCTGAAGGCAGATGCTTAACGACTGAGCCACCCAGGCGCCCCTTAATAACAGCAATACTTCAGGTCTAAAAGACTGAGTAGAAACTCAAGCATACTAATAAAATTGAGAATTGGAAGGAGATGAGAAATTTAAGTACTATATATTGTTTTGTTTGTCAAGTTGAGAACTATAGTAGCTATCAGCACTTTCAGAGTTTAGATAGCAGGAAAAAAACAAAACAAAAACTTAAAAGCAATTATTCTTTTCCAGCTGCAGGCAGGGTGGGGCAGGAAGGATATGATTAAAGAAAGTTGACCTGTAGGGAAAGTGAGAAAAGAAGGAAAACAGGAAACAAGCCTTAAAAGAAAAACGTAAAAAACAAAAAGCTTACAGACAGGTAGGAGATATGATTTAATAAAAAGTGTATCTATTAAAAGGAAAACATTTGAAATGTGTTTTTTAAAAATATATGAAATTATAAGAGATTTACCAGAACCAAATTGTCTTAAGAAGTTCAAATGTAAATACTGTTCAAAATAAAATAAACAAATACAAAAAGCAAACTAAAATCCTGGGTCAAGATATTAAATCATACACATTTAGAAATCGTTATAAAAAACATCAAATCTTGGGGGCGCCTGGGTGGCTCAGTTGGTTAAGCGACTGCCTTCGGCTCAGGTCATGATCCTGGAGTCCCGGGATCGGGTCCCGCATCGGGCTCCCTGCTCAGCAGGGAGTCTGCTTCTCCCTCTGACCCTCCCCCCTCTCATGCTCTATCTCATTCTCTCTCTCAAATAAATAAATAAAATCTTTAAAAAAAAAAAAAAAAAAACATCAAATCAGACAAATGAAGTAACTTTTTAATTGCCAAAGGGGACAATACAATAAAAATATATAAACACAATGAACTTTATGCAACAAAGAAGCAATAAAATATATAAAGAAAGCTTTATAAAAAATGTAAAGACAAATTTAAAGCAAAATTATAATGAAAGGTTAGCAAACCACTGACATTTTTTTAAAAGATTTTATTTATTTATTTGACAGAGAGAGACACAGTGAGAGAGGGAACACAAGCAGGGGGAGCGGGAGAGGGAGAAGCAGACTCCCCACGGAGCAGGGAGCCCTATGAGGGGCTCGATCCCAGGACCCTGGGATCATGACCTGGGCCGAAGGCAGACGCTTAACGACTGAGCCAACCAGGCACCTGTCCACTGACATTTTTTACATCAAAGAGAAAATTAGACAATCTTGACGATACACATATAAAGAAGGGTGGGGAGTGGGATGCTTATTTAAGATAGAATAGGGGTGCCTGGGTGGCTCAGTCAGTTAAGCGTGGGACTCCTGATTTCAGCTCGGGTCATGATCTCAAGCTTGTGAGATCAAGCCCCCAAGTCAGGCTCCCCGCTTGGAGGGGAGTCTGCTTCTCTCCCTCTCCCTTTGCCCCTCCCCCTGCTTGGGCAGGAGCAGGCTCTGGCGGTCTCTCTCTCTCTCTCTAAAATAAATAAAATTTTAAGATAGAATAGGTGTGTGTTCTACCTATTAGACAATTTAAAAAATAAATAACACTAAGCTAATTTTTTCTAAGTTAACTCAGAATGTCCCTCTGTCATAAGAGGAATGTGGAAAGGGCTGTGTCAAAATCACCTCATCAAATTGGTTTGTACCTAGAGATGTCTGAGGTGAGTCTAATATTTTGCCTTAGTATTTATAGGCAGTCTCTGTTTTTTCACACGGATTTGTGTCAGATTTTTTCTTTATCCTTAAAATTCAATGTTTTTGCTACAGTGTCTGGTAGTTTGTTAACAATAATTTTATTTAGATATTCGTTCATTTTAATGAAGTATTCTTTCATATCTTCAGATACTTTCTCTGATTTACTTGCTAGTTCATTTCTGCAGTTACATCTGTTACTAATCTGATGGATCAACCTCATCCATCCTCCATGCAAATCATCTTATTTTTCATTAATTTGTCTCTTTTTCAGTGTCTTCAATTCCAGCAGTTTTCCACTTGGTTTTCTACATTATTTATCATGAGTTTTGCTGCTAGCAGTGTTGATATATTTGTCTTTTAAGTGAATTCTGAAACTCTCCAATTCCCCTTTTATCTCTTATTTTATAGAATTCATTAAAAATTTCCTTGAGAATTCAGCCATACAAATGTATCTTCTTTTCCTAGGGTGTCTCCTTCAAAATTGTATTTTCTATCATTTGCATATTCCAAATATTTGCATAGTCATATATATATGTATATATATGTATATATATATACACACACACACACACATAGTCATATATATATGTATACACACACACATTTATGTACATTTTTCTCCTGTTAACATTTGTAATATTCACCAAATATTAGTTTAGATAGATTCTTCATGGTTCCCCTCTCTGTTTACTTGGGTGTGATATGAGTCTTCTTTGTACTTACTATAAAGGAGTACTTGAATGCCAGTGATTTCTCAAGATCTGTTCAGCCATGCAATTGCTTACAGCAAGCATTAAATGACTGGGTTTGAAGGGTAGCAACAGATGGGAAAATTTGTCTCGTTATGCACTTTTTTTTTTCTGTGTTAAAATCTCTATATTATAGGACACCTTTGCTAAATTGACTGTATATCTCATTACTAGGGAAGAAGTTATCTTTTAGATGTATGTTTGTTCATCGTTTTAGGGTGTGTCAGCCTCTAATGGGAGGTTAAGTTTGGAAGGGCTCATAATTTGTAGGATTTACATTTGGTTTCCCACCCTGAAATAAAAGTATAATATAAGAGAAATATAGAGACACAAGGTTGCAATATGACACCAACTTTAAAAATAAGGATGAATTAAAGTTGGAAAGCAATCCATTAAAAATAATTAGCATTAATCACAAAAAAAATGTAACATTATAAAGCAATGGCAAAAGGCTGGATTTTGCAATATATGTATATATAATAAAACAGTTAAAAAATATGGAGTCAAGGTGTATCAATGGCACTGGGAGTCAGGGGAGAGTAAAGAAATCCATTTTTTAGGAGATCAGCCTTATCGGTTCTTAGTAAAACCCTAGTGGAGCAGGTGTCCAGTAGAGGGTTCCTTGCTTATACATCTTTGGTACAAGCGAAGTACCACAATAAAATTTCTGCTTAACTAGATTTAAGACCTCCAGGCTTGCCTTTTCAAGTTAAACTTTAAATTTAAAATAAATATTTTTTATTTTTTTATTATGTTAATAACCATACAAAACATCATTAGTTTTTGATGTAGCATTCCATGATTCATTGTTTGCGTATAACACCCAGTGCTTGTTGCAATACGTGCCCTCTTTAATACCCATCACCAGGATAACCCATCCCCCCACCCCCCTCCCCTCTAGAACCCTCAGTTTGTTTCTCAGAGTCCATAGTCTCTCATGGTTCATCTCCCCCTCCGATTTCTGCCCCCTTCATTTTTCCCTTCCTACTATCTTCTTTTTTTTTTTTAACATATAACATATTATTTGTTTCAGAGGTACAGGTATGTGATTCAACAGTCTTACACAATTCACAACACTCACCATAGCATATACCCTCCCCAATGTCTGTCACCCAGCCACCCCATCCCTCCCACCCCCCCCATCACTCCAGCAACCCTCAGTTTGTTTCCTGAGATTAAAAATTCCTCATATCGGTGAGATCATATGATACATGTCTTTCTCTGATTGACTTATTTCACTCAGCATAATAACCTCCAGTTCATCCACGTCGTTGCAAATGGCAAGATTTCATTCCTTTTGATGGCTGCATAATATTCCATTGTGTATATATACCACTTCTTCTTTTTCTTTTTTTTTTTTTTTTAAATCTTCTTTATCCATTCATCTGTCAATGGACATCTTGGCTCTTTCCATAGTTTGACTATTGTGGACATTGTGGCTATAAACATCGGAGTGCAGGTACCCCTTTGGATCACTACATTTGTATCTTTGGGGTGAATACCCAGTAATGCAATTGCTGGGTCATAGGGTAGCTCTATTTTCAACTTTTTGAGGAACCACCATACTGTTTTCCAGAGTGGTGCACCAGCTTGCATTCCCACCAACAGTGTAGGAGGGTTCCCCTTTCTCTGCATCCCTGCCAACATCTGTCGTTTCCTGACTTGTTAATTTTAGTAATTCTGACTGGTGTGAGGTGGTATCTCACTGAGGTTTTGATTTGTATTTCCCTGATGCCGAGCGATGTTGAGCACTTTTTCATGTGTCTGTTGGCCATTTGGATGTCTTCTTTGTCTGTTCATGTCTTCTGCCCATTTCTTGATTGGATCATTTGTTCTTTGGGTGTTGAGTTTGATAAGTTCTTTATAGATTTTGCATACTAGCCCTTTATCTGATATGTCATTTGCAAATATCTTCCCCCAATCTGTTGGTTCTCTTTTGGTTTTGTTGACTGTTTCCTTTGCTTTGCAAAAGGTTTTTATCTTGATGAAGTCCCAATAGTTCATTTTTGCCCTTGCTCCCTTGCCTTTGGCGATGTTTTTAGGAAGAGGTTGCTGCAGCTGAGGTCAAAGAGGTTGCTGCCTGTGATCTCCTTTAGGATTTTGATGGACTCCTGTCTCACATTTAGGTCTTTCAACCATTTGGAGTCTATTTTTGTGTGTGTGGTGTAAGGAAATGGTCCGGTTTCATTCTTCTGCATGTGGCTGTCCAGTTTTCCCAACACCATTTGTTGAAGAGACTGTCTTTTTTCCATTGGACATTCTTTCCTGCTTTGTCAAAGATTAGTTGACCATAGAGTTGAGGGTCCATTTCTGGGCTCTCTATTCTGTTCCACTGATCTATGTGTCTGTTTTTGTGCCAGTACCATACTGTCTTGACGATGACAGCTTTGTAATAGAGCTTGAAGTCCGGAACTGTGACACCACCAGCTTTGCTTTTCTTTTTCAACATTCCTCTGGCTATTCGGGGTCTTCTCTGGTTCCATACAAATTTTAGGATTATTTGTTCCATTTCTTTGAAAAAAGGTGATGGTATTTTGATGGGGATTGCATTGAATGTGTAGATTGCTCTAGGTAGCATTGACATCTTCACAATATTTGTTCTTCCAATCCATGAGCATGGAATGTTTTTCCATTTCTTTATGTCTTCCTTAATTTCTTTCATGAGTATTTTATAGTTTTCTGAGTACAGATTCTTTGCCTCTTTGGTTAGATTTATTCCTAGGTATCTTATGGTTTTGGGTGCAATTATAAATGGGATCAACTCCTTAATTTCTCTTTCTTCTGTCTTGTTGTTGGTGTATAGGAATGCCACTGATTTCTGTGCATTGATTTTATATCCTGCCACCTTACTGAATTCCTGTATGAGTTCTAGCAGTTTTGGGGTGGAGTCTTTTGGGTTTTCCACATAAAATATCATATCATCTGCGAAGAGTGAGAGTTTGACTTCTTCTTTGCTGATTCAGATGCCTTTTATTTCTTTTTGTTGTCCGATTGCTGTGGCTAGGACTTTTAGTACTATGTTGAATAGCAGTGGTGATAGTGGACATCCCTTCTGTGTTCCTGACCTTAGGGGGAAAGCTCTCAGTTTTTCCCCATTGAGAATGATATTCGCTATGGGTTTTTCATAGATGGCTTTTATGATATTGAGGTATGTACCCTCTATGCCTATACTCTGAAGAGTTTTGATCAAGAAAGGATGCTGTACTTTGTCAAATGCTTTTTCTGCATCTATGGAGAGGATCATATGATTCTTGTTCTTTCTTTGGTTAATGTATTGTATCACATTGATTGATTTGTGGTTGTTGAACCAACCTTGCAGCCCAGGGATAAATCCCACTTGGTTGTGGTGAATAATCCTTTTAATGTACTGTTGGATCCTATTGGCTAGTATTTTGGTGAGAATTTTTGCATCCATGTTCATCAGGGATATTGGTCTGTAATTCTCCTTTTTGATGGGGTCTTTGTCTGGTTTGGGGATCAAGGTAATGGTGGCCTCATAAAACGAGTTTGAAAGTTTTCCTTCCATTTCTATTTTTTGGAACAGTCAGAGAATAGGTATTAATTCTTCTTGAGATGTTTGCTAGAATTCCCCTGGGAAGCCATCTGGCCCTGGGTTCTTGTTTGTTGGGAGATTTTTGATGACTTCTTCAATTTCCGTAGTGATTATAGGTCTGTTCAGGTTTTCTATTTCTTCCTGGTTCAGTTTTGGTAGTTAATACAGCTCTAGGAATGCATCCATTTCTTCTAGATTATCTAATTTGCTGGCATATAGTTGCTCATAATATGTTCTTATTATTGTTTGTATTTCTTTGGTGTTGGTTGTGATCTCTCTTCTTTCATTCATGATTTTTATTTGGGTCATTTCTCTTTTGTTTTTGATAAGCCTGGCCAGGGGTTTATCAATCTTGTTAATTCTTACAAAGAACCAGCTCCTAGTTTCTTTGATCTGTTCTACTGTTCTTTTGGTTTCTATTTCATTGATTTCTGCTCTGATCTTTACTATTTCTCTTCTCTTGCTGGGTTTAGGCTTTATTTGCTGTTCTTTCTCCAGCTCCTTTAGGTGTAGGGTTAGGTTGTGTACTTGAGACCTTTCTTGTTTCTTGAGAAAGGCTTGTATTGCTATATACTTTCCTCTTAGGTCTGCCTTTGCTGCATCCCAAAGATTTTGAACAGTTGTGTTTTCATTTTCATTGGTTTCCATGATTTTTTTTAATTCTTCTTTAATTTCCTGGTTGACCCATTCATTCTTTAGTAGGATGCTCTTTAGCCTCCATGTATTTGAGTTCTTTCTGACTTTCCTCTTGTGATTGAGTTCTAGTTTCAAAGCACTGTGGTCTGAAAATATGCAGGGAATGATCCCAGTCTTTTGGTACGGTTGAGACCTGATTTGTGACCTAGGATGTGATCTATTCTGGAGAACGTTTCATGGGCACTGGAGAAGAATGTGTATTCTGTTGTTTTGGGATGGAATGTTCTGAATATGTCTGTGAAGTCCATTTGGTCCAGTGTGTCATTTAAAGTCTTGATTTCCTTGTTGATCTTTTGCTTAGATGATCTGTCCATTCCAGTGAGGGGGTGTTAAATTCCCCTACTATTATTGTATTGTTGTTGATGTGTTTCTTTGCTTTTGTCATTAATTGGCTTATATAATTGGCTGCTCCCATGTAAGGGGCATAAGATATTTACAATTGTTAGATCTTCTTGTTGGATAGACCCTTTAAGTATGATATAGTGTTCTTCCTCATCTCTTATTATAGTCTTTTTTAAAACTCTAATTTGTCTGATATAAGGATTGGCACTCCAGCTTTCTTTTGGTGTCCATTAGCATGGTAAATGGTTTTCCACCCCTTCACTTTCAATCTGGGGGTGTCTTTGGGTCTGAAATGAGTCTCTTGCAGACAGCATATCGATGGGTCTTGTTTTTTTATCCAATCTGATACCCTGTGTCTTTTGATTGGGGCATTTAGCCCATTTACATTCAGGGTAACTATTGAAAGATATGTATTTAATGCCATTGTATTGCCTGTAAGGTGACTGTTACTGTATATTGTCTGTCTTCCTTTCTGGTCTATGTTGCTTTTAGGCTCTCTCTTTGCTTAGAGGACCCCTTTCAAGATTTCTTGTAGGGCTGGTTTTGTGTTTGCGAATTCCTTTAGTTTTTGTTTGTCCTGGAAGCTTTTTATCTCTCCTTCTATTTTCAATGACAGCCTAGCTGGTTATAGTATTCTTGGCTGCATATTTTTCTCATTTAGTGCTCTGAATATATCCTGCCAGTCCTTTCTGGCCTGCCAGGTCTCTGTGGATAGGTCTGTTGCCAGTCTAATGTTTCTACCATTATAGGTTACAGATCTCTTGTCCTGAGCTGCTTTCAGGATTTTCTCTTTGTCTGAGACTCATAAGTTTTACTATCAGATGTTGGGGTGTTGACCTATTTTTATTGATTCTGAGGGGGTTCTCTGTGCCTCCTCTATTTTGATGCCTGTTTCCTTCCCCAAATTAGGGAAGTTCTCTACTATAATTTGCTCCAATATACCTTGTGCCCCTCTCTCCCTTTCTTCTTCTTCTGGGATCCCAATTATTCTAATATTGTTTTGTCTTATGGTATCACTTATCTCTCGAATTCTGCCCTCGTGATCAAGTAGTTTATCTCTCTTTTTCTCAGCTTCCTTATTTTCCATCATTTGGTCTTCTATATCACTAATTCTGTCTTCTGCCTCATTTATCCTAGCAGTTAGAGCCTCCATTTTTTAGTGCACCTCTAATAGCCTTTTTGATTTTGACTTGGTTAGATTTTAGTTCTTTTATTTCTCCAGAAAGTGTTTCTCTAATATCTTCCATGCTTTTTTCAATCCCAGCTAGTATCTTTATAATCGTCATTCTGAACTCTAGTTCCGACATCTTACTAATGTCCGTATTGATTAGGTCCCTGGCAGTCGGTACTGCCTCTTGTTCTTTTTGTTGAGGTGATTTTTTCCATCTTGTCATTTTGTCCAGAGGAGAATAGATGGATGAGAGAACAAAATGCTAACAGGGTAACAGTGACCCCCCAAAAATATACACTAAACAAATCAGAAGAGACATGAAACCAGGGAAAAAGAAATGGAAAGAAAGAAAAAAGGAAAAATAGAAAAAGATGAAAAAAAAAACAGAATATGATCAAATATGATCAGGCTGGTGCACCGATAAGTGCCACACACTAGATTTTGGGCGTATTTTGGTCTGTTAGAAGAAAGTGCCTCCCAAAATTTTAAAGAAAGAAAAACTTATATATGAACAAAAATAAGGGAAATATGATGAAGGGATGGAATATGATTGTAAAGATGAAAATTATAAAAGATTTTATAAAAGGAACTGATAAGATAAAAAGTTGGTTGAAAAAAGAAAGAAGAGAAATTTAAAAAAAGGGGGGGGGAGAGAATGTGATCCAGTGTGAGACTAAAACAAAGCCATACACTAGAGATTTAGGGTATATTTTGGTCTGTTAGCAGAAACTGTATCCCAAAATTTTAAAGAGAGAACAACTTATATATATACCAAAAATAAGATTAACTAGTATGAAGGGATAGAATATGAGTCTAAAATTGGAAAATAAAAAAGATTTTTAAAAAAGGGATTGATAAATGTTGGTTGAAAATGGGAAAAAGAAAAATTCAAAAAAAAAAAAGCATAAAGAAAATTAAAAAATTAACTTTGAAAGACTAAAGAATTAGGGGGAAAAAAGCCATGGATTCTATGTGCAGTATTCCCCTAGTGCTGGAGTTCTGCCATTCTCATTGATCGGTAAACTTGTTCTTGGCTGGCTGTTCTTGCCGATCTTCTGGGAGAGGGTCCTGTTGCTGTGGTTCCAAATGTCTTTGCTGGAGGTGGAATTTCCCCACCCAAACCGGTCCGGGCTAAGTAATCTGCTTGGGTTTGCTCTCAGGAGCTTTTGTTCCCTGCAAACTTTCCGTACAGCTTTGGAGGACAAGAGTGAAAATGGCAGCCTCCCAATCTCCACCCCGGAGGAGCTGAGAGCTCGCGCCCAGCTCCTCAGTGCACCCCCAGAGTAAAGCAGTCAGTCACTCCCGTCTCCCTGGTCTCCAGCCACACTCCCTGCTCACCCGGCCTGTGACCGAGTGTTTCTATCTCTGGCACCCGACTCCGTTCGGAATCTCCAAACCCAGCAGATCCCTGCGGTGCACTCCCGCGCCACCCCTCCTGGGGGAGGAAGGGGACTCTCCCCATATCTGCCGCTTGTTGGGTCCCAGCTGGAAGAGCAGTGGCCCAACTGTGTGGCGGATCACGGTTTATGGCAACCCCGAGCTGAGAGCCCACTCCTCAGCTCCGTCTCTGCAGCCAGCTTCCCTGCTCCGATACCCGGGAGCTCTGTGGCACTCAGGCACCCCCGGTCTTTCTGTGACCCCAAGGGTCCTGAGACCACACTGTCCCAGAGAGGGTTCCACCCCCTGCTTAGCCACTGGAGTGATGTCCCTCAGCGGAGCTGACTTCTAAAAGTTCCGATTTTGTGCTCCACCGCTCTATCACTTGCCAGTAGCGGCCAACGGAGGCCCTCTCCCCCGCCGTCTATCCTCCCGTATATCGCCTTGGATTCACTTCTCCATATGTCCTACCTTCCAGAAAGTGGTCGCTTTTCTGTTCAGAGAGTTGCTGCTATTCTTTTCTTTGATCTCCTGTTGAGTTCATAGGTGTTCAGAATGGTTTGATCCTATCTAGCTGAAATCCCGGGACCAGATGAAATTTAGGTCTCCTTCTCCTCCACCATCTTGCTCCTCTTCTCAAGTTAAACTTTTAAAATGTTCCTGCTCTCTACAAGTCACAGCAGACTGAAGCAATCAAAGTGCTAATGCTATTTACCTCAAGTATGATCCCCAAATATTTCTTCAATAACTCTACTGATCATGGATTGTTCAGTGTATACTCTGGCAATAATTCTGTCATCTGCACAGTGTCAATTATTTTGATCTGAAGTAACTTATTTGAAACTTTTATGATATGGTCCATGGTCATAGAGGATATTTTCTTTAGTTTGAAGATATTCCTATTATCAGTCTTTTAAGGTAGCTAATTACCACTCTCATTTTTTGATTATATATGACAAAATATTGTCCCATGAATGTATGTTGAATAATGTATGAGTGGATCAATGGATAGCAATATAGTTGTCTTTTCCTACTTACAATATAAGACTACCCAATTAAACAATAGAAACATAGCTACATATAAACAATAAAAAATAATTCCAATTCATCTATGTAAAATTTTATTAAAATAAAAACAACCTCTGTACCATCTTATGGGATCAATAAATTTTACACTTATATGGATGCTGATTCTAGCTTGCTCGCTCTCCAACCTGTGAGTGGATGCGAAAAGGAGATGGACCCAGGAAACCTTCAAAGTAGCATTTTTTCCCTAGAAAGGAAAATGGGCATGTGAAGAGAGCAATGAAGATATAAAACATAAACCTCAAGGATTGTAAGATTGGCAGTTTAGTAGCAATGCATGTTTTTAATTCATTCCTGCCAGGTAAAACAGACTTCCAATTATCAAAACTGACTCCAGAAGAGAAAACCTAAACAAATCAATAATGATGGAAGAGATTGGGAAGTTATTAATAATGAAGGAAGGAAGGAAGGAAGGAGAACTACTTTCAAAAGAACCAGGCCCAGATGGCTTTACAGTGGATTTACAAGCAGCCTAATTCCAAAACATTTGGCATTTCTCTAAGTAAAGCATGTGAGTGCTTTTATAATGTAACCATATTAGGAACAGCCAAACATTTAAAAATGTTTTTCCCCTCTGGGTCAGGACTAATATTAATTCTTAAATTTTAGTGAAACAAAAAGTTTCAGAATACCAGGGAATAGTTTTACTGTTTTTTTATTCACTATCCATGACAGTGCCAAGCAGCCTTCAGATATTAGTCACAGATTTGAGCCTTCTGCCAAAAGTAAGGTTTCTTTATTTTTTTTTTTTTTTAAAGATTTTATTTATTTATCTGAGAGAGGGAAGGGGAGACAGAGAGCATGAGGGGGGAAGGGTCAGAGGGAGAAGCAGACCCCCTGCTGAGCAGGGAGCCCGATGTGGGACTCGATCCTGGGACTCCAGAATCATGACCTGAGCCAAAGGCAGTTGCTTAACCAACTGAGCCACCCAGGCACCCCATTAAGGTTTCTTTAAATGTACAGAAAATACTGAGGTGATATGGCTCCACTTGGTCAGTCAGTAGGCAGACATGGAAGAGTTTGAATTCTACCATAGCCATGCTATAAGGTACTTCCAGGTGGCTACTTAGGTCGGGAGAAAAGTGACCCCTTCTATTATTTCCTGTGGAGCAGACTTAGAGTACTGCAATGGCATCTGGTCATAAAGCTTTTCAACTGAGGGCAAGTTTATCTTCTCTAACAGAATTTTAGATGGCAAGTCATCCTGATCTCCAAAGAGACTTTGTGCAAAGATTCCATAGACCATACATTTTCTGTTTTCTTGGTAAAGCTCATCTTTTGGAAAAGGGTCACAGAGTTCCTACTGTAATATCCTTAAGCAAAATAGACATTTTAAAACTCATCTGCTTCTCAAAAGAAAGAAAAGAAATATAATGTCGTTGTGTCAGAGGACTTTGGGAGCTTGCTGAGGGTCTCCCAGCACTGACACTAGGCCCCTTCTCCATCCCTATTGCCCCCCTCTCAATCCCCCCTTTGTGTTATGCTCCTGGGGGAAGTACACTCACAATTCCTCCAAATGTAAAAGCATTTTACATGGTTTTCTCTATGTCTTAATCTTGGGCTAGCACTTGTTGCTTCCTTATCCATCTAGTCAACCTTCCAAACCTACCTCAAAAGTCATATCTTCCGGGAAGCCTGCTCTGTCCAGACAGCTAATTGAGCAGTCCCTCCTCTGTGGTGTCATTGTGACTTATATCTATTTCTATATTATACTTTTCACTGCATTATAATTATTTTCCTCTCTTATATTACCTCTTGGGAAGAATCTTTGTAGTACTTACATCTGTCATCTCCAATACACCTAGCAAAATGCAGAATAAATTATGGATATTCAATAATTCGACTGAATTTAGTTAAATATCTTAGCACCAGCTGGGGTATAAGCAGGCAAAATAGAAAAAATTCCCTAACATAGGTCAATGAAAATTTTTGTTTGTTGTTATTTTTACCATATCATACATTAATCTGAATGAAACAAATACAAAAGCACTTGTTTTTATTAAACAAGCATTATATAGAAAGGAAAAAAAAAGAAAGATGACCATTTGTTGAGCCGACTATGATTATGGTACTTACCATATTCCAAACAAAGTATGACATAGGTGACATGCTAAAATTAAATATTTTCACTGTAATCATGCCAAAGAGAAGGAATGGGGCTTAATTTATAAAGGTAGAAACCGAGAATTAGAGAGATATTTGTTCACAGTCACTTTGGAATTTTGTCTAATCTGTTACTATTTGCCTTTCATCATCCTTGTTTTGTTCATGTCATAATTTTGAAAACAAATTTTGTTACGTTTTTATTGTTTTTTGAAAACAAAAGTTTGTATAGTTTGGGACAAATTTAACTTGGAATATGTATTTTTTGAAAATGAAAAATACCAGGCACCTGGGTGGCTCAGATGGTTAAGCGTCTGCCTTCAGCTCAGGTCATGATCCCAGGATCCTGGGATCGAGTCCCGCATCGGGCTCCCTGCTCCTTGGGGAGCCTGCTTCTCCCTCTGCCTCTCTCTGTCTCTCATGAATAAATAAAATCTTAAAAAAATGAAAAATATCATGATTATGAATTTTAAAACTCATCATCATTCATTCAGCGTGTCCCCTTCTGGTGAACACTTAATTTTCATTCACTATTAAAAACATTGTTATAACAACAATGGTTCTTGGTATACATCTTGTGCAAGTCAGCATTTCTTTGGACTACATTCCTAAAAGAATTGTGGTTTTATGTGTGCTCTGAAGTTTTCATACCTGTATTACATATCTGTGGCTGCTATAGATTATAATTTTCCAGCATCATGGAAAGGAATGACACTTTCTATTTTTTTTTTTTTTTTTTATATCTCAGCATGTGTTGTACTTTGCCTTTACAATGATTACATTTCTCTTCAACATCTTTTATCCTGAGTATTTAGCAGCACATAGGAAAATGTATGGGTAGTGAAAAAATTAAGGAGCTTGGTTTTACTCCAAACACTGTATAAAGTATGTATTTGTTTTTTGTCATGTCTGTTCATCTGGTCTAGCTTTGTTATGTTTTTATTGTTTTTTTTCCACTGAAATCTCTAAATGTGATTTTTTTGTTGTTGAGGAACAAAGTTCAGTTTAAAAAAAAGCAAAGAGAAGAACAAAACACAGCAAACACTTCTCACTCACCTAAAGAACTGCATATGCTTAATAGGTGATTATGGTTATAATAAAAAAGTAGAGCAATAGATCAATGAATGGAAGAAAGAAGCAAGAGGAAATTTTTTCATATCCTCCCATTCAACAGATACTTTCTGTTCTCCTTCCGCTGTGTTAGGAGGAGTTAAAGGCCCTGTGCTCAATGGAAGGTGGGCAGAATCCCAGGGGAGGAAGGATCCAGGAATCACCTAGGGCTTGACACTCTTGATATTTTTACTGTTAGAAACTTCCTGGTTCTGTGATTTACTAATTCTTGCGGAAGTGGAGACTCCCTGAAGCTGTCTGTATCAGCAACATCTTTTGAAAAATAATATTAAGTTTCAGCAGTTAAGTTTTAAAACACTCGACTTCTTTCTCTGCTTGAACTTCTCGCCCCCTCCCCCCGTCATATCTTTTAAAACAAATTTCCTGTCAAGTTACAGTTTACTTGATATTCATTTTAACAAGTATATAGGCCTGTGACTAATCCAGAGATAATTATAGTGCCAATCCTATTGACAAAATCGAAATACTGAAATGGAAAAGTGTACATTTCCACTTTTTTTTTCCCAATAATATTAACCTGTCACTTCAGTGCTGTATCATCACAAATTCCTTGGCTTCTTTCCTTAAATCAAATTTGCCCAAAGCCCTGAGAAATCACATTTTCATAAGCAACTTAGGCTACATCCACAAGCTCCAGGAGTGAGATTACCACATTGCTCCCATCAAAAACTTCACTTATGTGATATTAAGAACTTTGAAAACTGACTTATACTTCTCCACTAAACTCATCTTCAGGATTTAGGGGGATTCTTAATTAGCTTCTTATGTTCTCGTTAACGTGCTAACCGGTTGAGTTTCCATTTCAAAGGCAACATGATGGAAATGTGCATGTTTCTCATTTAAGAACTTCCACACTCATATTTGCACAATAATTTTGTGTGAAAACTCAGCATCATGGAAAGTATAGCAACTGTGAGAGCTATAAACATGAAGAAGAATTTGCAAAAGAGAAAAAAAAACATTCATGAGGCAATTTGCACCTTGTTACCTAATTTGAATTTTAATAGGCAGATTCCTACACTAGTCACATGCTGGAAGGAAACATTGATTGAAAAGAGCCCAAGAAGATATTACCAGATAATTACCATGCAATTTAAAATGCACATTCCATTGTTCATACATAGTGCTTTTTTTTTTAAATCAGTACATCATAGAACATTCAGAGGTTAGAGCAGAAATGCAATATCAAATGCAAAGTAAAATTATGAATCTCTGGATAATGAACTTTTTCTTTTCCATTATATGCAGTAAGGCTAGGGAAACAGCCCTCAATGATCAAGGCAAATGCTGTGCCACTAAATATTACATCAAATGCTAAAATGCAAATATTTTGTATAATGTCATACCTCATGGAGCTGTGCACTACCCATGAAAAAACACTGAGGGAAGGAGAAATAGTGAAGGCAGTACAGAAGAGAGAGAAGGAGAGAGGTGCACAGTTAAAGCTCTTTCAAGTTTGTGATTGACAAGGGCATTAACAAGTACCCTAAAGTCAATGCCCTTAGCAAATGGAGGGCCCATAAGCAAAAAAATCTTCTGAATACACAGGAGGAGTACTGTTGCCTAAACAAACCTAAAAGCAAACTAAAAATATATTTCTTTGGTTTCCTGTGGTGAGTTCTGCCTAATGTTTCAAGAGAAATGTGTAGCTTACCTGCCATGTTATTATGAACAATGCATACACAACATGCACACACCCTCCATGTATTACTTTTAATCAGAATGGAATCCTAGATGCCTGAACCTGGATCTCCAAAGAAGCCGTGGATAAAAAACAACTTTCCTTTTACCAGAAAGGCCTCAGCAGATAAATAATATGAGAATTTGATTAAAAACACCTGTTGAAAGCAGACTGCTTTGTAACTGTTATTTTAGGAAGCTAGCTGCAGATAGCACATAAGGAGAGTATTTTAGTCTTAGCTTGAATGTTTCTCTCTTAATAGTTATTTATATTAAATGTCTTTGCATTATATAGAATATATAGCACATATAATATATATTTGTATATATATTAAGCATAAATGCTTTGTATTGTTGGTAATGCTTTTTTATTTCTGGGCTTCCAGAGGCTTAATCTAAATGAACTGCCTACACTGAGAAGGGAAGAGGAAGTTTATGTAGCAGCCACGAAGCCCCACTTACCAACACAGTGAGGGAAAGAGAGCCTGATTAGCCTGAAGCCACATTTTGTCATCTTCTCAAACCTCCGTCACCTCCTTTTCTTCCTTGTGTCCTTCTACATCCCCATATCCCTCTTTCTGTGACAAAAACAAACAAACAAAAAGAAATGTTACTTAAACATATGGAACTGCTTCTGTTGATTCAAACAATTGAAGGGCTTCCAATCCTTTTCAGAACCATAGTGTAATTTATAAATACATTCTACCCACTTCTGCCAGCTGGTAATTAAAAGTAGCACATAAACAGTAGCTACTGATTCATTAGGATTTTATTGGGAAAGTGCAACTTCTAAACAGTTGACCACATCATATCCAGGGAATTGGTGATTCCAGACTAAATTTACTGAGAGATGTCAGATTTCTGAATTCACCTGGACCTACCCAGTGACTGCCTAAACTCTCTCAGAAAAAATATATAAATCCAATATTTGAAATGATTTATCATTTTATAATAAGGTTTAAGTATTATAATTAATGTATTAATTTAAATAGTTGTGAACAGTAATAGAAGAAAAAAACAAATTAAAGATAACCTTTCCTTATCAACTCAACAAAAAATATTTTTGCTATCAAACAACAAAAAATAGATTGCCCAAATCATAACCATGTTTAGTTATGTATGGGGGGGAAAGGAGAAAAAAATAAAAATACAAATATCAAATAATCTAAGGGAATTTGTAGAATTTGGGGGATCAGTGTTAAGCAAATTTATTTTTATCTCTATTTTCTGGAGATTTCATACAGCTTTTACTCTGCTTGGCCAATAAATAGATAGTATTTAAAAATATTGTATGTCAGATTATCTTGTCAGTTACATGTAAGGAGGGGAAAGGAAAATGTATACTTCAAAACCATGCTTCGAATGAAAAGACAAATTTGGATATGTGCATGTAGTAGTTTGTATTGTATTGTATTGAGTTTTAACTATTGTGTCTTGTGAAATTTGTATTTTTAAGGGCTAGGTTTTCACCTTTGCTCAGTTTTGCTAAAAGATTATCAAATATAAATAAGTGCTGTCACTTTTTCTACAGCCTTTATTTAGTTTTCTTTTTCTCAACAATTTTACCTGTAAGTACATAACAGTGGTTGAGTCACATGAAATCAGTGTTCGTTTGGAGTTCCACACCATGCAAGAGTAGCCCCTGATGACCTGCATCTTTGAGTAGTGTGAAGGATGCAATGCACCGTCCTCTGTGAATGTTTTTGAAAGCTTCTGAAACAAGAGTGTTTGTATTTTCTACTCTGGTTAGATTGTTGTGTCAGGTTTGTGAATGATGTGTCTTCAAATATACATTTTTCAAAAGCAGAGTGCATAGTTACCAAGGGTAAGGTTGAACAGAAACAGTAGCTTTGGCGTATCTAGTTCAGCTCTGTTCCAGATTAAAGCTTTGAAAGCCCAATTGAAAGGATTTGTAACTATTCTATTTTATTATTTTACTATTAAATACTGACTCATCTTTAGTCAGTACCCTCTCCTGCTGTAAGAAAAGTAATTTCATACTGTTTACCTGTTTCTCTATTCTCCTTACAGAAATATTTTCATCTATTTAACAAGCATTTGTTGATGGGTTACTATGTGCAGGACACTCTGCTTCCTACCAGAAAATAAAAATTAGACAATAAAAAAATTTCAGAAATCAGTGTTGAAATCCTTTTCCAAAAGACTAAAGTAAAAGCCAAGATTTTGCAAAGTGTTTTCATAGAGAAGCAGGTTTTGTTTAAATAGAATATTAATTTTACAGATAAAAACCATGAGAGGAGAAATAGTATCTGTCAGTTGTGGTAAGGAAGTCTTCCTGAAAGCAATAGCCTTTGTTTCTAGGCCTTTCTTTGGTAAAGTTTATACAACAGCAAATCGGTTACAGCAAATCTGTAAGCATACAAGGTGTATTTTTTCTCTTTATTTATGCCCAACTATGTTCCCATGCATCACCAGAACCAAGTAGGTAGTTGTGATGGTTTATGTTATGTATTAACTTGACTTGGTTACAGGTGCCCTGATATTTAGACAAACATTATTCTGGGAGTTTCTATGAGGATGTTTTGGGATAAGATTAACATTTAAATTGGTAGACTGAATAAAGATTGCTCTCCCTAATGTGAGTGTGGATCATCTGATCAGTGGAAGGCCTGCATAAAACAAAAATGTTGAATCTCCCACCCCCATCCCAAGTAAGAGAGAATCTTTCCTGCATATCTGGCTTCAGACTGTCACGTGGGCTCCTTACTGCTTTGGACTCAAACTGAAACATCAGCTGTTTCTGGGTCATGAGCCTGCAGCCTTTAGACTGGGACCACATCAGCTCTCCTAGTTGTCAGGCTCAGACTGGAGCTATACCATCAGCTTTCCTGGGTCTCCAGTTTACAGACTCACTCTGCAGATCTTGGGACTTAGCTGCTTTGTAATCATGTGACCTTATTCCTTACAGTAAATTTCTTTATGTATGTAAACATCCTATTGGTCCTATTTGCTCTGGAGAACCCTAATACAGTAGCCAAGCAATTTTCTTCATTCTAATTATCACTCACACCTGAAGACATTGCCTAAGCCAATTAACCCTTGATGTGAAGTGAGGGAGGTAGTTATACCCGGATGCTAAATTCCTTCCATTCCAAATCTCTGATTTGACTGTCTAATAATGTTTTCTTTTTTCAAGGATCTATGTGGAGAAAGATAAAATACTGTTCATATTTTTGGCACTCTTCTGTATGTAAAAGATTCTTAGCTCCAGAATGAATCTATATAATACATTTTTTCACGCATGTATTCAACAATGTTCTGAACACCTAGTATGTTCTAGGTACCTTCTAAACAAAACAGTGTGGCAGTTGGTAGGGACAATGTTTACTGAGAAAAGATAATGAAAGACTTAATGCGATTAATTAACAATTGAAAGCTAAATATGAAAGCTAGAGAGCTTCTTTAGTAACAAGAACAATTAGGAGTCTGAGGTTTTACCATACTTGTAAGATAATATTCTGCCACAATTTCATGGAAGTTGATGGGAGCTATGAGATGCCTGGGTCAAAAACAAAGAATGGTGTCTTACAACAATAGAACAAATGAGATGTGATGATGGAAGCGAGGGTTGGAGTAATGTGCTATGGGAAGGACTCAACCCCCCATTTTTGGCTTTGAAAATGGAAGAAGGAAGCCAAGCAGTGTGGGAAGCCTCTAGAGGCTAGAAAAATGAGGAAACTGATGAAGTGGCTATAGAAGGTTGTTCCACAACCCTATTTTCCCATAAGAGTCAGAACAAGAGTCCTATGCTGGCAGAAAGGCCTGAGGTGGGCTTCAAGGATGGGGAAGGAGCAGCAGAAGGTGACAAAGCAACCCCAAATTTGTGACAGTAGTAAAGAGTCTTAGAAATGACAAACCTGCCAGTTAGCAATTTCGTCATGAATTCAGAAGTCTCTAAAATCTGTAGTTGGTGCATCTTCAACTAGTCATCATTTGTCTCCGTTATAACGATGACTGAACATTTACTTAAGAACTTCAGGGTCAATCATATGACAATTTAAGAAGACTCTTTGCAATAAGAATGTGACTGTATTAGAAAAAAATATATATATATGTAATATTTCCAGTCAGCCAATGAGGTATTAGATATTACTTCAAAGCAGGGGTCTCTAAATTATTGTCCACAAACCAAATCTGACCCACTGACATATTTTTGCATGGCCATGGAGTTAAAACAAAGACATTAAAATATGGAAAAGATAGTATATGTAACCTGAAAAGTCTAAAATACTTTTCAAAATTTTATTTAACACTGGCATGATAGATAAGATTAACTTGAATGATTATTAAAAACATTATATAAATTACCAAATGCATTCAGAAATTGAATTACAACCTCTAAAGGTATTCTTCTGTAGTTGATTATCAAAAGAAAGAACCATATTTAATTAGTAATCAATTTGTTGCCATGGTTCTTTCACATTTTGAAGAGCTGGTAGAGCAACAAGATCACATAATCTCTACTAGGTAGTCTATTAAATTTTGAATGGCTCTTTTATCTATCTCCCTAATTTCCAAGCCATTTTAAATAAACTATCTGAATACTTCTACCCACTTTCATTGTTATATTTTTCCCATTTCTTTTATTTTTTATGGTCTCCCCTTGTTTGAATGATCCTAATATATTTCCATTATCCAATCCTATTTAGGGGGGATGAACTAAGAGGTTTGCTACAGCCTCACTCATATCACTGTTCTTGTAACACAGAGTCCTGCATATGCAACAGTGGGAGCCCACCTCTTCAAAGCACCAGTATCAGTCAGGTCAATGGCATAAAATTAGAGGACACTTTACTGTCATCGTATGTTCAATCCAAGAGTTGCACTCTCACAATTTAATCAACCTCAAAAGTAATGTGATATGTTTAGTTTTAACAGTGGAATTGCACAATTCCCATTTTCAAGGTATGCTTTATGCTTCTCGCTTTTATGAAATTCAATATATTGGAAGTTTGTTTATCCATATTTCTGCAGAAATTGCAACTAATGAGGGTCATGAATAAGAATGAACATGTCCTTCCATTTGACAGCATCTAATGCAGGGGAAATAACTCCCTGATTGCCAAAGTATAAAATCCATTTTAGCCCTGGCTTCACAGATATCTATTCGTATCAGCCCACAAAATGACTTAAATCTTTGTTTAAACATGTTTCATACGTCTCTTGGTTTCTTCCTTCAGTAACATATATATGATCTTTTTTTTAGTGATTATTAGTAGGATTGTGAGCATTCAGATCAAAACGCAAGTCTGTGTTACTGCCTTTTGGCATCAGGTTATGTCCTGCCCCAGTATAAACAGGGTCATCAGCTGAAACTCAGCAGGGTCATCAGCTGAAACTCAGCTGGGGCCTCAGCCTCTTCAGTTATTTTAGTTTTCACCAAAGAGGGCAAAAGTGTTCAAAGTATGAAATTACTGCTTGAATTTCTTTTGTAGTCCATTGAACAGTTTCTCCCATTATAGTGCTACCTTCAAGTTTCGTTCTTATTTTTCCTTCTGTCATTTGTGTTGACAGTTTAGCAACCTTAAGTCAGGGGCAGCCTTCGTGCCGGTCTGACTCTTCATTCTCATTTTCTCATCTTTCTTTCTCCCAAAGAAAGCATTAGCTAACATTTAATCATGAAGTCTGAGTTGTTAGTATTTTCACAGTGCCCGCTGTGAAAAACTGAATAACTGAAGGCCTCGTTAAACTCCATTGGGCATACTCAAATAAGCCAACAAAGAGTTCCCATGTAACACTGTGGGAAAACTATAGTAAAACATCATAACCAGAGAATTGTCATTGGTACATTCGTCGATCTCAGTCAGATGTCCCCATCTTTCATCTGCTTGCTTTGTGCTTATATTGCACTACTTTTTCAAGTTTCTTGGGGTAGGAATTTATATTACTGATTTGGGACAAGTTCTTGTTTTTTGAAAAATAAACTTTATAACAATTTAGTGCTCAGAAAAATTGAGAAGATATTACAGAAAATGCCCATATATTTTGTATACAGTTTCCCTTTACAGTTGACCTTTGAATAATGCAGGGGTTACTAGCAGTGACCCCCATGCAGTTGAAAATTTGCATGTAACTTTGGACTCCCCAAAAGCTACTAATAGCCTACCATTGACCACAGATTTACCAATAGCATAAAAATTGAGTAACACATATTGTGTATGTTAAATGTATTATATACTGTATTCTTATGATAAAGTAAGGTAGAGAAAAGAAAATGTTCAGAAAGACATAAGGAAGAAGAGTACTGTACTGTAAAAAAAATTCATGTATAAGTGGATGATCCATGTAGTCCAAACACATGTTTTTCAAGGGTCAACTGTATTAGCATCTCACATTAGTGTGGTTTATTTTTAGTGAAGCAGTATTGATGTATTACTATTACCTAAATTCATGTTTTATTAGATTTTCTTAGTGTCTTTTTTCTGTTTCAGGATCTCATTCAGGATACCATATTCCGTTTATTTGCCATGTCTCTTTACATGCAATTTCTCAAACTTTCCATTTTTTGATGTCTTTGACAGTTTTGAGGAGTATTGATCAGTTGTCCAGTCAAAATGTTCCTCTCTTAGGGTTTGTTCAATGTTTTTTGTCATGCTTAGACTGAATTTACGGATTTTTAGGAGGAAGATCATAGAAGCAAAATACCATTTTCATTGTATCAAATCAAAGCTCCATACTATCAACATGACATCATTGTTTGTTTGTTTTTAAGGTTTTATTTATTTATTTGAGGGAGAGAGAGTGAGCACAAGCAAGGGGAGCAGCAGAAGAAGAAGAGGGAGAAGGAGAAGCAGGCTCCCCACTGAGCAAGGAGCCCAACACGGGGCTTGATCCCAGGACCCTGGCATCATGACCTGAGTGGAAGGCAGACACTTAACTGACTGAGCTACCCAGGTGCCCCAACATGACATCACTGTTGGTCCGCAATGGTGATGGCCATGGTGATTTCTTTTTCAATTCCTTTAATAGGCATGGGCCTATTTAGATTATCTATCTATATCTATATCTATATAGATATCCTTTTGTATGAGTTTTGATAATTTTCATCTTTCAAATATTGGTCCATTTCATATAATTTATTAAATATTCGGGCACAGAGATGCTCATATTATTTCTTTACTGTCCATGTAATTTTCATGAAATCAGTAATGACAATTTTTCTTTCATTTCTAATGTTGGTAATTTGTCTTTGCTTTCTTTCTTAGTTAACATGGCTAAGGTTTATCAGTTATATTGTTCGTTTCAAGGAACTAGCTTTTGACTTCATTGATTTTGTTCCTGTTATTTCTTTGTTTTTAATTTTATTTTTGCTATAATTTTATTATTTCTTCTGCTTTCTATAGCTTTAAATTGTTCCTTAGTTTTCTAAGATGGACACTTAGATTATTATCGATTTTTAGATCCTTTTTTCCTAATATATGCATATGATACTATAATTTTGTCTTTAAGCACTGTTTTCACTGCATTTCCACAAATTTTGTTTTGTTAACATTTTTATGTAGTTTAAGGTATTTAGAATTGTTCCTTGAAATTCTTTTTAATCCATTATTTAGAATGTGTTATTTAATCTCCAAATATTCTGGAATGTCTAACTTCCTGGTATTGATTTCTAATCTAATTTAATTGTGAGAAGAGAAAATATTTGTATGATATCTCTTCTTTGAAATTTGTTCACATTTGGTTTACGGTTCAAAGTTTGGTCTATCCTTTTTTTATTAACTTATTTAATTCAATTAATTAACATATAGTGTATCATTAGTTTCAGATGTAGATTTCAGTTATTCATCCACTGCATATAACACCCAGTGCTCAGTAGTATATCACATGCCCTCCTTAATGCCCCTCACCCAGTTACCCCATCCCCCCACCCATTTCCCCTCTAGCAACCCTCAGTTTGTTTCCTATTGTTAAGAGTCTCTTACGATTTTCCCCCCTCCCTGATTTTGTCTTATTTTATTTTTTCCTTCCCTTGATCGCTATGATTGTCTCTTTTTTTTTTTTTTAAAGATTTTATTTATTTATTTGAGAGAGAGAGACTGAGAGAGAGAGAGCATGAGAGGGGGGAGGGTCGGGAGGGTCAGAGGGAGAAGCAGACTCCCTGCCGAGCAGGGAGCCGGATGCGGGACTCGATCCAGGGACTCCAGGATCATGACCTGAGCCGAAGGCAGTTGCTTAACCAACTGAGCCACCCAGGTGCCCCTGATTGTCTCTTTTGTTTCTTAAATTCCACATATGAGTAAAAGCATATGATAATTGTCTTTCTATGACTGACTAAAATTTGGTTTATCTTGTTGATTACCTCATGTAAACTTGAGGAAGTATTCTGCTCTTTTAGGATAGAATATTCCATGAATATCAATTATATTAATGTTGATTGATAATTCTCTTCAGGTTAGCTATATCCTTACTGATAATAGTGGGTTTGTCTATTCTCACAATCCTATCAATTTTTGCCTCGTACATTTTGAGCTCTCTTGTTAGGTACATACATGTTAATAATTATGCATTCTTGGAGAATTGATTCCTTTATCATTATGCGATGCCCTCCTTTAGTGCAGGTACCTTATAACATATTCCCAATTCCTTCCTCCTATTCTTTATGACATTACTGTCATTTACATCACTTGTCCATATGCTATAATCTACTCAATCCCCCATTACATAGTTAATGTTATTTGCCTAAACACAGTTAACTTTGAGATCAATTAAGACAAAGAAAGATACAATTCCTTTTACCTTTATTTATTCCTTCTCTGATGCTTCATGTAGATCCAGGTTTCTGACCTGTATAATTTTCTTTCTTTCTTTCAAACATTTCTTCTAAGAATCCTCTCTCTTGATCTCTCTGACCCCTCCCCTTTTTCTTTTTGTGAGAAAGTCTTTATTTCCCTTCCATTTGGAAGGATAATCTTGCTCAATGAAGAATTCTAGATTGCTGTTTTATTTTGTTGTTTTTAATTAAATGCTTTAAATATTTCTTTTCTAGCTTACATGATTTTTGATGAGAAGTCCGTGTTAATTATTATTTTTGTTCCTTTAGTACAAGGTATTTTTATTTTGTCCTTCTTCACAATGTATTTTTGTTTTTGTTTTGTGTTTGTTTTGTTTCGTTTTGCCTTACTGTACTTTGAATCTGGTATGCCTGGGTGTATTTTATATACCCATCACCCATTTATCCCATCCCCCACCCACCTCCCCTCCAGCACCCCTCAGTTTGTTCTCTAGAATTAAGAGTCTGTTTCATGGTTTGCCTCTCTCTTTTCTCCCCTTATGTTCATCTCTTTCATTTTTTTTTTAAGATTTTATTTATTTATTTGAAAGAGAGAGAATGAGAGAGAGAGAAAGCACATGAGAGGGGGAAGGGTCAGAGGGAGAAGCAGGCTCTTCGCCGAGCAGGGAGCCTGATGTGGGACTCGATCCAGGGACTCCAGGATCATGACCTGAGCCGAAGGCAGTCGCCCAACCAACTGAGCCACCCAGGCGCCGAATCTCTTTCATTTTTGAAATTCCGTATCTGAGTGAAATCATATGATATTTATCTTTCTCTGACTGACTTATTTTGCTTAGCACAATACACTCTAGCTCCATCCACACACATCATTGCAAATGGCAAGATTTCATTCTTTTTGATGGATGAGTAATATGTCATATATATATATATATATATATATATCACATTTTCTTTATCCATTCTTCAGTCAATGAATATTTGGACTCTTCCCATAATTTGGCTATTGTTGATAGTGCTGCTATAAACATCAGGGTGCATGTCCCTTCAAATCTATATTTTTGTATCATTTGGATAAATACCTAGTAGTGCAATTGCTGGATCATAGGGTAGTTTTATTTTTAACTCTTTGAGGAACCTCCATACTGTTTTCCAGAGTAGCTGCACCAGTTTGCATTCCCAACAACAGTGTAAGAGGGTTCCTTTTTCTCTGCATCCTTGCCAACACCTGTTTTTTCCTGTGTTATTAATTTTAGCCATTCTGACAGGTGTGAGGTGGTATCTCATTGTGGTTTTGATTTGTATTTCCCTGATGATGAGCGATGTTGAGCATCTTTTCATGTGTCTGTTAGCCATCTGGATGTCTTCTTTGGAAAAATGTCTTTTTGTGTCTTCTGCCCATTTCTTAACTGGATTATTTGTTTTTTGGGTATTGAGTTCTTTAAGATTTTGGATACTAACCTTTTATCAGATATGTCATTTGCAAATGTCTTCTCCCATTCCAAAGGTTACCTTTTAGTTTTGATGATTGTTTCCTTCATTGCACAAAAGCTTTTTATCTTGACTAAGTCCCAATAGTTTATTCTTGCTTTTGTTTCCCTTGCCTCCAGAGTCCTATCTAGTAAGAAGTTGCTATGGCTAATCCTAGGTAAACCCAGTTGTGGTAGAAAGGGGCTAGTTATGAATAACAAGACACCCATTTCACCTTTATGGCTCTAAAGCATTTTCAGAAACTGAGAACAAGAGACCAAATATTAAGACAGAAGATGATCTCCTTGCTCTTATTACTTGGGAAATTCCTAGAGTTTTGGGAGCTGTGAGCCAGGACCTGTGAATACAGACCAAATAAATATGAAAAATATATTTTGGTCATCTGAATGACCAAATATATATTTCTTATAAATCATAATATTACAACCACACAGAAACAAAACAAAACAAATCTTCTGTAGGGCTGAATCTATATGGTTTGATGGTTTTAACTCTTGCAATGAGTCATGCAAATGTAACTTCTCTATTTGGTGCTGGAAAGACAGCCTGAGCACTTATTTGCTGGACTTGTTTCGAATTCTTTTCATACTCTCCCTGGCAGATCAGTAGAACAACTGTGTAACTTCCACATCTGTTAAGCATTAACTCCACAGTCCTGGATTTCTATTTTCTTTCCGGCTGCGTGCCCTATGAATCTGAGTTGAACTGGAGAAAGAAATAACAGAACAAGATACAATGAAATACAAATAGCTGGATATTTAACTTCTTAGCACTATCAAATTTAAAAACAATCATGAAGCTATATTTTTGCCTTTACAAATTGTTATTTTCCCTTCACCTAATAAAGGTCCAATTAGAATTGTAATGTCCTTTTTTCTATTGTTTTCTCCTCTGTCAGTCCCAGGGACAGAGCTGTGTTATGTTGTGGTACCAAAGGAGAGACTATCCATTTGTTTGAAGTAGAGTACTGCTTCAAAGTGTAAAATATTTATCTTATAGCAAGATAGGATCTACAGAACAAGCAAGACTGATTAAAACAGAAGCATTCTTTGTTGTTGTTGTTGTTTTACTTGAGTAATCTAGCACCTTTGCTAGGAGTTTAAGAATGTTAGAGACAAAAAAATGTTGAAGTATTAAGATATTAAGAAATAAATGACTACATTTTAAATAAGAATTACAAATAAAATTTCTACCTGTCCAATCAATCTTTGTACTAGTTTCTATTTTCTAAGTCTTATCATCTGATAAGCAGACCGCCCAAACTTTTCCATTTACACTAACATTTTGTATTAACTCTGGTCACTAAGGTGGAAGTGCCAGACATTTCAGATAAATTCTGGTGGTATTTCTAACATACTGTCAGTGACTTGAGAGACTCAGAGTGGTGTAAGAATTCACATTTTAAACTTTCAAAAGCCTTTAAAAATCATCTTTTTAAAGGCGTACGCTGAAAAAATGTTTTAGAAACAATAAATAGCTAGAGAATTTTATTAAGTAGAATAGAGGAATATATCACTGGATTCTTGCTATTCTTTCCTATTAATGGCTTATTTCAATTTCATGGCTTTCTATAAGAGGCAATAAAAACAGATATTAGAATATAGAAACATATATATCAAGATTCAAAATGAAAATATTTGTTGGGATCTTTGAAATCTCACCACCTTGATATCATTCTGAGTTTCTTTCATGCTTAAATATAATAGCACTGTTGTTAAGAGAGGGTGAGGAAAAATATGCAAGATTTCTTTGGTATATAACTGAAGTACAACAGCAGACCATATTAATGTCATGCTTTATATAAAAATGGACTAATCTGTTTTTATTTAAAATATTTGTATACAATTCCATATACAAATTTGATAAACATAAATTCTTCTGTTTTTTGTGAAAGGTCACCAAATTCTTCCCACTTCAACATAGAAACCAGAAGCTTATGACTTACTTGAATTTGGTGATAACCAGAAACCAGAAGGATTTACATTTCTTCACTCATGGAAAAATATATTTGCAGCTTTGATCTGATCAAGAAATAAAAAATTTCTTCTCAATTGCAGAGATCCATACATACACAGGATAGAGAACACTCAATATTGAGTAGTGTTCCTCAAATTACTGAGCATATTCAACTGCATCAAAATCAGCTTGAGATTCTATTATAATCAGAATTTTCTGAGTGGACCTATGAATATGTATTTTAGCAACATTTAAGAGAAACATTGAAAAGTCAGTGAAGTTGAAACATTGTTATTTCTAGGTTGAAATTCAAATTACACAACCATCATTTTACAGAGCTTATCAAAGTGAGCCAAACTCAATAGTTATTAATAGTTGAGAGTTGCACTTAAAATAAAATTTGAAACAATTTTATGGGACTGGACAAACATTCTGTAGTTACTAATTAATACTGAAATAACACAAAAGATACCATAGTACAGACCATTTTCACAAATTTTAACTAGTGCACACAAATGAGAGTCAGATCTTAAAAAAATAAGAGGAACAGATTAGACTAGAGCAGATACCATCACATGTATTAAGTTGTTAATATAATAAACTTTGCCTCCCCCTTTTTTTTTGCCTGTAACCATTGAAACCTCCTTTTATACTCCATGTATTCTTGATTTTATGAGTCTTGATAAATGACAGATTGCATTACCTATTTTAGGTGCTGAATATACCAGATACTTTTTCAAACTCTCTTGCAGCTAGGAATCAGGCAGCTAGGCTCCTCAAACCAGATAGATCAACCCTTGATAATGAATTGGGAACTAATAAGAATACCAGAAGGAATCAGGATAATCCTTTTTCTTGATTTTGTAGTTATAGAAAAGTGAAGTTGTTGGAGCAGCAGGGACAGTCAAGGTGGTCATTGATGACAGCTGTGCAGGCTGAAGCATTAGAGTACCCTGTAGTGGTATTCCCACTACGCTGGTTCTACAGCTTGTTTGGGCTTTGTTTCTGGTCCTGTGGCCTCTGATCATGGTTATAAGACCTCTCAGTGATTCTGGGAGCCAACCAGTATCCATTCAATAAATTCATTCTCTGCCCTAAGCACTCAGAGGCACTCCTAGCTGCTAATAGTAAGATTCCTGACAGATGGATTAATATAAGAATTTTTACGTAAATATTTTCTTATTTATGTGTAATTTAAAAATATGAATCTTATGCATTCTTTAGTTACTGCTTATATTAATGTTTGTTAAATACATATTACTTATAAGTTGTTCTTATTTTGTAGTGCAATGTTAAGTAATTTTTGCTGTACAGAATGCTATCTACACTGGCTATATTACTCCTTACAATTACCTTCACGTTACTTTATTTAAATCTTATAAATATCTTGGGCGCCTGGGTGGCTCAGTTGGTTAAGCGACTGCCTTCGGCTCAGGTCATGATCCTGGAGTCCCGGGATCAGGTCCCGCGTCGGGCTCCCTGCTCAGCAGGGAGTCTGCTTCTCCCTCTGACCCTCCCCCGTCTCATGTGCTCTCTCTCATTCTCTCTCTCTCAAATAAATAAATAAAATCTTTAAAAAAAATAAAATAAAAAATAAATAAATCTTATAAATATCTTGATACTCAATTTAGACAAAAGAAAAACAAACAACAAAAATAATTAAATGATTAATCCAAGGTCACAAGGTCAAAAAATGGAAATAGAACCAATGTCTTCTGCCTAAAATCCTGAGATTTTCAACCTATACTATGTTGCTTTTAAAATGAGTTCCAAGGAAGAGGAAAGCAAACATCTATCTAAAGGGAACTCTAATTTTTGACCATGGGAAATAAGACTAGGCAATGTAGAGTTTCTTGAAACTATATATCCACATATCTATATCTATATCTTCAAAGTGTTACAGATTGTCAACAGCCCACACGTTTTATTTGATGTCACCTTAAATACCTGTGCCCAACTTTCTCTTGGAGAAAGCTTAGAGAAATCATGTCCATTCATGCTTTAAAATAAAATAAAATAATAAAATAAAATAACACAAAATAAAATAAAATCCACATTGCTGTCACAGTTAAATTTCAATAAAATTTTGAGAAGGAGAGAGAGGAAGAGAGGAAGAAAAAAGTTCATTCCACTTAGGTCAATTTCTGATTTTCCTTCATTATGGTCTAATGGAGTTTTAGAAGTTGATATGTGAAAGAATAAGCAAACATCAACTGCCACAAGATTTTCCAAGTTTCCATCAGCATGCAGCCAGAGTCAGCACTGAGGGCTGTGAGGCTCTGAATGGGAAGCAGTGTTTCCTACAGGCAAACAGCCACCAGTCTTCTAATTTTTTCTTTCCTTCCCTGAGTACATCTCCTTAGACTCCCATACTTGTACCACTCCAGAGCAGTTACTCTAGTACTGATGGTGGAGTTTGCATTGCAATCACAGCAATAATTCACTTCATTTGATAGTTCTGAGTCTCTGATTAACAGCATTTAATGCTTATGTTTTGCTAGACTTGCAACAACCAGTGTCAAGGAGCTCTCTCTCAGCACTGTGCCCTAAAGCTTCTATTCTTTGTCACTCATAGAAATTAACTAGACTACAGTAAAGGAACCATTCCTGGTTTCCAACTCATAAAACTACCAGACACCTGAGGTTGCTCACACATTCACTTGTTCAGATCTTCCAAGGTTTCAACTTATACTCTTCATGTTACAGCTGCTTTCGTCCCCACCTCACTCCCAACTGCTTAAGCCAACACACACACATAGACACACATAGACACACACATCTGTGCTATTCCAGCTTCCAAATATTCTCATTTATATTAGTTATTTAAAAATATAAAATCTGCTTGGCCATATATTAAACATTCAGAAGAGACTGACCTCAGGCTAAGATTGAACTTTTGAATTTCAAACTGCTTCAGCCTATAACAACACCAACCGTGAAGCTTTCGGCTAGAACCTGTAGCTTTTTATTGTATTCTGGGCATAAGACCAAGAGCACCCTCTTGAGACACAACAGCTATAAACCATCTTTACCTGACATACTTCAGCTCTCAGAGGTTCTCCTGGAAGCTTCAACTCTGACATCTAATCCCACTTCTGTGAGAGTTTATAGAGGCATTGGAAGATCTTCACAGGCAACTGTTAAGAGAAAAGAAATTAACAGAGAGGAGTCATAATTCTACCTATTTCACTTCTTGTTCTCAGGCTAAAGGAGAAGAAAGACAAAACCATCTTTAACCTTTATAATTCATTTAGAGTATCTAGCTGGCTGACAAGGAGAGATAGAGTGTTCTGAGAAGTGGAAATGTACCTAGAGCTGAAAGTCTTAGCAACAGTGACATAATAGCACAAGGTTCTTAGAAGAGTGGGAGCATTCAGAGAAATTGCAGATTGTAACAATTTATTAAAATGTCTGTTAGAAAGTCATTTCTCTTTAATTGTACAAGATCTAGTTAAGAATCTAAAGGAGAGGAAGCATTTTCTTTCAGTCTCATCCCATCACTACTTTTTAATTTTACAGATTAGAATTACAAATCTTTATTGGCCAAATGCCAGGATAATTTAAGGCGCCATAACCACAGGGTTTGCACTCCCAAAGGACTTAATGATCACAGACCAAGAGGATAAAAAAAAGCTTGGAGAAGTATGGGTCTGTTCATTTTCTTTACAGGAATACAATTAATTTTTCTTTCTTTACTCTTTCCCTTTTGGATTCCTTTAAATCCCAAATGCTGGCATTGAGACAAGCTTGAGAGTAATATTTGGTTTCCTAGTCTGGAAACCTTGCTTGAAGTGATTGGAGCTTTATAAAGAGTTGATGGTAAAAGAGCATGTGAGCATGTTCTTCTCCTTCATGAACTTTCTTTGGGTTTATTATCCTGGCCAATATGCCCAAGGAAGAAATCTCAAGTCAGCTCTGTTCTAAGCATTGGGATTAGCTTTCCTTTTCTGCTTAAATATTGGGTTTGAATATTTTTTGCTTGGGTTTGAATTTTTTTCAAACAAATAATAAATCCATCAAGCATTTCTGTTTCCTCAAGTTTTAAAAATCTTTCCTCTGCATTGTTTCAAGGGAATTTTAGCCACTTAAAGTTTTCATCATATATTGATGTTGAATCTATGTTTGCATTAGCCACTACAACCAAAGATCAGAACAACAAAAAGTTTAAGAACTACTATATTCAATCTGTATTGAATACATTTAGCTTGTGTGTGTGTGTGTGTGTGTGTGTGTGTGTGTGTGTGTGTGTGTGACTACTCCTGTTATGAGAAGGTTTAATAACCTGAAGCCACTTGGGGAAGGGGAAAATAGTTAAGGGGGATGATTTTATGGTTGTCTGATTAGTAAAAATTGGGAGAAGAAAACTAGCATGGTCAGTGCCTGTCTGCTTATGAAAATATCTATTCTACTGGATCTGGTTTAAGAATTGGTAAATTTAAAAAAAATGTGTTGCTGACAATAGCTATTTATAACTATTTCAGAATAGGGTTCAACAAGAAGGAGGGGGGTGGGAGACAAAAAGAAAGAGAGAGAGAGGAGATGGATGTTGAGACTTTGAGAGTTGATTACATGTCTGCAAGGGTCAGCAGAACCTTAAATGATAGATCACTATTACAAATTCCTCTGACAGCTATGTCAGTGTTCATTTATGAACGTTTATAAACAACTGTAGAATCTGTGGTTATAGTTCACCTACATCGACCCATGTAATTACCACAAAAATTAGCTAAATTTTAAAAAATTTGATCCAGTTCTTTGTTTTGGTGCCTATTTCTTCTTTTGAAGTATATAGTCTGCTGTCTCTTCCCTGTGATGTCTCAACATATGCATGGTTAGGTTTGTGATATGTGACCCTATTGCTCTAGACATAACTGAGTCAATCAGTACCAATCTACTAATCTCTGATTAAATGGCAGTAGAGGTTCTTTTGACAATTAGTTAAATATGTGCAACAAGTAACACAGTCTATATCAGACCCTCAATAATTTGTGGCTATTGATACCATATTATACTGAAACTATATTATTGACACAATTATCCTAATCTTTTTACTATCTTCTTAACCTTCTTATTGCTTCTATTCTGCCACCCTCTTAATTTGTCTACTTTCTAAAACCATGTAATTATATATGTGGGATTGATTCCCAATGTTGTATGTCTTTTTCTTGATTGTTTTCCTCTCCTCTCCCCTCCCTTCCCATCTCCTCACCTTGTCCTCTTCCCCTCTTGTCTTTCCTCTTATATCTTCTCTCCCAACCCTCTCTGTTTCATCCACTTTCTGTAAGTAAATATTCCCCAGTCATGGCTTCTAACTTGTTCTCCAGTTCTGCAATCCCATTCTCATTAAATATCTCTAAAAGCTGAAATTTTGAAATTTGATTTTCTGATGGTTAATGAAATAGAATATGGAAACAAAGGCAGAGGTGCTGAACAGATCTGATCAATTCTGTTCTTTCTCCCCTTTTTATGTAAAAATAAGAATTTCACTGGGCAGGGAAGAAGGGAAGGCAGAAGAGGAACCATAGTTCTCCTTGAAGGAAGAAAAGTAGATAAAAATAAAGCATTGTCCCCCAAAATTATAGTAAACAATGTTAAATGATAATTTGCAGTTTGCAATAGACTTTTCATATACCTCATGGCCTTACTTACCTCCATGTTAATGATGAGGAAACTGGTATTCAGAGAGGCTGAGTTCCTTCTGTAAGAGATTCCCTGTACTCTGAATCAGGAAGGAACCCAGGTCTGCAGATGGAGGATGATCTGGTGTCCATTCCATCTGACACCAAGATAGATCTGTGTGAACACATAAAACATAATATCCCTTAAAGATGCCACTGTTTCTGCCAACTAAAAATCAGAGTCTGGTGTTAAGGCTTGAGGTAAAGGACAGTCAGAAAAAAGTTAAATGGCTTATGTGAAATACTCTGCTTACCATGATTCATGTGTACTTGCAGATCAAGTACAGCATTTCCATGCACTGGATGTCTTGACCATGGTGTCTTCTCTTAGAGTAGAGAAAGCATTAGACTTTTTGACCTTGTCAGGAAGTCTCAAAGAGGACTTCTCCTAAATACTGTCTTGTGTATGGCAGATAAATTAAATCTGGCTCTGTCTCACCTAAAACCAGATTCTAACTTACTTTATGAGAGTCAATCTAGTATTTAATGTCACAGTCCTTGACTTCAAACTAGGCTGTATTTGTGGTTCTGGAGCACATTGGCAGTGACACACTGGATGCTTTATTTGATCTCTCTAAACCTCAAATTCCTTATTGTAAAATGAGAGAATACAATGAACAGCTCCTTTGAGAATTAATTGAGATACCACATATGTAAGCACTTTATTCAGTGCCTAAACACAGTGTCATAGTATCTACCATCATCATCAATCATCATCATCATCAGGTTATTACTAAGCTATAATGAAAAGGACATACATTTTGGAGTTAAACTGATGTGGTTTCAAATCCCTTTTCCACCAATTACTCAAAATTGAAATTAGGCTGATTATTTACCTTTCCTTGAGTCATATATTCCCTGCGTGTTGGGTGTGTTACTTCTCTATGGAATCAGAGTGAAGATTAATTAGGTCATATATGTCACGTTCATGGAAAATGGAATGCCTGAAAAATGACCAGAGTTCAATAAAAACTCTCCTTGCCCTTTGCCTGATTGCCTAATGATATGAAATTCTTAGCAAAATGTATTTTTGTTCAAGCTGTTCATCAACCATATAAAGGAGAAAAATAATGCTTTCAATCTGTGACACTACTACTTCCCCACCTTGCTTAACATATTTTTGTAAGCACTTCATTGGCTTATGCTTATATATTACTATCCACACTCTATTTTTCATATTTATCTTTTAAATAAAATTTGAAACATACAAATTGCAGAAAAATAAAACATATACTTATGTACCTCTTAAGGAGAAAAAGAATTCCCTTCTAACTTTCTAAGTTCCTTGGTCTATTAATAATCACATTAACATAAAAAAGATGAGCAGGAGAAAAAAATGTGTAACATATGGGGGTCCCATAAGAATATGAAACCCAAGGATAAGCTGGTCAATTGAGGTTTATATGCTATCTTGAGCAGAGGAATGGGATCGAGGCATGGGGTTTCAAAGATGAAGAGGGTGATTCATAGGACAAAAAGAAGAAAAAATGATAATCAGATGTTCATCCTGCCATACAGATAATTCATTCAGATAAAAAAGTTGTCTTTTGGTAATAGCTCTGTTTCTGGGCCAGGCCCCTATCTAAATTATCTTAGGTAGTTTAGGGAGACATGAAATTTTTCTTGAGTTTGTTGGGTCTTGATTGCTTTTACCTCAAAATATCTCACAAGCCTACGTGGCACATTTTGGAGAAATTTGTTCTGAACCCCTCCTTACCCAACACACAGATTAAAGATACATTTAACATTTTTTCTTATTTTTTCAAATGTCTATTTTCTCTTTTTAGGCAATTAAACATAAACTACTAAAGTTCTATTCTCCATCTCTTCATGCTTCTTTCCTTGCAAAGATAATTACAGGTAACTGTATTAATGACATTCATGACTTTATACTTTGTAACATGTATCTGCATTCATAAAATATACTAGTTTTTGGTATGATCCTCGAGTTTGATAAAACTCATCTGAAAAACAACTACATTTTTGTGGTTAAACTTTTAATTGCCAATTTGATTTCATTAATATTTAGAAATCAATTTCAAAAAATGTTTTAAGATACATTTTTCTAATAAATGTTTACTTAAATTTTTACTACTTTGGACTGTTTTTTTTTAAATATGATTTTCTTTTTGCCATTCTGTACCTAGTTATACTCTTCCTTCCAATTCCCTTGTTACTTATCTATGCTTTCTTCCTTTCTAAGTCAAAATAATATATTATTTTATCATTATTCTTAAATTTATAGATTTTGTTCTTGACAGTTCTGTCTTTGGGTTTTTGCTTTTTCTTTTAGAAGTTCTAATTCTTATTTTTCTTAAATCAATCATTTTTGTAAATTTGTGATTTTACTTTTTCTGATTTTGTAAGCAAAATGCTTAAGTCATACCTTATATATATATATGTATATATATGTGTGTGTGTATTATTTTTTGATATGTAATGTGTACTGATGGTATAACTTTCCCTCAGGTCAAGCTTTGTTTGGTCATCTCTGTGATAATGTATAAAGCTTTCAAGTTCCTTCAATTCTAATCCTTAGTTTATTTCAATTACAATTTCTATTACCAATTAGTTATTTAGAAATATGTTTTGATATTTCCAAATGAAAAGAGTTTGGATACAATATTTTTGCTGTCACATTGGGATCACAGAATGTCACCTCTGTGATATTGATTCATTGTCATTTTTTAAGCCTCCCATTGTGGCTTAGAACATTAGCAAATTTTGTAAATGTGTGTTCTTGAAAAAAATATATAAGTATACCTCATTTTATTGTCTGTTGCTTTATTGTGTTTCACAGATATTGCATTTTTTATAAATAGAAGATTTGTGGCAACCCTGTGTCAAGCAAGTCTGTCCAGCACCATTCTTCCACAGCATTTGCTCATTTCATGTCTCTGTGTCACATTTTGGTAATCCTCACTGATTACCATTTCTCTAATCTGACGGATTAGAGAAAAGTAAATTGAAAACCTTCAGGAAAGGGTCCACCATTCTAGATGCCCTTAAGAACACTTATGATTCATGGAAAGAGGCCAAATATCAAGATTAAAAGGAGTTTGGAAGAACTTGATTCTAACCCTTATGGAAGACTCTGAAAAGTTCAAGACTTCCATGGAGAAAATAACTCCACTGTGATGGAGATAGCAAGAGAACTAGAATTAGAGATGGAGCCTGAAGATGTGACTGAATTGCTGCAACCTCATTATAAAATGTTCACGTATGAGAAATCACTTCGTAAGGATAAGCAAACACAGTGGTTGCTTGAGATGGAAACTATTCTTGATGAAGATGCAATGAATATTGTTGAAATGACAACAAAAGATTTTCTAATTCTTATTAGTTGATAAAGCAGTGGCAGGGTTTGAAAGGATTGACTCTAATTTTGAAAGAAGTTCTACTATGGGTAAAATGCTATCAAACAGCATCACATGCTACAGAGAAACTCTTTGTGAAAAGAAAAGGTAGAGTCCACACCCAGGATCTGCCATGTTGGGTTTTGTAGCTGCTACCTTAGCCTCCAGGGGCTTGTGGGGACTTGGCTCTTTAGCACTGCTACTCCAAGTCCAGGTCTTGCCGTGGGCCCTCCTGGCAGTACTCCCACCTGCCAGAGATTATGCCACCCAAACATCTCCTTCCCACTCATCCTAAATGCACTGGAAGTGCAGGGGAGAGAGATCAGGCTGGTTTTGGAGGTGGCCCAGCATTTGGGTGAGAGCACAGTAAGGACTATTGCCATGGATGGCACCAAAGGCTTAGTTAGAGACCAGAAAGTCCTGGATTCTGGTGCACCGGTCAAAATTCCTGTTGGTTCTGAGGCCTTGGGCAGAATCATGAATGTCATTGGAGAACCTGTTGATGAGGGAGGTCCCATTAAAAGCAAACAATTTGCACTTATTCATGATGAGGCTCCTGATTTCAGAAAGATGAGTGTTGAGTAGGAAATTCTGGATACTGGTATCAAGTTGTTGGGTCTTCTGGCTCCCTATGCTAAGGGTGGCAAAACTGGGCTCTTTGGTGGTGCTGGAGTTGGCTAGATGGTATTGATCACGTAGTTAATGTCATCAAAGCCCATGGTGGTCACTTTGTATTTGCTAGTGTTGGTGAGAGGACCTGTGAAGGCAATGATTTATACCATGAAGTGATTGGGTCTAGTATTATCAATTTAAAAGATGCTACCTCCAGTGTGGCACTGGTGCATGGTCAAATGAATGAACCACTTGGTGCTCATACCTGGGCAGCTCTGAATGGACTGACTGTTGCTGAATACTTCAGAGACCAAGAGGGTCACGATATAGTGCTCTTTATTGTTAATACCTTTAGCTTCACCTAGGCTGGCTCTGAGGTGTCTGCTTTACTGGGCAGAATTTCTTCTGCTGTGTGCTGTCAGTCTACCCTGGCCGCTGATATGGGTACCATGTAGAAAAGAATCGCCACCACCAAGAAGGGATTACCTCTGTACAGGCTATTTTTGTGCCTGCTGATGACTTGGCTGACCCTGCCTTGCCACTGTCTTTGCCCACTACCACTGTGCTGTCCCATGCTATTGCTGAGTTGGGCATCTATCCAGCTATAGATCCTCTGGATTCCACTTCTCGAATCATGGATCCCAATGTTGTTGGAAATGTGTATTATGATGTTGCCCATGGGGTTCAAAAGATCCCACAGGACTACAAATCGCTCTAGGACATCATTGCCATTCTGAGTATGAATGAATTTTCTGAGCAAGACAAGTTGACTGTGTCCCGTGCATGGAAAATACAGAGTTTCTTGTGTCAGCCATTCCAGGTTGCTGAAGTTTTCATATGTCATATGGGGTAGCTGGTACCTATAAAGGAGACCATCAAAGGATTCTAGCAGATTTTGGCAGGTGAATATGACCATCTCCCAGAACAGGCCTTCTATATGATGGGACCCATTGAAGAAACTATGGCAAAAGCTGATAAGCTGACTGAAGAGCATTGGTGAGGGGGTTCTTTTGACACACTAAGCACTCATTTTCCATGCTGTCCCTCTCTTTGCCCCTAATCAAAAAATTTCAGTTTGCTCTGTAGGCCACATGAGATCCTTGATTGAAGACATCATGTTCCATCTTAAGAGTACTCAAGGTTTCCAATAAAATGTACACCCCTCAAAAAAAAAAAAAAAGTCAATTGATGCTGCAAACTTTATTGTTGTCCTATTTCAGAAATTGGCATACCACCCCAGCCTTCACCAACCATCACCCTGATCAGTCATCAGCCATCAACATCAAGGCAAGACCCTCCACCAGCAAAAAGGTTATGACTTACTGAAAGCTCAGATGATGGCTAGCACGTTTTAGTAATAAAGCATTTTTAAATTAATGTGTATATGTATATACATCTTTTTAGACATACTGGTATCACACACGTACTAGACTATAGTATAGTGTAAACATAAATTTTGTATGCATTGGGAAACCAAAAAATAATGTGACTTGCTTTATTGTGATATTTACTTTACTGCAATATTCACTTTATTATGATCGTCTGGAACTAAACCTGCAATGTCTACAAGGTATGCCTGTAAAATATTTTACAAGCTGGAGACTATGTAGAGGCCATATAATAATTTCCTGCTTTTAATTTTTCTTTAAACAGTGGGCATAAGAGCTTTTATAAATCAGTAAAACTATTTATTGTGAGGCTATTGAATTGTATTGAAATAGCATTATTTTTTTCATGATATAGTGTTTATATAACATATATTAAAATTACATACTAATTGTGAAATCATGGTAACTGTGTAAAGATTTTAAGAAGAAAGTAAATGCCAATTGAAATCCCAACACTTTGAGAAGAGAGCCCTCAGCACTCTGGGACTGTACTTCAATGCCTCTCTCTATGCACATGCACATGTTCTTTTTACAATAAGATAATCCTTTCTGTTATGCTTTACCTGGTGGACACTTGTTCAGGGCCAGGCACTTGGAAATACAGCCTCAGTCCCTGCTGTCTCATTCACTTTATTTGTCCCTGGGAAAGTCTCTTACTTCTAACATCTGTAACATTGAATAAATACTTATTTAATGCCTATCTGTTTTGAAATACCCACAAGTCTTCTGTTTAGAGGAACAAAAACAGATTTACATATTGGCCTGAAGGTTTAAACATGGGCTCTCTGAAAGCACAAGTGTCAAGAAGTTCCAGCATTGGGAACATTCCATCGAAAATGCCCAGCCCCTGGGTATATAAATTGAAATTCATGAACTATCAACAGGAGCTTATCTTCATTTGCCCCATGGGAGGAAAATGAAGGGAAAGTAATGGAAGGGTAATGAGCAAAGCAGAGCTTCAGTAGTAGAAAAAGGAAAACAAACTGTATTACATTTTCTTTCCCACTGCCTAATTAAGGGTGTGTTTGTGTATATCTATAAATATGATCATTCTATATTCTCTCCTTTAAAATCAAGAAAAAGATTAATATGAAAGCCTGTAAAAATGAGGGTAATAGTAGTAACTACATTTGCACAGATTTTAAGTTATGTTATCTTATTTAATTCACACATGAGCCATTTGAGTGGCAGGGGATCTGTTATTCATTCAAGGAATTAGGAATTTGAGGCAAAAAAAAAAAGTTTTGTGACTTATTCAAGGTTAGAAAGCTGCTTTATATCAGAACTAGAACTATCACATCAAGTTGGCTAATATGTAGTTCATGGCTCTTTCATGCTGAGGAACATAAAGATTTCCTTTAAATCAAATCTGCAAAGAAAGTAACATGTTATGCAATAAAATAAATTTAAATACAGGACCATTTCAGTTCTCTGATGTATTCAAAATTTTAGATTATAAACTGAAAAAGTGTTGCATTTTAAATATTTTGCAAACAGCTTATATAAACACCATATGCTTGGCAAACATAGCTTTTGAGTGATAAGAACTTTAGAGGTGTCAATCTAATTATGTTCTTTTAAAAATAAGAAACAAGGGGACCCTGGGTGGCTCAGTTGGTTAAGCATCCAATTTTTGATCTCAGCTCAGGTCTTGATTTCAGGGTCATGAATTCAAGCCGTGTGTCGGGCTCCACGCTGGGTATGGAGCCTACTAAAAAAAACAAAAACAAAAACAAAATTTTAGAGAGTTTAACTTATCCATGGTCTCGTAGAATTTGGGGGATACAGCTTATACGATATGCAGTGCAATTTGGATTATAAAATGAAGTGTGTGTGTGTGTGTGTGTGTATAACTTGATGAGTTATATAATAAGAAGCTCAGTGATTTATTTACCCAGTGATACATATTTGATAATGATTTCAATTATTGAATTACATAATCATGAAGCTTTTATACTGAAACTGTTTTTGTTAAAGTAATAACATATATCCAAAAATGCACCCATTACAGGAGTACAGCTTGATAAATTTTCCCAAAGAGATCACATCAGGTAAATATAACCACATTCAGAATAAAAGTCAAACCATTATAACTCCAGAAACCCCCTCCTGTTCTTTTGATATCACTAAGCACCCCAACTCTGAATTCTAGTAATATAGATGAATTTTGCCTCTTTTTGAACTTTATATATATGAAATATACAATATGCACTTTGGGGCTCTGGATTTTTTGTTCAACATTGCATTTATAAAATTAATTCATGTAATTCCATGAAATATGTGGTTGAAATGTAATTATTTAAATCCACTTGACTATTGATAAACATTTGGGTTGTTTCTAATTTTGTCAATTGTCAATAATGCTGGTACAAAACTTTTCATATAAGGCTTTTGATGAACACATGACACATTTATGTTGAATTTAACCCTAAGAATGAAAGGTCTTGATCATTGGCCTTGCTTTAGGTCACCTTTAGTGAATACTGATATAGATATCCAAAGTATTGTCTGAAAGAATCTATTGATCTAAATCTCTGAAAAATATGTTTGCTATTATACTGAATCAATAGACAAATTAAAAAAAAATGTTTTCTTTAAAATAGTGTATCTTCCAATCCATAATTGTGGTGTATACCTTCATTTATTTGGACTTTTGTACATTTTCTGTTTAGTATTTTATAGTTTTCACTGTAGCTGATTTACACAAGTTTTAATGATATTTTAAGCATTAAATATAATTGATATTATATTAATACCATTTTAGAATGTAAATGTCAATTTGTTGTTGAAACTTTTTATTTTGAGATGATTTTAGATCAATTCCACTTGTAAGAAATAATACAGAGAATTCTAGTGTACCCTTTACCCAGTTTCCCCCAAGGGAAGCTTTGCAAAGCTGTGGTACAATATCACAACCAAAATACTGACATTTTTACAATCAAGGCATATAAGAGTGATGTCACCACAAAGATTCCTCCTTATGTTACCCTTTATAGCCAAAGCCACTTCCCTTCTTACCATCTTTTACTCCTTGCAAAAAATAATCCGTTCTACATTAATGACATTTTCATTTTAGGAAGGTCATATAAATGGAATCATGCAGTGTATGATCCATTCCTTGGTTAGTTGGTATTCCATTTAGCATAATTTCCTGCAGGTCCATCCAAGTCATTGTACCTATCAATAATTTGTTGTTATTATTATTATTTATCATTACTGTTGCTTGAGTAGCATTACATTGTATGGATATACTATAATTGTTTAACCATTATTCCACTGAAAGACATCTGAGTGATTTTCCACTTAGTGTTATTACAAAAAACAAACAAACAAACCTGCTATTGAACGTTGGTATACAAGTTTTCCTGTGATTGTAAATTTTCATTTCTCTGAGATAAATGTCCAAGAGTGCAATTGCTGGGTCATATGATATTTGTATGTTTAGTTTTATAAAACTCACCAATCTGTTTTGCAGGGTGGCTGTATCATTTTACATTCCCATCAGCAATGTATGAGTGACCCAGTTTGTCTGCATCCTTGCAAGCATTTGGTTTTGTCACCAGTTTAATAGTTGTCTAATGATTTGTTGTTGTGAGTTATTTTGCATTTCCCTAGTGGATAATGATATTTAACATCTTTTTGTGTGCTTATTTGCCATCTGTATATCCTCTTCAGTGAAAGTTGAATTTATGTCTTTTGCTCATTTTGTAATTGGATTGTTTGGTATTTTTTTACTTTTGAGTTCTGAGAGCCCTTTATGAGATATGCGGTTTACATATATAATCATCCAGTCTGTAGCTTTTTTATTATTATTTTATAAATGGAAAAGTTTATTATTATTATTAGCAAAAGTTTTATTTTTTAAAATTTTTATGAGGTTCAGTTTATTATTTTTTTAACGAACAAGGCTTTAGTGTCAGATATAAACATTCTTTGCCTTAGCCCCACATCGCAAGGATTTACTCCTACTTTTTTTTCTGAAAGTTTTATGGTTTTATAGTAGAGTCTATATTCTCTCTCTCTTTTTAAAGATTTTGTTTATTTATTTGAGATAGAGAGAAAGTGAGAGAGAGAGCACAAAGGGGGGTTTTAGGGTCAGAGGTAGAAGCAGATTCCCCGCCAAGCAGGGAGCCGGATGCGGAACTCGATTCTGGGACTCGGGGATCATGATCTGAGCCAAAGGCAGTCACTTAACCAACTGAGCCACCCAGGTGCCCCTATATTCTCTTTTGAGTTAATGTTTCTATAAGGTGTAAATTTTTTATCAAATTTGGTTTTTTTAATTAATTCATTCATTCATTATTTCTGCCTGTAGATACTGGTTTCTTTAGCACCGTATGTTAAAAAGCCTATCCTTTTTCCACTGATTTGCTTTTATACCTTTGTGGAAACTGGTTGGTCACTTCTGGGCTTTCTATACGGTTACATTCATCTATGTGTCTATTGTTCCACTACCATTACTTTGTCTTAATATAACTGTATTATATTACTAAATATCAGATAGAGCAATCTATCCTCACTTTTTCAAAAGTTTTATTCTAGAGCCAAGAACCTATTTCTTTCCAAATAAATTTTAGAGTAAGCTAGTCTATGTGTACTAAAAACATTCCTGCAATTTTCACAGGAATAATACAAAACCTATAGACCAATTTCAGAAGATAGATAGCTTTGTTATGTTAAGTCTCCTAATCCGTAAACACAGTATGCCTCACCATTTTTTTCTTTTTAGGGCTTCTTTGATATCATCAGCATTTTGAATTTTTTGGCATTCAAGTCCTATACATGTTAAGTGTACACCTAAATATTTTATTTTATTTGGAGTGATTGCAAATCATATTATAATTTAAATTTCTTCCCCAGGTGCATTTTCAATATATATCCTGGGAAGTTGCTGGACTCACTAGTTCTAGGAGATTTTTGTTTGTTCATATTTTTTATGATTTTATTTATTATTTGAGAGAGAGAGAGCCCAAGTGGGGGCAGTACACAGGGAGAAGCACACTCCCCACTGAGCAGGAAGCCCTAAGCAGGGCTCCATCCCAGGACTGTAGGATCATGTCCTGAGCCAAAGGTAGACACTTAACCAACTGAGCCACCCAAGCACTCCTGTTTGTTCATTTTTAGTATTCCTTGAGATTTTCTATGTAGAAAATATCATTTGCAAATAGGGAGAGTTATGTGTTCCTTTACAATATGAAAGCCTTTTATTTCTTTTAGTTTCCTTATGCAGTGGCTGGAATCTCCAATATTATACTGAAAAAGAGTGGAGAGAGGAGATATTTTGGCCTTTTTCCTGATCTCAGAGGAAAATATACAGACTTACTCATTAAGTTTAATGCCAGCAGTATGTTTTTTGTACATGATCTTTATAAATATCAAGTTGAGGAAGTTCCCCTCTAATCCTAGCTTCCTGAGAGTTTATTACGAGTGGGTCTTAGATTCTGACAGATGCTTGTTATGTATCAGTTATTATGTTTATATGATTTTTCCTTGTACATCTGATGATATGATGGATTATAATGATTAATTTTAATACCGATCAAGCCTTACATACTTGGATTAAATCCCATTTGATCATTTTGTATAATTCTTTCTATGAATAGTGGGATTTGATTTGTTAATATATATATTTTTTTCCATCTAAGTCAGTGGTTTTGATTTTCTTTGTTTTTTTTTTTGTTTATTTGTTTTATTTTTTTCTTCCTTGGTACTGTCTATGTTTAGTTTGGTGTCAGAGAAATACTAGCGTCATAAAATGAGTGGGAAGTATTCCCTCATCCTCTTTTCTGAAAGAGAATTTGTAAAATTGATACTAACTCATCTTTGAATGGTAAAATTTTCCCTGAAATCTTCTATCTGGAGACTTCTTTTGAAGAGCTTTGGAAGTATTCAATTTAAATATTCAATTTCTTGATGTTTATAGGAGGACTATTCAGATGATCTATTTCATCTTGGTTGAGTTCTGGTAGTTTGTAGTTTTCTAAGAATTGGTCCAAATTCTAAGTTGTCAAATGCATGAGAATGAAGTTGTTATTGTATTTTCTTATTTGTAATAGCTGTAGGGTCTATAGTGATATCCCCTGTTTCATTCCTGATGTTAAGATTTGTATCTTCTTTCTACTTATATTTGACAGAATTGTTAGAGTTTTATCAATTTTCTTACTTTTTTGGTAGAATCAGCTCTTTATTGTATTTTTAAAGTTTTTTCCTATTTTCAATATCACTGGTTTCTATTCTTTATTATTTCTTTTATTCTCCAAACTCCAGGTTTATTCCCCTCTTATTTGTCTCATTTCTTAAGGTAGGGACTTAAATGATTGATTTGAGAATTTTCCAATGTAACTATTTATTACTATAAATATCCCTTTCTGCACTGCTTTAGCTGCATCTCATTATTTTGATAATTTGTATTTTCATTTTCATTTAGTCCTCTGTAGTTTTTAAATTTCCTTTGAGATCACTTCATTGATGCATGGATTTTTTAGAAGTGTGTTGTATAATTTTCAAGTGTTTTGAGATTTCTGTGGTTTTTGTTATTGATTTCCAGTTGACTCCATTCCACTCAAGTTACTTATTCTGCCTTACATCAAATTTTTAAAGATTTATTTTATTTTATATATAGAGATAGAGAGCACACTGCATGCATTTGGGAGGAGGGGGAGTGGGAGAAGGAGAAGCAAACTCCCTGCTGAGCACAGAGCCCTACTCAGGGCTTGATCTCATGACCCTGAGATCATGACCTGAGCCAAAATCAAGAGTCTGGTGCCTAACCAACTGAGCCATCCAGGTGCCCCTGCCTTACATCAATTTTTAAAACTTTATTGATTTTGTTTTATGGCCCAGAATATGGTCTGTCATTGTATATGTTCCACAGATGCTTGAAAAAAATGTGTATTCTGTTATTGGGTGGGATATTCTCTATGTGTTCATTGAGATCTATTGGTTGATGGTGTTGAGTTCTATATCCCTACTGATTTGCTGCTGTCTGTAAGTTCTATCAGGTGCTAACAGATGGATGTTGAACTCTCCAACTATAATTTTACATTTTTCCCTTATGCTCTATCAGTTTTTGCTTCAAGTATTTTGGGGGCTTGTTATTTTGTGTTTATGCTTTTGGGATTGTTGTCTTCTTAGTAGATTGATCCTTTTATCTTTATGTAACGGTCCTCTTTATCTCTCTTAATCTTCTTTCCTTTGAAGTCTACTTTTTCTATTAATAAGGGGTGACCCCTGCCTTTTTTTTTTTTTTCATTAAGGTTGGCATGTTTTATATTTTTCTGTCCTTTTACTTTCACACTAACTAGTTTAGTTTGAAGTGAGTTTTGAAGTGAGTTTTGTAGACAGAATGTTTTTGAATAATATTTTCTTATCTACTCTGCCAATCTCTTTATTTAAATTAATGTATTTAGACCACTTGGATATATTTTTTTGCTAGGTTAGTGCTTAAGTCTTCCATTATTTGTTTTCTGTTTCTCATTTTTCATCCTCTCTTTCGTTTTTGTTTAGCTTTTCTTAATTTCCTGTGGGTTACTTGGGCATTTTTAGGATTTTTCTTGTTTTTTTAATAGTATTCTTGAATATATTGCCCAATAGTTTCTTATTGATTCTTTAAGTACTTACTATATATAGATAGATAGATAGATAGATATAAAACTTACAATAGTCTACTGTTATTGAAATTTTACTACTTCAAATGAAGTATAAAAAGCTCATTTCCTTTTAAGTCCTTTACCTTAATTTGGTTATTGTATTTTTCAGTTTTATAATTCTCATTTATTTCTTTTTTATATGACTACCATTTCTTTGCTGAGATTTTCCCTTTCTTTAATGAAAAAAAAGTTGTTTCAATATAATTTGTAATTACTTGTTAGAGCTGTTTTATGATGGATACTTTTTCCTGATAATTGCAATATCTGATTCAATTTGGTATTGGCATTTATTCATTGTCTCTTCTCACTCATGGTGTGATTTTCCTAGTTCTTAATATGAGAAATGATTTTCAATTGTATCCTGTAATTTTTTATATAATATTATAGACTCCACATCTTACTTAATCCTCTTTAGGCAAGAATTTCCCTGTTCTGTATATTTTTAGGGCTGGATGACTGTGTATGTTCACTTTCCCACTGGACTCCATTGGCACCAGGGAGGGGAGAAGTGGGAGGCTTATTCATACCTGCTTCTTGCTGCAATTTGGGGGCAGAAGCTCAGCTCCCTACTCTGCTCTCCTGACACCAAGAGAGGAAAAGGGTGAAAAATGATTGCTTACTTCTCCATCTTCTGCCACTTCCCCTATTTTATTTTTGCTGAGTGGAGGTGAAGGTTCTGCTCACCATTGGAACCTCCCCCACTAACACTACCCCTGTGGGCAAATTGGAGCACTCCTACTTTTGCCAGACAGGAAAGGGAAGATCAGCTCCCTGCTGAGCCCTTCTAAATCTACTTTGGAAGAGAGATTAAGGGAAGGACATTCTACTTCTGCTGAGTGAGGAATAGGTAACCAGCTTCTAGCTCATTCCTGCTAATATTATCCCAGCAGGGGAATTGGGCAGTGAATGCAAGATTACCTGCTGGTTTGGGCGCCTGGGTGGCTCAGTTGGTTAAGCGACTGCCTTCGGCTCGGGTCATGATCCTGGAGTTCCGGGATCGAGTCCCACATCAGGCTCCCTGCTCAGCGGGGAGTCTGCTTCTCCCTCTGACCCTCCCCCTTCTCATGCTCTCTGTCTCATTCTCTCTCTCGCAAATAAATAAAATCTTAAAAAAAAAAAAAAAGATTACCTGCTGGTTTAGTGCTGCCAACACCAACCTAGCAGGTGATTTCCACCAGCCAGAAGATGCAAGACTAGTTCTGTAAAGGACTCAACCAGGTGGGAAAATCAGAGCACTGCCTGCTTAGAAACAGATTAGCTCCTTGCTCCATACTGCAAACTCAATTAAGTGCAAGAATAGGAGCATCACTGTATGCTTTCACCTGCAGGTGGATGGGATAAAAGATCAACTCTGCTCAGCCCCACTGGAATCACAAGCAGAAAACATGTTATATGTTTTGTTTTGTTTTGTTTTGTTTTTTCCAGTGTTATGCTGGAGGAAGGTGGGTATTGCCAAAAAGGTTTTCTATTGTTAGTCATCCCTTTCCTGGCATTTTGGCTAGGAAGGAATAAGCTTTTCTTGGGGCTTCCCCCCACCTTACTCCTTGTTGGTTGTTCTGGGTTAGAGGCTTGTACAGTGGCCTGTCTGGGATATATGAGAGACAAAAATGGAGCAGGGAACTCACATCTGTGTCATCCCTACAGTCTCAAGATCCTTAGCCTGTTTGCCTTCTTCTTTGTACCTTTTCAGAGCCTTTCTAATTTTGTTGTGTTATGTTCAGTTTTTTTTATTGCTTGTATTTTTGTTTTATTTGTTTATTTTTTAAGTGATGTGCAGGAGGAGCTAAGGGAATAGGTTTGCTTCATTTTGGCAGAAGGGAATATCTGCAATTGCTTTTTGTATATTGGCCTGTATACAATGGCCTTGGTAAATTCACTTATTTATTCTAATAGTTTATACAATGTTTTGGATTTCCCTTGTATTCAGCTATTAAATCTGTAAATAATGAGTTTTATTTCTTCCTTCTAATCCATATTCTTTCATTTCTTTCCCTTAACTTTTGGTCTCCAGTGTAATAAAAATGATTATAAGTTGTAATAATGGTTGTCCCTGTTTGTTCTCAATCTGAGGATATGTGACAGTATTTCACCATTAAATATGATGTTTGTTGTAATTTTTGTTCACTCATTTTGTGGTAGCTGCAATTCTCTTCCATTACTAATTGGTTAGTCTTTCTATCAGGTAATGCTATTTTTCATGTCCTTTCTGTGTTAATGTGGTGAAATATATTGATCTTTTGGGGTTTTATCCCTCTTTTTTTTTCATTAAAGTATTATTACATACAATAAAATTTACCAGTGTGTGTAAAGCTTGTTGAATTTTGGTAACTCTATAACCACAACTACAATCAAAGAACAGTTCCTACACCATAAAATGTTTTCTTTTCTGCCTTTAATGAATCTCCTTTCCAAAGATCCAGCCCCAAGGTATCATTGATCTGTTCTGTTACTATAGTTTTACCTTTCTTAGAATTTTATTTACTGTACATAATCTTTTTTTATTTAACTTCTTTTATTTTGTGTAATATTTTCAAGATTCATCCATGTTGTTGATTGTATTAATATTTTACTCCTTTTTATTGCTGAGTAGAACTCCATGGGTTAGATATACAACAATATGGTTATCTACTCACAATTTGATGGAGATTTGGAGTTGCTTTTATTGGGCCTATGAATATTCTAATATGAATATTTAGTGTACACATTTTTGAGTGGACATAAGTTTTAATTTTTCTTAGATAAATATCTAGAAGCGGAATGGTTGTGTCATAAGGTAAATGTATGCCATTTTCAAAGTGGCTGTACCATTTTGAATCCTCATCAGCAAAGTATAAGATATGTAGTGGCTTCACATTCTGTCCATCTCTTTTACTTTCACTATTTGTGTATGTGTGTGTGTGTGTGTGTGTGTGTGTGTGTGTGTGTGTGTGTCTGTAGAGGTCTCATTATAGTTTCAATTTGTATTTCTATGATGACCAGTAATGATGATAATTGCTTCTTGGCTATATATTCTATGGGTTTGGGCAAATGTATAATGACATATCCATCATTTATAATATCATACAGAGTATTTTTACTGCCCTAAAATCCTATGTGCTCTACCTATTCATACACCTTACACCTTCCTCCACCCATGGCAATCACCAATATATTTATTGCCTCATAGTTTTGCCTTTTCCAGAATGACATATTGGAATCACAGTATGTAGCCTTCTCAGATTGGCTTCTTTTACTTAGTAATATGCACTTTAAGTTCTTCTATACCTTTTCATGGCTTGATGGCTCGTATCTTTTAGCTCCAAATAATGTTTTATTATCTGGGTGTACCATAGTTTACCCATTCATTACTGAAGAACATCTTAGTTACTTCCAAGTTTTGGCAATTATAAATAAAGCTATCACAAATATCTGTGTGCAAATTTTTGAGTAGACATACATTTTTTAGCTCCTTTGGGTAAATAATGAGGGTGTACAGTTGCTGGATTTTATGGTAAAAGTACATTAATTTTGTAAAAAAGTACCTGTCTTTCAAAGTGGCTTTGTCATTTTGCATTCCTATCAGCAGTGTTTGAGGGTTCCTGTTGCTCTACATCTTTGTCAGCATTTGGTATTGTCAGTCTTTCAGATTTTCGTTATTCCAAAAGGTGGGAAGTGGTATCTCATTGTTGTTTTAATTTATATTTCCTTGATGACTTATTCAGTGGAGCATCTTCTCATATGTTTGTCTCCCATCTCTATATCTTCTTTAGTGAGGTGTCAAAGTTTTTTTCTTTATTTTTTTAATCAGGTTGTTTGTTTTCCTACTGTTGAGTTTTAAGAGTGGTTTGTATATTTTAGATACCAGTCCTTTCTGAGATGTGAAATATTTTATCTCACTCTGTGGCTTCTCTTCTAATTCTTTTGATGTTGTCTTTCACAGAGCAGTAGCTTTTTAAAAACTAATGAAGTTCAGCTTATCATTTCTTTCTTTTTTTTTATTTAAATTCAATTAGCCAACATATAGTACATCATTAGTTTTTGATGTAGTATTCAATGATTCATTAGTTGCGTATAACACCCAGTGCTCATCACATCACATGGTCTCCTTAATGTCCATCACCCAGTTACTCCATCCTCCCACCCACCTCCCTTTCCGCAACCCTCAGTTTGTTTCCAGGAGTCAGGAGTCTCTCATGGTTTGTCTCCCTCTCTGATTTCTTCCCATTCAGTTTTCCCTCCCTTCCCGTATGATCCTCTGTGTTATTCCTTATATTCCATATATGAGTGAAACCATATGATAATTGTCTTTCTCTGATTGACTTATTTCACTTAGCATAATACCCTCCAATTCCATCCATATTGATGTAAATGATAGGTATTCATCCTTTCTGATGGCTGAGTAATATTCCATTGTATATATGAAGAACATCTTCTTTATCCATTCATCTGTTGAAGGACATCTGGGCTCCTTCCACAGGTTGGCTATTGTGGGCATTGCTGTTATGAATATTGGGGTGCATGTGCCCCTTCTTTTCACTACATCTGTATCTTTCGTGGATTATGTCTTTGGTGTTGTATCTAAAAAGTCATTGCTACACCCAAGGTCATCTAGGTTTTCTCCTTTATTATCTTCTAGTTTTATAGTTTTGCATTTTACATTGATATCTGTGATCCATTTTGAGCTAATTTTTGTGAAGTGTGTAGGGTCTCTGTCTAGATTCATATTTTACGTTTGTTGAAGAGACTAACTTTGTTCTATTGTAATGCTTTGCAGCTCTGTCAAAAATTAGTTGACTATATTTATAGGGATATATTTCTGGGCTCTATTCTGTTCCATTTATCTCCCCCCTCCCAATTCCATACCACTTGATTACTGTAACTTTATAGTAAGTCTTAAGCTGGGTAGCATCAGTCCTCCAAGAACCTTGTCCTTCAGCTTCAATATTGTATTGGCTATTCTGGGTCTTTTGCCACTACATAGAAACTTTAGGATCAGTTTGTCAATATCCATAAAATAACTTTCCAGGGTTTTGATTGGGATTGCATGGAATCTATAGATCAAGGTGGGAAGATCTGACATTTTAACAATATTGAATCTTTCCATGAACATGGAATATCTTTTCATTTATTTAGTTCTTTGATTTCAAGTTTTGTGGTTCTCTTCATACAAGTCTTGTATATAATTTGTTAGATTTATGTATAAGTATTTCATTTTGTGAGATACTAATGTAAATAGTATAATTTTAAATTTCAATGGTATTATTTGAAATTTTAAATTTCAAATTCTCCTTGTTTGTTGCTGGTATATAGGAGAGCAATAAACTTTTGTACTTAACTTTGTATCCTATACCTTGCCATGATCACTTAATTTGTTCCTAGAGTTTTGTTGTTGTTGATTATTTTGCACTTTCTAGATAGACAATCATATCATCTGTGAACAAAGTTTTGTGCCTTTCTTCCCAATCTGTATACCTTTTATTTCCTTTTCTTGCTTTATTGGATTAACAAGGACTTCCAATTCAAAGTTGAAAAGGAGTGGTAAAAGGGGAGATTTTTTTTTTTACTTTACCCGATCTTCATGGGAAAGTTTTAAGTTTCTCACCATTAAGTGTGATGTTAGCTGTAGATTTTTTTGTATCAAGTTGACCTAGTTTTCTGACAGTTTTTAATTCTGAATGGATATTGGAGTTTGTTAAAGGTTTTTTATAGGGGCACCTGGGTGGCTCAGTCGGTTAAGCGGCTGCCTTCGGCTCAGGTCATAATCCCAGGGTCCTGGGATCAAGCCCCACATCAGGCTCCCTGTTCAGCAGAGAGCCTGCTTCTCCCTTTCTCTCTGCCTGCTGCTCTGCCTACTTGTGCTATCTCTCCATCAAATAAATAAATTAAAAAAAAAGACTTTTTATACATCCATTAATATGATCATGTGATTTTTCTTTTTTTAGTCTGTCAACATGATGAATTACAATAATCGATTTTGAGTGTTGAACCAGCCTGGCACACCTGGGATAAATCCCACTTGATTGCATTTAATTATGCCTAAAGAAAAAAAAAACAGACAATAAAAGGCAATGGGGTTTTTGTGAACCAAAAAAAAAAAAATAAGTAAAATTGTAGTTCCTAGAATTTTATATTATTCTCCATCATAGGCTTGGCTAAATTCCAATACAAAATGGAAGTATAGCAGATGCACGTTAAATCTTGCTACCTGCAAAATCAGATTTGCTGGATTTTGTTTTATCAACTTAGTACTATTTCTCCTGTCTAATGTTGGGAACTTATTTTTTTTTTTTCCAGAATTTTCTTTTCCAGATTAGAGTAAGCTGATTGGAGGAACTTGTGCATGTTTTGGAAGGAATAAGGTAAGCAGAGTCCATTTTTCTTACAAGGTTCTCTGTGAAGATCATAAATGATGACAGACAATGAAATGTTTCCTCTTGGACCTCAGCTTGTTCTCATTCTCTTCCTGCTGCATGCCCCACTTAACTTTCTGGTTACTGGCCTTGCTGACCAAAAGCAGCTCTGAATTTACCACAAGGTGTTTGATTAAGGACCTGAGGAGGTAGACATCCCCATAGTGAGGTAGACATCTCCATAGTAAGAATGGTTGCCTCAGAAGCAGCAATTTCTAGTCAGTAGATTCCATTAGGTGGTAGTTTCCATGCCTCTATAAGCTCCCCTTTTGTGGCATACCACTTCAGTATCTAGTCCTGAATGGTTTCTTGGGTTTTCCTTCAAGCTATCTACCTATACCCGTACTTTGCTTGGCTTCGTCAATGACTATTTTCCCTACTTCTAGACATTCATTGCCCCATCTTCTTCTACATTCCAATCCTTGTTTGAAATTTTTTTTCTACAATACTTAGAGTGACTCTGTTTTCCTAACTAAACTACGATACTTGAAGATAGGTGGGTGACATAATATTCAAAATATACTATGTTTTATGACAAAAAAATATACTATGTGCTATCAATATTATTAGCCAGATGGCTATTAAAATAGAAGCATATGCTAATAATAAGTGAAACAAGTCATTTAACAAGTCTCTGTTTTAAGGTGTTACAGGGCATTTTAGGTAAGTTAATGTTAGCTCAGCATGTTCATAAATTGTGACAGTAGATGTTTATTTTATATTCATATAGATACCAGGATTGCTGTTTCTGATTAATGGTGGGGTTGGAGAAGGCATATACTCCTGGCAGTCACTGAGGGCTACAGGTTAACATAGGTTTTTACACCTTCACTTCATGAATCCCAGTTTGCCCTCAACATTGACATAAAGCTTAAATATTAAAGAATAAAAGATAGGGGTAGCATATGAGCTTTTTAACCAGATTGGCCCAGAAATGAGACTCATCACTTCTACTCCCATGTAATTAGAAACAACTATATTTGCACATACTTTCAATGGTCAGAGCTTAGTTCTTAAATGTTGCATGCTCCCAGAAGGAAGTATAATCTATGAGAGGGGATATAAATCTTTGGTTACAGCTAGTCATCTGTGTTGAATATGGATACCAGTTGAATATGGACAGTCCTTCTCCCTAGAACACAATTCCACCCACACACAGAGGGGATAACTCAAAGTTCCTTCTACTTATGGTCATCAGTTCAATGTTCATATTTTCTAAGTGAGTTTTCTCCATCACGTCTGGAATAGATTTCTTCTGTTCCTATACTCTAAATAAATGAAAACAAGTTTCCTGTACCTCTTTCTTCATATACAGTAGGGATAAAATAAATATAACAAAAATTCCTATTTTAAAAAATGACATATGAGACAAATAGTTGTCACTGATTCATACTGATAATGGAATTCTGCAGAGAAACTCTTAGAAAGGAGAGGTTCCGTGAGAAGTCCCTGATTCTGTTCTCTAAGAGGAACTCCTTTGTTCTTTATTCACCTAGACCCCTTCTCACAACCTCTGGGAGTATCACCCTATTTGTCTGTTCATGACTACATATAAAGTGGATGTTTTTAAAATGTATAGCTTCTGCAGCGTTTTTTCTTCTCGTTAAAGTTTGTAGGCCAGAGTACAGTTTTAAGGCTCAATTATCAAATAATTGTTAGGACTGATATCCAATATTTTGAGCAATATCATTCCTTCAGAATTACAATAGGCTTCTGATTTACTTCCTTATAGGCAAGGTTCTGTGCCATAAACACACCCCAAATTATTTCCTTAGCATAGTTCTTAAATCTACTTTATTTCTTGGTTTCCTTGGTCCAATGTCTTCCTCTCAGAACATATACTAGTGTCACAGTTTTCCCTGGAAACATGGTGTTGCCATTATCCCTGATTCTCTATAGCACTGACTTCTAAATAAAAGGATTAGGTAGCCCATGACCACAGCCTAGCTGAGGGAAGACAGGATAACATGGCGTTTTCAGCTTCAGTCATGCAGATAGTTTTTGCCTTCCAACAAGACTCCCAAGATAGAAAATTACCTAAAAAAAAAAAAAAAAAAGAAAGAAAGAAGTGTCCATACACTAAGAAGCCTTAAAATGAAACATTTTCCTGCATTTGTATAAGGCATGATTTGAAACATATATTATAACAGTTAATCACAACTATTCTTTCCATTATTATCCAGGTGTCCATTTAATGTGAGCAATTCTTTCTCTTCAGCCATTCCACATACACTTTAATAGTAATCCCAGCTTGAGTTCAATTTACAGAGGCAAGAACCACCACATATTCTTATTTTTTTAAAGATCTTATTTATTCATGGAGAGAGAGAGTGAGAGTGGAGGGGAGAGGCAGAGAGAGAATGTCAAGCAGATTCTGTGCTGAGCACTAGGGCTTGATCTCACAACCGTGAGATCATAACCTAAGCTGAAACCAAGAGTCCGCTGCTTAACTGGCTGAGCCCCCCAGGCAACCCTGAACCACCACATATTTTTTAGGGGAAAAAAAGGGTCTGATTTAATACAAAGACACCACTTATGTAATTCAATGTATCCTATTTTCCATGGGAAGCATTCTGTCCCACTGATATTTTGATGTGTTTCTTCTGAAGTGGTGTTTTCCCCTGGCCCCCACCTCTGGGCCACTCTGGAAAGTAAAATAATGAAATTTTTAAATCTTGGATACTTCTCAAGTTTTCATGCATCTTAGCTGTTTTTCCAAAGCCAGATAATATACATTTAAAAATAAAAACTTGACATATAATAAGAAATTCGGTAGTTGTAATGACAAAGCTAAATATAGACCAATTAAATTTGCTTAGTTATCTCTTTGATTTAATCATTGCAAAGGTGACTTTATGAACTTTGACAGAGTATCATATTAGTCTTACTGTAATTGTAGCCTGTATAATTTGACCACTAACCTAATCTATTGAAATATTTGTTGTTGTTTTTTTTCTAAGAGGCATATAACTTTTTATTTCACTGAATGTTTCTTGCCTAATTGTGCCCATGCCAATTGTTATTGAATATTTAATAACACACATTTTATTCCCATATATTTCTTCTTTCCTTTTCTAAATGAGTTGTCCTCAGGCACCATAAGCATAAAAGTGTCGGTGACATATTTTGTTTATAGCACATAAAATAAAACAGTGTTTTGCCAAATACTTGTTTATTTCATACTGATATGTTACCAATTTGTTTTAAATTTAGTGTAATATAAAGAGCTCAAAGGAAAGAAAACAAAACAAAACAAAAAAACTCATAAAGAGTAAGATTATGCACATTACCAAAATATTCTCCCCTTAATAAAAAGCTTCAACAAATTCATTTTTTATGAACAGCATTTCAGGTATATTTGTCTAGCCAAACAGAGGACAAGATCTGAGCTCTACAGACATAAACATCTGCCTTGATCATCAGTAACAAGCAACCCCTGGGAGAAAAACTTACCAGAGGAAGCAGACAGATTCTAATTGTTTCAGAAAAAAAGTAGCACCCTGAATCTTTTACTGCCTAAAGAATATTCTAGTACTTAAAAATTTTCTGACTAGAGAAACTCTGAGAAGTCCTTTAGGCTCTGATTTTTAGGGCATCTTGCCTGTGACCCCATCAAGGAAATAAAGAGAATGAGAAAAAAAGAAAGAAATATATGCAGAAATCATTTGGATAACTTCAGAACATTCCTATGTACTTGGAAGACCTCAGACATTCAAACTGGAAACATCAAGACACAAAGTAACTACATTTGTAGGTTGTCTTATTGTTAATATAAGCAGGTACTTCTTGGGTATCTCTGTGTGAACACCCTGTTCTCTGCAGAAACCACCCCACTTTACAAACCTTATTCCTTCCTCATTAGCTCTAAAAAGGTTTAATATGTAATATAAGAGGTGTGATATTTGTGTGCCTACAAAGCAACAACATTAAATTGTAAGAAAACCTTACAGAAATGTTTCAGACTGAAAGGGTGAGTGAGGGGTCCCTCTATTCCTTTTTTCACATTGAGGTATAATTGGGAAATGAAAACAGGCCTTGGCCAGATGAAGAATTAATTCTGGCGACAAGTATAGAGAAGAGGGACTCCCATATTTATTGAAAACACTGTTCTTGGTACCTATTGATCCACTCAAGGGTGATATTTTTAGAGCTGAGTCTGACTTAAAGCCATGTTCCTCTTATCCCCTGAACTACCCTATCCACAGGTAGACTAGAATAATAGACAAAGTTGGTCTTTAAGAGAAAGGAGAAAAAGCAAGCTTTAGCAGGGTTTTATTCCCTGGTGTAAGCCATTTGCGAAGCCTACCTTTGGTTCTTTGAGAAATTATATAAATCTTCTTAATAGATTTATTTTATTATTATTATTATTTTTAATTTAAGCTGTCTCTATGGATTTCTAATGCTGGTAGAAAAAAAATAATGAAATGAGTTATTTTTCCATTAATTCTTTCTGTTTGTGATATTCTTCCTATAATTCTCCAGATGGAAGAATTCTATTTATAAGACCTTAGCATGTCACTTCTTGTGAAGACTTCACTAAGTTACAACACTGTTCTCCCCACACCCATATGAATCACTCTCTTATCTAATTTGTAACAGCCTTTTGTATTCACCCTGATGTATTTCTTTAAAATTCTCTCAGACCACAGATTTATCGATCATTTACTATGAGCCAGATATTGAGTTAGGTACTGAAGGGGTACAAATATGTATATAATGTGATACAAACTAGTAGAGATTTATACCTAGTGTTGTGGAACATTAGAGGAGGGAGTCATTGATTTTGTCTAGGGAAATCGAAAAGGTCCCCAGCAAAATGTGATGTTTGAGCTAACTAAATAAAGGAGAATAGGAGGCACCCAAGCAGATGAGATAATAGAGATAAGCACTGGCCAGTCAGAGAAAATGGGAATTGAAAAGACATAAAGGAATGAAAAACTCCATAGAGCATTGGGGAATTTTGTAATATGGGCCCATACAAACATGGAGATGAGAGGAATAAAGAGAGAAAGGGTCAGTCACATAGATTAGACAAGCAGGTTGAGTGAGGCCAACTGTGAAAACCCTCAGATACTCTTGTCACATTTTCATTTGTTAATCAAATATATTATGTCCTCAACAAGATTGTATTTTTATATCTTCTAATTTCCTCAGGTTTTTAAAGCTTATAGTTGAATTCTTTCTAAGGGAGCAAGAGTATTGGGAAGAAAAAACAGAAAGGAAACAATAGAAGAGATAGTTTGGCAAGGAAGAGATGAAGGATTTTTTGTAGAATTAGTATATACCTATATGATTTAAGGATCTGCTTCAAATTTTTCTGTCTAGTGTTTAAAAAGAATTTATTATTTCTTTGGGTAAAACACTGATCATTTTTTGAAGTCAAACTTAAAATTGCAAGTGTCTGGGAAGTTAGATTAGAAATATATAAAATGAATTAATTTCTTTAGATTGGATGATAACATTAGTCACCAGGATAAAGTGTAGTAGGAAGCCTTAAAAGATATAAAAGGTATTCAGGATAGGAGACAATTTTTATGTACATCAATTCCCTCTAAAAGCTTGTATAAGAGAACATAAGCTTCTGGGAATGAATGAAACTGGATCCAGAGGAGCATTAATATTTCATGAGTTTTTAACAATCGCTTTCTGGGGAATTGAAAAGAGGTATGGTGGCAAGGATAGAAAAAAATGAGAAGGTAGGTTATTCAGAAAAAATACATACAATTGCAAAGGATCTCAAAGTTTGACAGTAAGAACATTTAAATAAAAGTAACCTATTATAGGATTTCAGTTCATTTCTAATATCTTCTTCTAAGGTAGGGTATTACTGATATATAGAGAGATATATAGATACTGATACATATAAATATCCTCTGATATATATGTGTATTTATACATACGTGTATGTGCAAAAATAATCCAAGAATAGCCTCATTGCTTATGATTTTATATTTCATTCTATTGGAATTAACAATATTAAAAATTATGTTGGAGGAAACATGTTTGACTGCCCAATTCAATTCTACATCCCTCTTTCTAACAGAACTCCATTTGTGCTTAATATTGCCCTCAGGTAAAATGATACTAATTCAAAATTAAACTCAGTCATGAAATCCTATTTCTCTTGATTGGGATTGTTTTGGAGATATGAACCCTGAGAAATTTTCTAAGAATGAGTTCTAGGCTCTTGTGAAAGAGACACTAGAGGTGGAAATTCATGGGGTTTTGTTGTTGTTGTTCTAGACATTGTCATTTTTAGATATTGTACAGGAAAGTGTTCATTCGGTGGGCTTGTGTTGGAATACTAAACATTTCCAAGAAGGCCTGTTCTCAGGACTGACCCACAGCCAGCTTCTAGTTGCTGAGCTCTCAGCCCTTGGAATATTCTACCTGATGGAGTATCTTTGTAAGCCTGAGGCATTGGGCCATGCTGTACCAGTTTGACCAGATTGTTAGCAATGTGATTTCTGGTTTCTGCTATGAGGAGTCCTGAGTCTGCATAGCTGATATCAGTCATGCAGGTACTGCATGGCCTATGTGACTGATCCCCAGTAAGAATCTGGACGCAAAGCCTCAGGTGAGCTTCTCTCATTGGCAACACTTCAAGTACAGTGTTAAATATCCTTCCTGGGACAATTAAACACATTTGTTCAACCCCACTGGGAAGGAACACCTGGAAGTTTATACCTGGTTTCTGTCAGACTTTGCCCACATGCCTTTTTCTCTTTGCTGATTTTAACTATAAATAGTTATAGTTTAAACTATAACCATGAGGATAACAGCTTTTGAGTCCTGTGAATCCTTCTAATGAATCATTGAGTGTAGAGGTGGTCTTAGAGATCGCTGGCACAGATTTGATCTTGAGGCCACTGAGTAAATCAGTCTTCAAATAAAATCAATGTGATAACAGATACAGTTTAAATTTTTTTTTTCTTCAGGAAATTTATGTTTTCCTAGTCGTATACCATGTAGATTCAGGAAATAAGTGCATTTTATCATCACTGATGTAAGATCAAGCAGATTTTTCTTCAGAAAACCAAACAGATTGTTGAGGTATAGTTGATATACAAAATTTGCACATATTTAACGTATACCTGTTGATGAGTTTGAATATACATGCGTACACCCGTGATACCATCCCCACAAACAAGGTAATAAATCTATCATCTCTGAAAGATTTCTTGTGTCCCTTTTGTTTTGTTTTGTTTTTAATGGTAATAACACTTAGTATGAGTTATATCCTTTTAACAAATTTTTAAGTGCACAACCCTGGATTGTTACCTTGCACAATTGTTATACAATGGATCTCTAGAACTTACTTTGTTTAACTAAGCCTTAAACCCATTGAACAACATTTACCCATTTCTTTCTCCCCATATCCCTTTGGCAACCACCGTTCCATTCTCTGCTTCTGTGAATTTGACTATTTTAGGAGGAATCATACAGTATTTGCCCTGTAATGACTGACTTATTTCACTTAGCATAATCTCTTCCAGGTTTATCCATGTTGCACAAATGGTAGGATTTTCTTCTTTTTTAAGGCTGATTAATCACTGTGTTTTTCAAAAAAATTCTATTTCATACTTTAGTAGACAAATACCCTTGAATGAGGACAAAGAAAGACTCGGAATATAATCAATTCTTCAATATGCATATTTGTGCATAATGAGTTGGTAACAGAGTCCCATGCTATCCTCCTAGTGAATGTTCAACCATCAGTAGTCCCCAGATAAATACTGGCATAGGAAAGTAGCTTTATCATTGCTATGAAATTGTTTTAATCAATTGCTATGTTTTTTTCATCCTAAGTTGATTGAACATTAATAAATATAATGCTAAGAAACATGCCCAAATCACCCAACTAAAGGAGAAGAATCAGTTTGTAAGTCTCCGTCCATCTCAGTACAAACCCATATCATTTGTTGTATATCATAGAGTTTGTCTCATTGGCACTCCACTTCTATGCCAGTATTTACCTTTCCTCCCTACATGTTCAATTATTTAGTCATTCATGCATTCATTAGTATATATTTTGGATGCCTATTAGAACTCACGTTATCAAACTAAGGACTGGGAAAGCAATGATGGGGAAAAAAAACAAAACGGCACTTCCTGCTCTGATGAGATGTCAAACTAATCATTATTCTATATAAATGCATAATTTGAAAACAAAATAAGAACTATTGATGAGAGGGAACTAATACTATGACATCATATATCAAAGATACACTGACTATCACAGAAGGCATTCTTGAGAAAAATAGTACATTAGATGAGATGACAAAACTTATTATGAATTAACTAGGCCAGAGTGGAGGATGGTGCTTTTCAATATCCTAGCTGCTAGCCACATGTATTTATGGAGCACTAGAGATCCTAGAACAAATTGAGATGCATAGTAAGTGTAAAATACATTCTGGACTTCAAAGACAGTACCAAAAGGAGAATGAAAATTATACAGCAGGAAAGTCAAGTAAGATGACCCCCCTAAGATGAGCAGCCACATCCAACAATATCCACTGGGTTATCCCTGGAAAAGAGAAAAGCTTTTTGAAAATGTTTTCCTGGAAGCCTTGAGTACAGATTATTTGCTCACTTTTTAAAGAAGAGATATGATTAAGAACCATAACCAAGGAAGTTATTTGGGATCTAGTAGACATGTTTATGCGAATCGAAGGTAATTTGAATCACACTGGAATAGTTTGAATAGTAAACAAAAGGCAAAAAAAAAAAAAAAAAGGTAGGAGGAAAGTATAAATGATTTTTTAAGCAGTTTAAGAGGCAGAAAAGAGAGATCCTTGAAGAAGAGGGGGAAGACTTAAAGGAGGTCTTCTGTATGCTTGTTTTTAAGGTAAGTAAGACAATCATATTTTTTCAACTTATTTTTATTTACTTTTTTTTAAGAAGCCAGTACAAAATTTTAGTTCATGCCATAATACATTCTGCCAATGAATTCTGAAAAAAACAATATAGGTCTAAGAATAAGTGAAATATTTAATTATCATAAATAACAATAGTTGCTTTAAGAAAGCACACTCAAACTTGGTATTTTACAAATTATGAAAAATTGTTACAAGAAGAATCTGTAGAGATTTATATTTATACTATGGATGTTGATCCTTTATTTTAACATCTTCCTTGTTTCTCAAGTATTTTTTTTGTGACACAATTACTTCTTTTTTTAATATATATTTTTTATTTGAGTAGAGTTGATACACAATGTTACATTGGTTTCAGGTGTACAACTTAATGATTTGACAAGTTTATACATTATGCTGTTTTCATCACAAGTATAGCTACCATCTGTCCCATTTCATTGCTATTACAACATCATTGATCATATTCTTTACCCTCTGCTTTTGATTCCTATGACATAATAGGAGGCCTGTATCTACCTCTCCCCTTTATCCATTTTGCCCAACCCTTCAACCCTACCCTCTGGCAACCCTCAGTTTGTTCTCTGTATTTATAGTTCTGATTCTGTTTTTTGTTTGTTAATTCATTTTTTTAGATTCTATTCATGAGCAGAATCATATAATATCTGTCTTTCTCAGCTGACTTATTTCACTTAGTATAATACCCATTAGGTCCATCCATGTTGTCTCAAACGGCACAATTTCATCCTTTTTACAGCTGTGTAATTTTCCATTGTATATATGCCACTTTTTCCTTATCCATTTGTCTATTGATGGACACTTAGGTTGTTTTCATTTCTTGGCTATTGTAAATAATGCTGCAATAAATATAGGAGAGTGTATATTTTTTTGACTTTGTGTTTTTGTTTTCCCTGGGTAAATAGTGGAATTATTGGATCATATAGTATTTCTATTTTTAATTTTTTGAGGAACATCCATACTGTTTTCCACAGTGGCTGCACCAGTTTGCATTCCTACAAAGAGTGAACAAGGGTTCCTTTTTCCCCACATCCTCACCAAAAATTCTTGTTTCTTGTCTTCTTGATTTTAGCCATTCTAACAGGTGTGAGGTGATATCTCATTATGGTTTTGATTTGCATTTCCCTGATGATGAGTAATGTTGAGCATGTTCTCATGTTCTATTGGCCAGTATGTCTTCCTTGGAAAAGTGTCTATTCAGGTCCTCTGTTCATTTTTGAATCATACTGTTTTTTTGGTGTTGAGTTGTATACTTTCTTTATGTATTCTGAATATTAACCCCTATCATATATGTCATTTGCAAATATTTGAACTCATCAGTAGTCTTTCTGTTTTCTTGATTGTTTCGTTCGCTGTGCAGAAGTTTTTTATTTTGATGTAGTCCCAATACTTTATTTTTGTTTTTGTTTCCCTTGCCAGAGGAGAAATATCTAGAAAAATGTTGCTATGGCTGATGTCAGAGAAAGTAATGCCTATATTCTCTTCTAGGATTTTTATGGTTTTAAGGGTTTCAGGTCTCCCATTTAGGTCTTTAATCCCTTTTGAGTTTATTATTGTATATCATGTTAGAAAGAGGTCCAGTTTCATTCTTTTACATATAGCTGTCCAGGCTTCCCAGCACCATTTGTTGAAAAGACTGCCTTTTACCCACTGTATATTCTTACCTCCTTTGTCATAGATTAATTGACCATATAGCTTTGGGTTTATTTCTGAGGTCTCTATTCTGTTCCATTGATCTATGTGTCTGTTTTTGTGTCAGTACCATACTGTTTTGACTACTACAGCTTTGTAGTATATCTTTAAATCCAGAATTGTGATGCCTCCAGCTTTTTTCTTCTTTCTCAAGATTGCTATGGCTATTTTGGGTCTTCTGTGGTTCCATACAAATTTTAGGATTATTCGTTCTAGTTTTGTGAAAAATTCTGTTGGTATTTTGATAGGAATTGCATCAAATCTGTAGATTGCTTTGAGTAATATGCATGTTTTGACAATATTAATTCTTGCAATACATGGGCATGGGTATCTTTCCATTTGTTTGTGTCATCTTCAATCACTTTCATCAGTATTTTACAGTTTTCAGAATACAAGTCTTTTACCTCTTTGGTTAAGTTTATTCCTAGGTATTTTATTCTTTTTGGTGTAATTGTAAATGTTGTTGTTGTTGTTTTTCTCTTTCTGCAACTTCATTGTCAGGGTATAGAAACACTACCAATTTCTGGGTATTAATTTTGTATTCCACCACTTTAGTGAATTCATTTATTATTTCTAGTAGTTTTTTGGTGGAGTCTTTAAGATCTTCCATGTATAATATCATTCATCTGCAAATAGTAACAGTTTAATTTCTTCTTTTCCAATATGATGTCTCTTATTTCTTTTTCTTCTCTGATTGCTGTGGCAAGGACTTCCAGTACTATGTTGAATAAAAGTGGTGAGAGTGGAACATCTTTGTCTTGTTCCTGACCTTAGAGGGAAAACTCTGTTTTCCACTATTGAGGAAGATGCCAGCTGTGAGTTTTTCCTATACCGTCTTTATTAATTTGAAGTATGTTCTGTCTAATCACATTTTGTTGAGAGGTTGTTTTTTTTTTAATTATCACAAATGGATGTTGAATCTCGTTGAATGTTTTTTCTGCACCTACCAAGGTGATCATATGATTTTTATCCTTCATTTTGTTGATGTGGTGTATGACATTGATTGATTTGCATCTTTGCATCTGGGAATAAATCCCACCTGATGGTGGTGAATAATCTTTTTAATGTATTATTGTATGCAGTTTGCTAATATTTTGTTGAGGCTTTTGAATCTATGTTCATTAGGGATATTGGCTTGTAGTTTCCTTTTTTTTGTGGTGTTTTTTTGTCTTTGCCTGATTTTGGTATCAGGGTAATGATGGGCTCATAGAATGTATTTGGAAGCTTTTTTTCCTCTTCTATTTTTTTTTTTTTTCCTCCTTGTAGGTATTAACTCTTCTTTAAATGTCTGGTAAAATTCACTTGTGAATCCATCTGGTCCTAGAGTCTTATTTTTTGGTAGTTTTTTGATTACCAATTCAATTTTGTCACTTGTTATTCTATTTCTATTTCCTCTTGGTTGAGTTGTAGAATATTGTATATTTCTAGGAATTTATCCACTTCTTCTAGGTTGTCAAATTTGATGGCATGATATTTCATAGTATTTTCTTATAATCCTTTGCATTTCTGTGGTATCAGTTGTTACTTCTCCTTTCTCCTTTTTGATTTTGTTTATTTTTTGTCCTCTTTCATTTTTTCTCAATGAGTATAGCTAAGAGTTTGTAAATTTTGTTTATCTTTTCAAAGAACCAGCTCTTGGTTTCATTGATTTTTTTTCTTTTTCTTTTTCTTTTTTTTGTCTCTATTTCATTTATTTCTGCTCTGATCCTTACTATTTCCTTTCTTCTACTCACCTTAGACTTTGTTTTTTTCTAGTTCCTTTAGGTATAAGGTTAGATTGCTTATTTGCATTTTTTTTTCTTATTTCTTGAGGTAGGCCTGTATTGTTATCTACATCCATCTCAGAACTGCTTTCATTATGTCCCAGAGCTTTTTGACTGTTGTGTTTTCATTTTCATTTGTCCCCATGTATTTTTTTTATTTCTTCTTTGATGGCTTCATTGACCCATTGGTCTTTAGTATCATGTTGTTTAGTCTCCATGTGTTTGTGTTTTTCTCATTTTTTTCTTGTGATTTATTTCTAGTTTTATATCACTGTGGCCAGAAAAGATGTATGGTACAATTTCAATGTTCTTAAATTTATTGAGGCTTGTTTTATGGCCAAATATGTGATCTATTACAGAGAATGTCCCATGTACACTTAAAAAGAATGTGTATTCTGCTGTTTTAGGATGGAATGTTCTATGAATATCTGTTATGTCCATCTGGTCCAATGTGTCATTCAAAGGCATTGTTTTCTTATTGATTATTTGTCTGGATGATCTATCCATTGATGTAAATGGAGAGCTAACATCCCCTACTACTTTATAATATGATGTATTACCATCAGTTTCTCTCTTTAAGTCTATTAATATTTGCTTTATGTATTTAGGTGCTCCAATGTTGGGGGCACAGATATTTACAATTATGATGTTTTCTTGTTGGATTGATCTCTTTATCATTATGTAATGCCCTACTTTGTCTCTTGTTAGTCTTTTGTTTTAAACTCTGTTTTTTCTGATATGAGTATTGCTACCCCAGCTTTTTTTTTTCACTTCCATTTGCATGGGGAATATTTTTCTAACCCTTCACTTTCAGTCTGTATGTGTTTTAGGTCTGAAGTGAGTTTCTTATAGACAGAATATAGGTGGGTCTTGTTTTATTATCCATTCCACCATCCTATGTCTGTTTTTTTTTTTTTCAAGAACAACTCAACTTTTATTAAAAGAAAAAAAACTAAAATGATTATCATGGTTGACAATAGCACTTCAAAAGTAAGCCTCAGGGGTAAGCACTTTCCACAACTTATTTCTCCTAGGCCTGTGCCCCTGGACATTTATTAATATCTGAAAGTCATTATCCTTCAAACTTTCTCTTAATTTGGAATTTCCAAAAATGGAAATTATGCCAGAAAACATTTCTACATAATCAAATATTAATGTAGGTTTTGTAGAAATTTTAAACAATGGTAACTTGGACCTACTACTAAAATCCTCCTTGATTTGCAAATTCTATGTCTTTTGATTGGAACATTTAGCCCATTTGCATTTAAAATAATTATCAAAAGGTTGTTCTTAATGACATTTTTTCCAATTTATTTTTGGTTGTTTTGGTAGTTCTTTTTTGTTCCTTTCTTCTCTTGCTCTCTTTCTTTGTGATCAATGAGTATCTATAATGTTTTGTTTGGCTTTCTCTCTGTTTTTTGTATATATATCATTGGTTTTGGGTTTGTGGTTACCATGAGGTTCATATATAATATTTTATTTTATTTTTTCATATATAACATTTAAGTAAATAGCAGTCCACATTAATTTGATAGTCATTTAAGTTTAAACACACTCTTGAAGAAGAAGGAAGAGGAAGAGGAGGAGGAAAAAGAAAAAAAGAAAAAAATCTCTTTTACTTGCCTTTTTACTCCCTTCTCCACATTTTATATATATGTTGTCATATTTTACATCTTTATTTCATATTTTTCTTGTGTCTAATTATGACCATTTCTTTTCTACTTAAAGAAGTCCCTTTAACATTTCCTATAAGGCTGGTTTTTTGCTGATAAACTCCCTTATCTTTTGTTTGTCTTGGAAAATCTTTATCTCTTCTTCAAATCTGAATGATAACCTTGCCAGGTAGAGTATTCTTGGTTGTAAGCTTTTTCCTTTCAGCACTTTGAATACATCAAGCCACTCCCTTTTGCCTTGCAAAATTCCTGCTGAAAAAATCAGCTGATAGCCTTATAGGTTTTCCCTTGTTTCTTTCTTGCTGCTTTTAAGATTCTCTCTTTATCTTTAACTTTTGGCTTTTTAATTATTATGTGCCATGGTATGGACCTCTTTGAGTATCTTGTTTGGAATTGTTGGTGCTTCTTGGACTTGGATGTCTATTTCCCTCCCTAAGTTAGGCAGGTTTTCAGTTGTTATTTTTTCAAATAAGTTTTCTACACCTTTCTCTCTCTCTTTTTCTGGGACCCCTATAATGCAAATGTTCTTCACTTGGTGTTATCCAAGAGATCTCCTAATCTATCCTCATTTTTTAAAAAATTATTTTCTCTTTTTGCTGTTCAGCTTGTGTGCTTTTCATTACCCTGTCTTCCTGATCACTGAAACATTCTTCTGAATCCTCTAATCTGTTGATTCCCTCTAGTGTGTTTTTTATTTCAGTTATTGTATTCTTCAACTCTGGTTCTTTTTAATATTTGCTATCTCTTTGAAGGTCTCATGAGTTCTTCCATCTTTTTTTTTTTTCCTCCAGCCTGATGAGTATCTTTGCAATCATTATTTTAAATTATTTATCAGACACATTCCTTACCTCCATTTTATTTAGTGGTTTTTCTGAGGTTCTCTCCTTGTTCTTTCTTTGGAGCATATTCCTCTGTCTCCCCATTTTGCTTGACTTTCTGTGTTTGTTTCTGTGGATTGGATGAAACAGCTACTTCTCCTAAAGTTGAAGGAGTTGTCTTGTGTATAATGTTCCCTATGCAGACTGTGTGTGCTTGATGGCTTGCTGGCTGGCTGGGGCTGTGGCTTTATATGTTAGTTACTCTTTTAAGCCATGGTTTTTTACAGAAAGAATAATAATAGAAGAAAAAAAAAGAAAAGACAAAATAAAAAAGAGAACAAGAAATAAAAGAACAAAACCAAAAAAATAAGATAAGACAAATTTTAAGAAGTAAACAAACAAACAAAACAACAACAACACAACAAACCACAAAACCAAGGCTTGTTTTATGTGCCCCCATACCACAGAGTAGCTAGTGTGGGCTAGTAGAACCTGGGCTCACTGAGGTCGCAGGCCCACTATTATAACTGGGACTTGCCTGCTATGGCATCCAGACCCTGTTCTGGTCTATGCTTTTAAGGTAGGGTGAGAATGTAAACCATATTGTTCTCCAGTCCCTCTGACCTGGAGAGCTTTCCTGGAGCTCTTCTGCTTCTTGCCAGAGTTCTAGTGTTGTCTCTTTTATATGCTAGTTTCTCTTTTAAACTATGGCTTTTATCTGTACCCAAGGACTTGTCTGAGTCCTGTTCTGGGCTCCTCAGTACTATCCCTCCCCACAACCATTTGCAGCATTGGGGTGAGAGTTCCCTTTGTTACTGTGTGTCCATCTCTCTTGTTGTTCTTTTGCTGTTCTATCTTTGGTTGTTCAGTAGCTGTGTAGTCTGCCCTCAGTTCTTTAGAAGGAATTGTATAAATAGGTGTAATTTGGTGTGTTCTGTGGAGGTGAGTTCAGGCTCTTCCTATATCACCATCTTAAACCAGAACTCTCAAGACAATCATATTTAAAAATGATCCATGAGAGAGAATTTGAATATGAATATAAATAATAAAAAAGGGATAACTGAGAGTGTAAGTTTTCAGAGGAGCAGTTTTTTGATTTTTCAAAGTACAGTGGAAGGATCAGCTTCCTTGGCAAGTTACTTAGTATTCTATATTAATCTCTACTTAATCACATCATCATGTATCTTTAGGGTATTTACTGTCTTCTGACTGCCAGCTAGCCAGTGTTGTAAAAAATGTACTCTGTTGGGGTAATATAGTTTGACTTCCTAAGCTATTCAAGTCAGCACACCCCTAATGCCCAAAAGAATGACACTCAAGAAGGCATAATGGTAGAAGACATTTGGGTAGCATCCCTGAAACCTTACCTTTGTGTATTCTGCTCTGTACTTCGCAGCATACGACTGATCCTAGATTTAGTATTATGAAGACCTGAACACAGATACAATTGATTTTTCTACAGTTCTCTTTTATATATTTACTTCTTCCCTTTTTTCTATGAGTTTCTTATTGGCTTAGAGCCAACCACAGGGAGGCTGTCAGAATACTGTACATTAGAATTTTTTACAAGCACTTTGATTGCACTATTCACCTTATTCACTATATTCTATAATTATTATTTAATCATTAATTCAATAGTATAACAAACACCTCCTCAAATCCCAGAGTGCTTTTTACATAATTAATACCTAAAAGGATTAATTTCTCCACTATTAAGATCTATGATGTAGAAATCATTATAAGTACTTCTAAGACATTATATAATAGTTAAGAAAATAAAAGAAGGGTGGTTACCTGTTTAATGCCAAAAGAAAATAAACATTCTGAGTCCAAAGTGAAGTTTGACTCTAACACCTGAATGGAGTTATCCTTTTGAGGGAATGAGCCATGTAATCTTTCATATATCATTGGTTGGGCTTTGCATTTTAACACTCCAACTGAAAATGTGTTCTTTTAAGAAGTGAGACATTCAGTTGAATTGTTCAAAGCCATATATAATGAATGGGCCAGATTTTCTTTTCATTACCATTCCTAAGAACACATTTGCAAGGATCTATGAAAGAGGGTACCTGTTTCACATTTTGGGAACCAAACATTGTTCAATAATATTGAGGATGTTAGTTCAATGAACTAATCAATTTTAGCTTTTAAATATCCTCTTCCATTTTCTCTACCATCAATTGGAGAACTTTCATGAGAACACACATGACAAAAAGGATTTAGGCCTTATTCACAAAATCAAAGCTATGCCATGAGAAGCCAGCCATAGAGGCATGATGCACATTCTACATTCTCAGAAATAGCCTGAAGTGTTTTCAGACTAGGATAATTAATTTAGTAGCTCATTAGTAAGTAAAAGGATTTCATAGCACCTCTTTCTAGTACCAATTCCTATGAAAAGCAAGAACCAAAAACAGAACTCACAGGATAGCCTAAGTATGGCAAAAAAGAAAAAAGAAAAAAAAAAAAGAATTTACATAGAGTATTGAATTTCCGCTTGAAAATATTGGAAAATTTGTCGGTATGACACATTCTCACAATGATTGAACATAGTTTATAGTTGCTTTTCTTTAGAGAGGGTGGGTATTTTCCAGGTCCCCTCATTTCTTACTGTCCTTCTAACACTGAATTTTAGTGTGAACTTCCTTTTCTGCTGACCCATTTCATTGACATATCATAATTGTCTGAGTCTTGTAAGTAACTTAATTGTCAATCCCTGATCAAAAGAAAGATTCTTTAAACATTTTGCATGAAAACAGCTGTTTGACAATTTGAATTAAGCTTTGACCTCACTAGGGCAAGAGTGGGATGAGAGTTCATAGCAGAAGACTTACACAGGATGCTCAGGTTTGACAATAGTCTCTGTCAGCATCCAAAAATTAAATGTAGGCTAGTTCTGCAACCCAGTTATACAAGCCATTCTAACCTACCTAGTGTGGGAAATAAACATCCAGTGCCATATGGATAAAGGAAATCATGAAATAAGTCTGTAAAATCATGACTGTGGTCGTATTATGTACAAACACTGAGCTATTGTTTTCTAAAAGAGGTAGTTTGTATCATGGGGTGCTGAAGAGGATGTTAGAGAACATTTTTGTCACAAGTCTCCATCTTGCCATTAAAACATAAATGTTCTTGCCATTGAAGCAGAAATGCTCAATGTAACTGTGATTCTGCTGTGTTGTTCGCTGTATGCAAACTTTTCAGAGAAAATCATTTGGGGCTCAGGTCCTGTTCTAGCTGTTGTACATATAGGTGGTATTAGAGTAGACTTTTCTAACAATGACTCTCACCACTCCTGCCACATTAATACTCTCTTACTAAAAAGAGGAAAATAAATATAAAACATTTTCTCTAGAAAACTTGAATATAGATTTCATCCTCATTTGCATTACCTTTTTTTCTTAAATTAATACAGGTAAACATACATCTTAACTTTATAAAGGCATAAAAAACTCCCAACTTCAAAACTATAACTATTAAGTTATTCAGAGTAATATTAAGATATTCAGAAATAGCAATCTTTTTTTAATTTAATTTTATTTTATTATGTTAGTCGCCATACAATACATCATTAATTTTTGATGTAGTGATCCATGATTCATTGTTTTCGTATAACACCCAGTGTTCCATGCAGTACATGCCCTCCTTAATACCCATCACCAGGCTAACCCATCCCCCCAGTCCCCTCCCCTCTAAAACCCTCAGTTTATTTCTCGGAGTCCATAGTTTCTCATGGTTCATCTCCCCCTCTGATTTCCCCCCCTTCATTTTTCCCTTCCTTCTCTTAATGTCCTCCATGCAGAAATAGCAATCTTAATAACAATTAGAGATGTTACTAAGTGCACAAATAACCCAAAATATTACTCAGATCATAGGGAATATAATCACTAAAATGCTTGCTAGCAGAATAATGGCCACATGTGCAAGATAATCATATGAAATGCCAAAGACCAAACAAATAGGAAAGGGTACTTAGGAAAACTGAAGAGTGAAATTTCAATATTTTTAAATATGTCCACAACTTGATAAACTAACCAACAGGACATCGGCTGCACTAAAATTTTCTTAGGTATATATAAGCCGTTGGGAGATAATTCTCAATGACTCTCCTGTCTTTCTGCAATGTTATTAGCAGAGGCACCAATAGCTTTTGTTTTGGACTATCTTTTCAAGGATGCTTATATTTCAAATGACCTTAGAAGATAGAAATAATGTCTCCCTGGAGGGAATAAAGATTGGGCATGTTTGCTTACAGCCTAACATAAAAGATTTGAGTTAATTAAACTCAGGATTCCTCAAACATTCTCAATCTTACAGCTGAATTTTAAGCTTCCAAAGATTCCTTAACCATCACAGCATCTACCTGGGATGTTCTATGTTGTCCCTGTGAGACTGGGGGAAGAAGGACAACTGATATGCAAGGTTAGCTTATGCTGCTTACTGTCCCAAGATGATAAGGTCCTCCCTCTGATCCAGGATTCTCATATCTTCTGTTATCATCCATAATAGTGTGGCAGACTAAATTCTTAGTGTTCAATGGTGTAAAATTTCAGATCCTTCCCACTTAATAATGCAGCAAGCCCTAAGCCCACATTCTTATGTCAGTAACTAAATCCAATTTTCCAATCTTTCCAACTTCTGGCTTGTGAATAGAAGTTGATTTTTACAGTTACCTGAGCATATAGTTCTGGATTCATTTATTCAATTTTTCAAACTTTATTTTCTCATAATGAATTCATATCATGTCCCAGTTCATTGATTGAATGGTAGAAATGAAAATTATAAACATTAAATCTACAACAACATACCCCCACCCATGACAAACCTCTCTGAATCTCCCTGCTTCTGACCTCTACTTGTAGTACAAAGTTGATTAATTAAATAGGCATTACCTAGAATAAGAATATTGGGTGTTGCATCCTGCTAAGTCAACTAATTTTGGACATCTATCATGACCTAAAATGCAACACTGACACTGAAACTTCTGTAATGCACAATAATAACTTTATAGTGACTTTTAAGCTTCCAAAGATTTGAAAGCATATGTGTGAAGTGGCCTTGCTGTTTCTGTTAAGCAGCTCATATTATGTGTCCCAAAATACTTCCAAAATTGTACTATTAGAGCTGAGGCTCTTTCTATGATCACATTGATAGAATTACAATTTTCAATGTCAGATCTACAGATTCCATGGTTTCATTTCTGCTCTTGGCTTTTGATTTGGAATAGCTCAAGTTGTTATTTCTATTATATTCTCTATAACTCTCTGTTAAAATAGCACTGCACGGTAATATCCATGTGGAACAAGTTTCTGAAAATGAATGACAGTTAAAGTTTAAAATAACTGTGTGGTTCTCCTTTTCACATAAATACATTTTTTTTCTTCTTTTTTAACTCATTTGACATAGTCCCCTAAAGAGCCCTATTGGTAGTGAAGAAGATCCCAGGTCAATTTGTTCCTTATCAGTCAAGAGCATTGAAAAGGCTGACTGGAAGATGTTATAGTTATCTTTTCTTGTTAGGCTACAGGGAAAATAAGTTATGTGGCACAAAGATCCAAAGCTTATTCATGAGATTTCCCTGTTAATGCTACTAACAAAAGGGTTATCATCCTTCCTAAAAGACTTCTGAGAGGTAACTCATGAAATGTGAGATTTCAGAGAAACCTAAATCTCTGCCATTACCTATATGATACCCATAAGAGTCCCTCACTTTTCTTTTAAGTTTATTACTGACTTTAAATAAAAAATAGAGCTGAAGCTTCTCCAAAGTACTGATAATGAGAAGAGTGAGTCTGGGCATTGAGAGTTTAGCTAAGCTACACCATAGTATTGCTGCCTCAGCATCCATTGGCTTTGGCCCAGTGACCTGTAGGGACTTTAAACTGACACCAGTTCCCTCATGCAAATGCATGTCCCAAGTAACAGCCTGCAGAGCCATAACAAATATAAGTTCTTGATACGAATTCCCCAGTGATCCTTGTGATCATTAGCCTCCCCCATCTCCTAAAGTATTCCCTTTGTGTACCTCTTAAATAAGACCTCTGTAGAGCTTATCAAAATTCTGCTTTTCCTAGTTTGAATCAACCAATCCAGCTGTAGCCAGGGAATTCCAAAGCACTTCATCCATGGACCCCAACAAAGGCATATACCCCGGTCCTGTCACTCTACTTGTACTATGCCTTGATCTCCCTGTGTGGCTTTTTGAGGCATGCTGTGTACTTCCTCCAGTTTCTCTTATGGTCTTGTAGTCTTTTGTCAAGCACTGGCTCATTGTCTGACACCCTGTACTCCATATAACAAATGTTAATTTAACAAAATCAAGTCAAAACACAGGCAAGAGAGCAATTCTTATATGATCAGCTCAAGTATAACCTTTACTCATGTTTCCTAGGTTTTCTCCCTGCAGGAATAGACCTGCAGACAGTGTTACTTTCTATTATAGACAGAACTCCTTGAGGTGAGTGATTATGTCTTATTTTTGTATCTTCAGTATGTGGAACATTCTATGACATACAATGAGTATTAATAAATACTAATGACAGGATGAACAATTATTTCAGCATTTTTCTGTACAATCTTCTGTGGCATGAGAGATTCAGAAAGTTTTATCTGAGCAAAATCTTGGCATTCAGATTATCACCCTTGTGAGTGATCTAACTCTGACTTTGTGGTCTCAAATCTAAAATCTGAATTTCTTCCTTATTCTTGGAAGTGTTACTTCCTAGTCTTTCCTTTGAATTTTTTTTTTTTTTCAAGGCTGAAGGGACTTCTCTGACATCCTTCTAAATTATTTTATGGATGTAAGCCTCAGTTATACTATAACATATCACATTTATGGCAAAAACATGTTGAATGAAATATTGTTTTATGTCTGGGTTTAAAAGATATGATTAGATATGTAGCAGTAGATATTAAGACCAGATATCATCATATTTTGTCTTTGTAGTTGTGATAAGGCCAAAAACAAAGATGATTTTGTTTAACCATCAGTTTAACTGACCCTATTTACTAGTGTAGCTAATATATAGTCCAGCTGCATCCTCCTCCCTCCAGCACCACCTTTAATATTCAGGCAATAAGTATAATATATACTATGATACTGCGGAAATTGGGGAAGGGGGACAATAGTCACATTTCTGTACCCTGCTGCATTTCATATTATTCTACTTTTCCTTGGATTATTTTTTATTCTTGCTGAGCTAGGTATGCTTCTGTAGACTGCTTACTGGTCTATAGTACATTATTATATTTTCAAAGCTCCTTCAACTCCTCACCCCTCCCAAAATGTGTTAGGGAATACAATTCTGTGTGGTAGTAACCAAAGTCAAGTATCCAGAGAACCTAGCAACAGGCTAAAATTTCTTTGGCATCCCCCTATCAAGGACATAGGGCCATATATGCAAATTAGGTCACAGGAAATGCCCTGACTATTCCATAGTCCCTTAAGGTAGATATGCAAACTAAGCTCTAATAGATAGTGACCCTGGGTTAATTAAATAAAACATGTAATCTATTTATATTTTGTTAGTGGATCTAGCCACCTGAAGCTTGAATTAAATAAGACCTTACCTAGAGAGAAACAAAAATTCAAATTACCAAAAATCTTACTGTCATGTTTGATCCAGTAAATGTATGTAAAAAATGCATATGACCACCTGTTAAGTATTTTTATTATTGTTGCATCTTAAAATTATAAATAAACTAGAAAATTATATGAAAGAATTAATAAAATTGGTAAAGCCCTAGCCAGACTTATCAAAAAGAAAACAGAAAGGACCCAAATAAATAAAATCATGAATGAAAGAGAAGAGATCACAACCAACACCACAGAAATACAAATAATTATAAGAGAATATTATGAGAAATTATATGCCAACAAATTAAGCAATCTAGAAGAAATGGATAAATTCTTGGAAACATATAAGCTATCAAAACTGAAACAGAAAGAAATAGAAAATTTGAGTACACCCATAACCAGCAAAGAAACTGAATCAGTAATCAAAAATCTCCCAACAAACAAAAGTGCAGGGCCAGATGGCTTCCCAGGTGAATTTCCCAAAACATTTAAAGAAGAGTTAGTACCTATCCTTCTCAAATTGTTCCAAAATATAGAAATGAAAGGAAATCTTCCAAACTCATTCTATAAAGCTAACATTGCATTGATTCCAAAATCAGACAAAGACCAAATTAAAAAGGGGAATTACAGGCCAATATCTGTGATGAACATGGATGCAAAAATTCTCAATATACTAGCAAATCAAATCCAACAGTACATTAGAAGAATTATTCACCATGATCAAGTGGGATTTATTCCTGGGCTTCAAGTGTGGTTCAATATTGGCAAATCAATCGACATGATACACATTAATTAAAAAAAAAGGATAAGAACCATATGATCCTTTCAATAGATGCAGAAAAAGGCACTTTCCAAAATACAGCATCCATTCTTGATAAAAACTCTCAACAAAGTGGAGATAAAGGGAACACACCTCAACATCATAAAGGCCATATATGAAAGACCCACAGCAAATATCATCCTCAATGGGGTAAAACTGAGAGCTTTTCTTCTATGGTCAGGAAGAAGACAGGGATGTCCACTCTCACCATTGTTATTTAACATAGTACTGGGAGTCCTAGCCTCAGCAATCAGACAACAAAAAGAAATAAAAGGTATCCAAATCAGCAAGGAAGAAGCCAGACTTTGACTGTTCACAGATGACATGATACATTGCAGGTACGTGAAAACCCAAAAGACTCCACCAAATATTACTAGAACTGAAATATTAATTCAGCAAAGTCACAGGATACAAAATCAATGTACAGAAATATGTTCCATTTCTATAAACCAATAATGAAGCAGCAGAAAGAGAAATCAAGGAATTGATCCCATTTACAATTGCACCATAATACACCTAGGAATAAACCTAACCAAGCAGGTAAAAGATCTATACTCTGAAAACTATAGGTACTTGTGAAAGAAATTGATGATGACATAAAGAAATTGAAAAACAGTCAATGCTCATGGATTGGAAGAAAGAATATTGTTAAAATATTTATACTATCCAAAGTAATCTGCACATGTAATACAATCCCTAACAAAATACCAACAGCATTTTTTACAGAAGTAGAAGAAACAATTCTAAAATTTGCATGGAACCACAAAAGACCCCAAATAGTCAAAGTAATCTTGAAAGAGAAAAGAAACCTGGAGGTATCACAATTCCAGACTTTAAGCTTTATTACAAAGCTATAGTCATCAAGACAGTATGGTACTGGCATAAAAACAGACACATAGATCAATGGAACAGAATAGAAAACCCAGAAATGGACCCACAGCTATGGTGTCAACTAATCTTCAACAAAGCAGGAATGAATATCCAGTAGAAAAAGACAGCCCCATCAACAAAAGATAGTCTCTTCAGACTTTCCCAAAGTCTCTTGGGAAAACTAGACAGCAACAGGAAGAAGAATGAAACTGGACCACTTTCTTATACCATACACAAAAATAAATTCAAAATGGATAGAAGACCTAAATGTGAGACAAGAAACCATCAGTATCCTAGAGGAGAACACAGGCAGCAACTTCTTTGACCTCAGCTGTAGCAACTTCTTACTAGACATGTCTCTGAAGGCAAGGGAAACAAAAGCAAAAATGAACAACTGGTACTTCATCAAGATAAAAGCTTCTGCACAGTGAAGGAAACAATCAACAAAACTAAAAGGTAACCTATGGAATGGGAGAAGATATTTGCAAATGACATATCTGATAAAGGGTTAGTATCCAAAACCTATAAAGCACTTATGAAACTCAACACCCAAAGAACAAATAATCCAGTTAAGAAATGGACAGAAAACATGAATAGACATTTTTCTGCAAGAAGACATACAGATGGCTAGCAGACATGAAAAGATGCTCAATATCACTCATCATCAGGGAAATACAAATCAAAACTACAATGAGATATCACCTCACACCTGTCAGAATGGCTAAAATTAACAACACAGGAAACAACAGATGCTGGAGAGGACACAGAGAAAGGGGAACCCTCTTACACTGTTGGTGGGAACACAAACTGGTGCAGCCACTCTGGAAAACAGTATGGAGATGTCTCAAAAAGTTAAAAATAGAACTACCCTATGATCCAGCAATTGCACTACTAGGTATTTACCCAAAGGATACAAAAATACTGATTTAAAGGGGCACATGCACCCTGATGTTTATAGCAGCATTATCAACAATAAACAAGTTATGGAAATAGCCCACATGTCCATCAACTGATGAACGGATAAAGAAGATGTGGTGTGTGTATGTGTATATATATTATACACATTGGTATATGTGGTGTGTGTATGTGTATATAGATTATACACATTATAATATATTATATTATTATAATATATGAGATGTGGTCTATCTATATATCTATCTAAAGAAGATGTGCCATACACACACACACACACACACACACACACACACACACACACACCATGGAATATTACTCAGCCATAAAAAAGAATGAAATCCTGCATTTGCAACAGTGTACATGGAGCTAGAGTGTCTTACACTAAGTGAAATAAGTCAGTCAGAGAAAGACAAATACTATATGATTTCACTCATATGTGGAATTTAAGAAACAAAACAGATGAACATAGGGGAAAGAAATAAAAAAGAAAGGGAGGCAAACCAAGAAACATACTGTTAACTATAGAGAACAAACTGAGGGGTGCTGGAGGGAGGTGGGTAGGGGATGGGCTAGATGAGGGATAGGTATTAAGGAGGGTACTTGTGATGAGCATTGGGTATTGTATGTAAGTGATGAATCACTAAATTCTACTCCTGAAACCAATATTACAATATATGTTAACTGACTAGAATTTAAATAAAATTTTAAAACAAAAAGAAGCGTTTGCAAAAAATAAATAAATAAATGCAATTTAAAAACAAAGAAAAGAATACAGAAGTATAAGTAACAGTAAAATCACTGCTAATAACACAATTCTAAGGCAACGGTTGTTAGTTATCTTGTCATTTTATGTTCTGACTTATTTTTCAATGAAAGTAATTGAAAATTTCATGTATAATATTATACTTTGTTTCATTTAAACAATCTGATATAATAAATATTTCAATATCAATTTATGAGGTCAACATAGCAAAATGATTAAGAAAATGAATTTTGGGACTAGATGCCTGGGTTTTACCCTAGCTCTGCTGCTTGCAAAACTGGATGACCTTAGACAAGTTATTTAAAATTTTTATACCTAAAGTTTATCAAAAATAAGAGTTAGTAGTAGCATATTTCTCATAGGGTCCTTGTGAAAATTCTCTGTGTTAATACACATTAAAATGCTTAGATTAACACCTGGCACATCAGTAAATGCTATAAATAGTTAACCACAATTTTTAATGTCTGGATATTATTATATTTTATATATGTCAACCAATTTGTTCCATTGGTCCCTAAAGTTGGAAATTTTTTTCCCAATATTTATAAATAAAAAATGTTTTGGGCGCCTGGGTGGCTCAGTTGGTTAAGCGACTGCCTTCGGCTCAGGTCATGATCCTGGAGTCCCTGGATCGAGTCCCGCATCGGGCTCCCTGCTCAGCAAGGAGCCTGCTTCTCCCTCTGACCTTCCCCCCTCTCATGTGCTCTCTCTCTCATTCTCTCTGTCTCAAATAAATAAATAAAATCTTTAAAAAAATAAAAATAAAAAATATAAATAAAAAATGTTTTGATGAATCTTCTGTAAAACATATAGCTACTTTTAAAATAATTTTCCTTGAGGATATCTGCACATGTTAAATGATTTGGCCAAGGGGCGCCGGGGTGGCTCAGTCATTAAGTGTCTGCTTTCGGCTCAGGTCATGATCCCGGGGTCCTGGGATCAAGCCCCATATCGGGCTCTCTCTCAGCGGGAAGTCTGCTTCTCCCTCTCCCACTTCCCCTGCTTGTGTTCCCTCTCTCGCTGTCTCTCTCTCTCTGTGCCAAATAAATAAATAAAATCTTTAAAATAAATGATTTGGCTAAAAACAGGATTTGAAGACATTTGATACTTATGGATAAATTTTCTCCCCCAAGAAGAAAGCACAGACATAAAAACTCAAATAGGAGTTTATGAAAGTGACTTATCATCATTGAATAATATAAATATTTATTTTAATGGCATCACACTATTAATTTTAATTTGAAGTAATTTCATTACATGCAGAACAGAATATATATTTATGCATTTACAACATGTTTGAGTTGATTTGTGTTACCCCAAAATTCATTTGGTGAAGTTATAACACCTAGTACCTTATAATTTGAAAATAAGGTCATTAGTGATGTAGTTAGGTGAGGATGAGGCCATACCGAAGTAGAGTGGGCCCCTAATCCAAGGCTACTGGTGTCCTTATAAAATGGGGAATTCAGATACAGACATGCACAGGGAGAACACCATCTGAAGTTGAAGGTGAAGCTCAGAGTGATAAAGTAGAAGCCAAGGAACACCAAAGATCACCATCAAATCCCTGGAAACTAGGAGAGAGGCTTGGAATAGATTTTTCCCCATGGTCCTCAGAAAGACTGATGGCCTCCAGAAACATGAAACAATAATTTTCTGTTGTTCTAGGCCACCCATTCTGTGGAACTTCATAATGGCAGCTTTAATAAACTAATATACTACCTTTGGGATTTCTTCTTTAGTAAGTACACTGTGTGAATTCTTTACCCATTTATATGCCAGGCTCTTAATATTTTTCTTTTGTATTTGATGTGCTCTTTTATATAGTTGTGTGTGGTGTCCCTTTCTCTAATATGTTCACTGGCACCGTAATTAGGATAGTTTTTGGACTAACTCTTCTTCTTCTTCTTTTTAATCAGTTCTCTATCTTACATTAAGCTGTTGTTTTCGTCACCATACTTTAAAAAAATAGAATTTGTTACCCAGGAGAACGGGATTTTCCCTTTATTTCTCCCTTTTTATAATTTTTAATAGTGTTCTGACCTATTTCTGTTTCCTTAGTTTTCTTCTCACGGTCTTCTTTTAAATCAGTAATTATGTTTCAAAATTGATTGAATCTTTAGATAAATACAGACACACACACACAGAGTGAAGGAAAACTAGACGTTCTCTCCAGAGAAAGGGATATCATAAGTATCAAAAGTAAAGCAGAACTTGTTTTATTACATTCATTTTCACACATATATAAACTTAATTTCATGTTCATGTTATAGTCAGACAGTAGTGACAACTATAAATCTATTCAAAGTGAAATTCTAATATAGTTTTGAGAGAAAATAAATAGCAGTGGTTAAAATATAGAACATCTATTTATGTTTTTGGAATGCACAGAAATTTAAGTTAATTGCAAGCTGATGTGATTGTTCCTTTTCTTGAAGTATTTAAACATTGCATGCCAACCAGTTCCCTGTTCCCATATCTTTAAGCTATGCAACTGATAAGAGATTTAAAACTCATCACACTCATTGCTCTATCTATGTAGTGACTTAGTTGTCTAAAATTGTAGGGTGCTATTCCTTCAGGTTAAAGACAGCTGCAATTTGGCTCCAGTTAGGAGAAATGATAACAGAATCTATGATTTGTTTAATAGATAAAACAGTCTTATCCATTTTCATATAATTTCCTGCATCTACATTTTTTACATCCTACATTTCCTAATTTCCTGTTAAAAGTCAACTGCAAAGGATTTGATTAAGTGTGGGCTTATTGAAGGGTGCCTGAGTGGGTCAATTGATTAAGCAAAGGACTCTTGGTTTGGGCTCAGGTCATGATCTCATGGGTCCTGAGATTGAGCCTTGGTGGAGCCCCAGGTGGAGTCCCCAGTGGAGCCCCGTGTCCAGCTCCGGGATCTGCACTCAGCAAGTAGTCTGCCTGAAGATTCTTTCCCTCTGCCCCTTCCCCCTCAAATAAATAAATAAATCTTAAAAAAAAAAAAAAGAGTGGGCTTCCTGTGATGCGTGAATGTGTTAGAAAAGTTTCATGTCCTTTATGGTTTCAAGTGATTAATTATATAAGATATAAAGTTTAAGGTAAATCTTGTTTGAGAAATGTGTCTAGGTTTTGATTTTCAAGATTTTTTCTTAAAAAAGATCAATTTCAAAAAAATGAAATAAATTTACTAAAAGAGCAAACATTCAAATACTTGATAAACAAGATATAATTGTGTTTTCAGCAAAAACCCAAATCAAAGAGCAATCAATTAAAAACTCAAAAAAAAGTGAGGATTTTCTAAGAAATTTATACAGGGGCACTTATTTATTAAATATGTATGCTATTAAAAACTCTGAAAGTCAACGTATCCACAGAATATTTCTTTTCTTGGGCATGGAGACCCAACTTTTTTCTAAAAATCACAGTATTTCAGCTTGATAAAATCTAATGAAACCCAGCTTTCTCTCTCTCTCTAATAAAAACTATATCCATTCCATATATAGTGATCTATTACACTCAATATAAGATCTGAAAGGACAAAATGTATACCATCAAGAAGTCAATGAACCAAATTGGTTTATGTATCTGTTCCAAACCAATTTTACTGGAAAACTTCAGACCATATTGTATAGTGACTTTTTTTCTGTTTTGTGATTTCTCTCCTTTGGTTTTATTACATTTCCCATTTTGGCTTTTCTTTTTACATCCTCACAAAGATATTTAGATGGACTTTCATAACTTTAATAATAGGTGTAAAGAAAAGGGTTTGAATTTGTTTTTCTTAGTGTTGAAAGAACTTTCTGTTTCTGCACCCATTGTATTATCATAACTAGTTAAATTCCAGAGGCCCCTTCATTATTTTCACTGAAATGTAAATAAGAAATTTATATTACTCCAATCATGAATGTATTGGTTTATGTAGTAATAATCCTGGTCCCAAGCACAGGAATGTCCAATATTAAATAAAGTATTCTAGGGCCTGATTCTTTAATTCCAGTACTCAGTGTAAAGGACCAGAGGGAACACTGCTATAGTTACTGGCGGTTTAGGAATCTACTTGCTACATTGTCATCTGATACCTGAAACATACTATTATAATTTAAGAGTTAATGAGACTCTGGAGCCATGACTGAAATTAAGGAGTCTTCCTTTGTTCTGACTGGAGCTAATGGGCAAAGTAGTAGGCTACTTTTATTTTATTTATTTATTTATTTATTTATTTATTTATTTATTTATTATGTTACGTTAATCACCATACATTACATCATTAGTTTTTGATGTAGTGTTCCATGATTCATTGTTTGCGTGTAACACCCAGTGCTCCATGCAGAACGTGTCCTCTTTAATACCCATCACCAGGCTAACCCATCCTCCCACCCCCCTCCCCTCTAGAACCCTCAGTTTGTTACTTTTATATTCAAAGTATGTGCCCTCTTTTGGCTTGAACTGGATTTTAAATGTGCTTTATAATAATTTACATACCAAGTAAAAATTCTAATGATAGATAATCCAGTGGCCCCATTTTCCAGGAAAACCACCTGCAAACTGGATAAGAACCACTACTCTAAGGGCATATTTTTCGTCATAGGCAGGGAGTGGTCCAAGATGCAGTCTATGTTCCTGTAACAAGAGGGGCAGTTCCTCTATTTATAACAGTGCACCACAGGATAAGAGCCAGTGTGTTGTGCTGCCTTACATCACAAGGGATCAAATTATATGGAGATAGAAAAGGGAATATCCTGGGCTTTATTCTCATGCAAAGATAACATAACATCATTTCTGGCTACTCTGTTATTCCTGGTTACCTGCCTCTTTCCTTGGTTTTATTCTTCTTCATAGTACTTAACTCCCTCTAACATATGATTGTATCTAATTAATTTTATATATTATATATAATTATATCTAATTAAATTATATCTAATTAATTATATATAAATAGTTATATATGTGTGTTATATATATATTTTTTTTTTAATTATCTGATGTGACCAATAGAATTTTTGCTATTTATTTTCAGTGCTGCTATCTAAATGTGTTTAAGGCAATTATAACCGCTCAAGAAATACTTTTGAATGAATAAATAAAGGGGAATCAAGAGTTACAAACTCACTCATTAACTTCCAGGACACTGTTATACATTATAGCTTACATGTGTGCTAATTAATTGGATTTACATATTATATTATCTAATTTAAATTAAAATCACCTATATCAAGTGGACTCCCTTAGAAAGATTCCTGCAAAGGTTAAAGACAGAACTAATATTGGGAAGATAAATGAATAAGAAAACAACAATTGAAATTTCTCTTACTTCAAGGGTAAGATTTTTATTAGTCTTATTATAAGGTAATATCAATAATAATCTAATAAAATCCAATAAAGTGGTAGCTTTTCAAGATTACAATTAATTGAAACAGAATTTATACATAGTATTTTTTTAAAGATTTTATTCATTTATTTGAGAGAGAGAGAGAGAGAGAACATGCAGGTGGAGAGGGAGAGGAAAAGGGAGAAACAGACTCACTGCTGAGCAGGGAACCCTATGTGGGGCTCAATCCCAGAACCCTGGGATCATGACCTGAGCCGAAGGCAGACGCTTAACAGACTGAGCCACCCAGATGCCCCTATATATAGTATGTTTAACAGAATATCATCTCCTATACTGTCCTTTGAGATTTAATTGGATAAGTAGATACAGAAAGTGTTGATAAGAAGAGATAGATAGAATATACATCGTTTTCTTTTTCCCTATTGTATGGTGATTGACAAAATATTGGATTCCACTGATATATAGTTTTTAGTAGTAGATCATCAGCAGGACTTGTAAATATGCTTTCTATACATAACCTTAATGATGATAATAATACTGTTTTAATAATAACAACAACAACAATCTGTATTTGGTGAGCATTTGCTATGTGGGGGAGAAGGTACTCAGTGTTTGTTTACATGTATCCCTATGGCCCATGTATCCCTATTGTAAAGGTGAAGAAATTGAAATTAAGAGAAGTGAAATAACTTGCTCTAGTTTATATACCTAGAAAATAGCAAAGCCAGAATTTAAACTCTGGGAAGCCTAATTACAAAGCCCATATTTTATTTTATTTTATTTATTTTATTTTTTTTTTACGTAACTTATTTTTTATTGAAAGTATCTTGCATTCATGATGGATGCTTTCTAGGTTTTGCCAGACATTTTAACGTTAAAGGTTAAATTATTTTTTACATGCAAGTAGTGTGAAGTTTTCCCCACATGGGATCAATGATTATAAGAAGATGACATAACCACATGGGTTATTTGTCTTTTTTAATCGAAAAGCTAACAGACTGGCTATATTCCCCCCAAAACCACAAACTGAGTAGTAAACTGAGTCTCTAGCCAACATATTCAAAGCTGAGGATTAAAAATGCAAAAACAAGTCCTTAGATCCAATTAAGGGAGCCCTGCTACATACAGGCTAATCAATATCAGTGGTACTCCTTGACTCCAGGAAGCTGGAAGACATCCTAATAACCCCACTCAAAACATTTACCTCAGGTAGCCTTTTTCCAGTTTCCAACTCATGAATAAAAAGAATATGTTGTTAATTCTATTTCAGAAAACTTTTTTCAACTTGTTTTATTTACAATGCCAACTTTTAAAAGGTCATTAAACTAAAGTTAACTAGACAATAAACTAGGCAGAAATCACAAAGCCCATATTTTAAACACTCAAATAATATTTTATAAAATTATTATTAGTAAGACTAAATCCATCTATATCAATATATATGCACACATATTCAAGGAATGTAAGTACTCAATAAATTATTGAATGAAGGAAGGAAATAAATTATTAAAAAGGTGATTTTCTAATGGCAGACACATTTTTGTAACAGTTAAATATGTATAAAATGAGCTGACATTATTTCACTAGTGTTTCTCATTTCTAATCAAGGTAACAAAAATGCAGACTTCTACATTCTTCACCTTGTCAGTTGATAGCAAACACGTTCTGTGAAATGCATTTTGGTCAAATGTTAATAGATGAGTCCTAGAAAATATTTTATTAGGCACTGCAGATATCTACATAACTATCAAAGCGTATTTCCAAATTTTTGGTAAATGTGCTCCAAATTACTGCCAAGATTTCTTCTCAGAATAATTTATTAGTGTTCTGTTTCTGTTTTCAGTATACTATGATGGAAATGCCCATGACTAGATATCAATATCTCCTGTGCAATGCCAGATTTTAAAAGTGTGTTTAAAACTGAAGAAACAGGCTCCTTACGATTTTTAATGTCCTCAAATTGTAGTTTACAAGGCATGTCTATATACCCTTTTTCCAAACTCGATCTCTTAAAGCATCCCGCTCATCTCTATATCAAGCAATATGACAGTATTTTGCCTGATACGACATACTGTTACATGTCTCTGTGCATTTTTATATTTCTTCTCCCAGAACTACCTTTACAACCCAGTTCTAAGAGGCAAATTCCTTGTCATGGTTTTGTATAGAAATATGACTCCTACAACAGAATTAAAGCCTACCCCTTTGTACTGCCTTGAGAAGCTGTGCATACTTTCATCATTACCATCATTACGTTATTATGCTTTTTGAGAATAGGAGCAATGTCCGACTACTTTTTATCTCTAGTGTCTAACATAATACTTGAATTGTACTGGACATTCAATAAATATTTACTAAGCTAAAATTCAATTTCTACAGCCTTACATGTTTTCTTATAATGTAAGCTTCCTCTTTCAGGACATTTATACTTTAGGAAAATTTTGTCACTACAGAGATGGACAAGCTGTTACTGATAAATTAATAGGTGTTTTTACATTATCACAGTCCAAGTTTTTGTAACTGGGTTTTGGAAATAACAATACAAGCAAAGCAGAAAAATAATTTTATTTTTAATACTGTTTTTCATGCCTCTGTGGGTAAAACAATAAGATCAAATCATAGTTTTCAATAATGTTTTCATTAGGAAAAATAACAATTTTATTGGGATTTATAATGACCTACAACACAATGCAATTGAATTAGATTTATTATAGTTCATTGCTACATTTTTAACATTTACATTAATTTTGAAGGCAAAAATGCAATTTCAGTGGAAGACAATTTTTGCATGATACATTGTTTTAACTTATATAAAAGACTTAGTGACACAATGAAAATATCAGAAGCAGTAGAAAATGTCAATCAATGCATGTAAAACTAAAAGCACTAGTACTTTTCCCATGTGATTGAATGACTGTCGATACATTGCTTCTCCTAAAATGCTGTTAATCAGAATCCAAGAGAAACAATTGCTTAGTAATTGGCAAGATCATGTACATACCAAGTAGTTTTGATTATTTTGACCAATTTAATTCTATTTAACATTGAGTTTCACTTCTGTCCAAAATACTGTACTGGACATCATAGAGAACTCAAAGATGAGTAAGGCACACTTTTTAACCCTCAACATGCTTACAGTCTAAGAGCACAAGAAAACTTGAAAACAAGTAGGTGATATTTCAACAATTTAAAAATAAAAAATTTGGGTGCCTGGGTGGCTCAGTCAGTTAAGCGTCTGCCTGTAGCTCAGGTCATGATCCCAGGGTCCTGGGATCGAGTCCCGCATTGGGCTCCCTGCTCAGCGGGGAGTCTGCTTCTCCCTCTCTCTCTGCCTCTCCCCCCTGCTCATGCTCTCTTGCTCACTTGCTTGCTCTCTCAAATAAATAAATAAAATCTTTAAAAAAATTTTTAAATGGAATAATGTAAGAATTATTAAAAATAATTAGTGGAAATGTTTAGGAGGCTAAAAATAATATTAAAGATGATTATATAAAATATTAATTATACATGATATATAATGACATAAAATACATAGAATAATATATTCATCATCCAGTAAACTATTGAAATTCAAACACATTTTGTATTTCATCTACAAATATTCAAATATGCAGCATAAATTCATTGGTAACTATATTCACCTAGTTTTTATCATCATAGGTGATAAAGATTTTTTACTGTTTCAATTTCCTAAAGTATGCTATGAATTTTTAGTGTCATGAGATGTGAGCCTAGGTGGTAAAACAGACAAAATTAATAAAAACAGTTACGCATCTAATTTAGTGCTTAACTAGAAAATTATAAATAGTTTCTCAAAAATCATGATTCACCAGATATTATTGTTTAGGTCTAGGATAAATAACCCACTTGGGATTTTGTTTAGCTTGTGTTTTTGCTTTATTTTTATTTGTTTGTTTTGTGTTTTACAGAGCTGATTTAACAAAAACTATGAAATAAATAATGGTCACATATGGTCATGCCATAAATCCTGAAGGTAACACACAAGTGACTAAAATATGTCTCTAATTTTCTTTTAAAGCAATTCCTAGTATGGAATAGAGGTAGCCTCAAACAACCACATTTTTTTAACTTTCTTATAAAAGTTCAACAAAAAGGGAATTACAGGTACAGGTAAGATGGTGAGCTGACATAATGTGACTAAGTCCTTTGTGCCAAGCACCTACAGTACTGCATGAAATATAACAACAATAAAACAGCCATAAAATACATCACTGAGCTCACCAATAATAAGTTAATCTCTACATGCCATAAACAAAAAACGAAGCTAAAAACAAGAATGATTAGCATTTAAGAGATGGAGTGCATGTTCTTATAGTCACTGACCACAATAGCCCAAGATCTTGGGTTTAAATATCTACCTGAAAGCAAAAGACCCAGCTGTAGGTCTGCATAAAAGCAGAGTTCCCAAGATCAGTGTGATTAGTGTCAGCCTAATTACAAAGTGTTCTCCTACCCACTGAGGGAGACAGCAAGGAGACTCTGACTACAGAAAATAGAATCGCCCGAGAAAGAAAAACCTTGACCTACACTGCTTATTGGTTTGAGGATTGAATTTACTTTCCCCAATTGGGTTAAGAAACCCTAAGCTGATACAGTAACATAAAATTTATTCATGAACTATAGACATGCCTGAAGATCTAGCAGACTGAAATTGAGTGAACTTCTTACGTCTAGCTGAGGTACAGTGCCCACTAAACAGAAAAAAAAAAAAAAAAAACCACTAAAAATGAGGTCAAACACATATGGACGCACATACACACAGACAGTAACAATTCACAATGAATAAAAATCATTAGTAAATGCCAACCAAAAGATTAATGTCACAAGCAATTAAAATAATAAAATAGCAAAGTTAAAGACAATACAGAATAGTAAGATATTCTAAGAAAACTTGTAGAAATGAAATAAGGGGCATTGCAAGGAAATCACAATGAATGTGTTGAAGTGCACACAGCTGAGAGAATATGCAAATTGAAACATTTGCTGAAATAACAAAGAATGCATTTCAGAAAAAGGAAAAATATGTAAAACAATAAATATTGGTTAAGAGATATGGAGAATGGAATGAGAAGTTTCGGTAGAGATTTAAAAAGAAATTCTGGATGCAAAGTGTATGGTAGAAATGGTGGAGAAGCAAGAGCCCAAGGGAAAATGGCTAAAAATTTTCCAGATGAAGAGATACGAACTCCAGATTTAAAAATATTAGAAGTCTTTAGCAGAGTAAAATGTTAGACACTTCAGAGTAAAGGTATAAAACATCAAAATAAAAAAAAGATATTGAAAACAAACAGAAAATATAGAATATATGTGAAAGAACACATAAGAAAAAAGTTCACAATATCAACAATAAAGGCTAATGCTGAGATAATAGTATAAATAAATTCACAGGGTAGACACCTGCCAACATATGATTCTGTAAGCAGCAAAACTATTATTCAAGAGGGCAAAATGAAATATTTTTCATGTTAAACATTGAAAATTGACACTCAAACCTTGACTGAAAGAACTACAGAATGATGTCCCTCAGGATTAAAATCACCTGGAATGAATAAGTGGGAAAAAGCTAGAGAGCATAAAGAAGTTTATGGAAAATATAACAAAATCTAAGTAAGTTTTGGCTGTATCAAGCAACCAGAACAATAATAAATTTAGAGGAGAGCACAATGTATAATTAAAAGATGAGAAAAAAACATAAGACATGAATGAGGACTCAGACTTAAAACATTTTAAAGATTTTTTTGTTGTTAAGGAAAAGGAGAGAAATATTGATTATGCTGAGATTACATTTTTTTAACTAATCTCTACATCCATCATGGGGCCCGAACTCATGACCCCAAGGTCAAGAGTTAGATGCTCTACCGACTGAAGCAACAGGGGATGGAATTATTTATTTATTTATTTATTTTTCATTCAAGACATGTTAAATATTTCAGAGTAGCTCCTAAGAGAATAAACATAGGATAGAATATTTTCAAATCAGTAGAGGTAAGAAAAGATAAATAGAAGAGTTAATCAATAAAATATAATACAATGAAAAAAAATGCACTCATTGAAAATGGATAATAGGTTAGAAAATCACACCAAAAGGATTATATATATGCATCCAAGTATATTAGCAATCACACAAACATACACAGCCACAAATTGTAACTAAATGGAATTTTGCTCACCACTCAAAAGGCAAAGATTTTTTTAAAAGATTTATTGATTGATTTTGAGAGAGAGAGAGAGAGCTAGTAGGGGAAGGGTCAGAGGAAGAGGAAGAGGGAAAGAGTCCCAAGCGGACTCTGCGCTGAGCACAGAGCCAGACTCAGCACCCTGAGATCATGACCTGAGCTGAAACCAAGAGTTGGGTGCTTAACCAACTGAGCCACCCAGGCACCCTAGCAAAGATTTTTAAAAAGCAAAACAGGTATATGCAGTTTAAAAGAGATATGCCTAAAGCAGAATAAAATGGAAAGTTAGAAAGCAAAGAAATAGGAAAAGAAACATTATGTCAAAAAAAACTAATCAAAGAAAAGCAATGTAGTTATTTATAGCACATGAAACAGAATTTAAGGCAAAAATAATTTTTCAGGATAAAAATGTAGTTAAATAACAATAAAGAAAAAATACATTGGTGTGTACTATTTATCAAGTAACACACCATAAATTGTATATTCAAAAAATATATAAAGTTGAGGCACCTGGGTGGGTCAGTTGGCTAAGCATCTGACTCTTGATTTCAGCTCAGGTCATGATTTCAGGGGCTTGGGATGGAGCCCCACATTGGGCTCCCGCTGGGTGTGGAGCCTGCTTAAGACTCTCTCTCTCTCTTCCTCTGCCCCTCCTCCCCTCTCCCTCTCAATAAAAAGAACCATATATATTTTTAAAAGATATATATATTTGAAATACACACACACACACACACACACACACAACAAAATTTGACAGAATTACAATGAGAAATGGACAAAACCACCTGCACTGAAGCTGATTTTGTATGTCTCTTAGTATAATTTAAGCAGACCAGAGGAAAAGTCAAAATGTAGAAAATAAGAACATCAGTCTTCCTCTAATGGACACAATATAGCATTGTACCCAGTACCTTGAGAATGTGCAGGTATACTTCAGAGATCCTGCTTTTGCTTCACCTGGCACTTTTATGTTATGGAGACAGCTTCTTTCCTTAACCCTCATGACCCAACCTCTGCTAGCTTCCAACTTTTCTTCTGCAGCTTCCACACCTCTGTCAGCCTACACAGAATAGAAGAGAGTTAGGGTCTTGCTCTGGATTAGGCTTTGGCTTGAGGGAAGGTTGTGGCTGGTTTGATATTCTCTCCAGACCACTAAAACTTTCTCCATATCAGCAATAAGGCTGTTTTGCTTTCTTATCATTCGTGTGTTCACTGGAGTAGCACTTTTCATTTCCTTCAAGAACTTTTCCTTTGCATTCACAACTTGGCTAACTGGCACAAGATGCCTAGCTCTCAGTCTGCCTTGGCTTTTGATATGCCTTCCTCCCTAAGCTTAATCATTTCTAGCTTTGACTTAAAGTGAGAGACATATGACTCTTCTCTCACTTGAACACTTAGAGGCTATCGTGGGGTTATTAGCTGGCCTAATTTCAATATTGTTGTGTTTCAGGGAATAGAAAGGCCTGAGAAGAGGGAGAGAGATGGGGAAACAGACAGTCAGTGGAGCAGAACACACAGAATGGTCATTGATTAAGCTTGCTGGATTATAGGGGCATACTTTGGGGGTGGGGGGTCCCAAAACAGTTACAATAGTAACATCAAAGATCACTGATTACAGATCACCATAATGAATATAGTAATAATGAAAAAGTTAGAAATATTGTGAGACTTGCCAAAATGTGACACAGAGACACGAACTGAGAAAATACTGTTGGGAAAATGGTGCTGATACACTTGCTCGATGCAGGATCGCCACGAACCTTCAATTTGGAAAAAATGCAGTATCTGTGAAATGCAAGAAAGCAAAGTGCAATAAAACAAGGTCAAGGTGTGCCTGTTTAGCCACATTGTCTATTAGTATCATTGTCAGAGGGCTGAAACCACCATGACTCCTATTAGTGTGCATGTATATATATATATATAAGTATATATATATATAATATATAATTAGTATTGTGTATATAGACTTTATTAATGTTTATATATGAATATATCTGAATATATATAGTGTTTATATATATATATATAGTCATTCCAACTTCGCAACTTCAGAATACACTATAACACTAAAATGGCTTTCTGTAGGGCGCCTGGGTGGCTCAGTTGGTTAAGCGACTGCCTTCGGCTCAGGTCATGATCCTGGAGTCCCTGGATCGAGTCCCACATCGGGCTCCCTGCTCGGCAGGGAGTGTGCTTCTCCCTCTGACCCTACCCCCTCTCATGTGCTCTCATTCTCTCTCTCTCAAATAAATAAATAAAATCTTTAAAAAAATAAAAATAAAAAAAAATAAAAAAATAAAATGGCTTTCTGTACAATATATTTCTCTTCTAAGAATCAACTAATTAAAATTCTTCCAACCTACACTTCTGGCATAACTCATCCAATTTGTAATGAAAACTAAATTACATGAAAAATAGAACTAAGATGCATAGAGGGGAAAGAGCCATTTACTAAATATGAGTGATTAATTTTTCCCCTGGTTCATATGTGTCGAAGTATATATTTTATCTCTTCAGTATCAAAAACTATAGTCTCTTCCAGGGCTATTTAGTATATCAAATCCACACATTTCTCCCTATCCTGTCAAGTGAGCTGTATTATGAATTATCACATAAGACTGTCTGGGATATTCCTGAAAGAAGTAAATTTTATTTTTTTATTATTACTATTACTGCTCTTCCAAGATCTCTGTATGCTTTTATTTATCATTCTCTGCTTATTGTTAGCAGTATGGTCATTCCATATTTTGAATGGATTCTGCCACTTGAAACCACAGGAATCAGAAAAAGAATAACAGGAAGTATAAAGGTAAAAAGTGTTCCACCTAGTTAATTGGCTTCCTTATGCATAATTAGTGTGCATGTTCATAAGATACACAGATGAATTTACCTCTGCTTATCTTCCAATAGAAAGTGGGAATGAGGAAAGAATATAATAAAAAAAGAAAAGAAAATTATTCCAATTTTATTCATGAGTCCCAGGCACAATGTTTCTGAAATGTCAAACAAACTTGAAAGACATAAATACCATATGAACAAAACACACTCCTATAATTTAACACCTGTCTCCAGTGAATAGGATATGGTATTTTCATGCTTATGTGTTAATGCAATGTGTCACTTTTGATGCTACCGCCATGGCATCTCTGTAAAGGAGCCATGTACATTTTGAACTTGGCTGTAGTATCGTGCTCTGAGGATTCATATGCGTTTTTTTTCCAATTAGACTCATTTCACCTTGCATGGTTTCTGAATTATGAACATCACTGCATTGTTGTTTAAATGTGAATATGATACTAAGGGAAAGAAATAGGTTAACACAGACATAATAAAGAAGACTTAGCTTTTGGCATATCTTTTTTGGAGAAATAGCAATAAGATAACTAGCCTCACTTTTTTGGCACAATATGTTTAGAAGTTGCTGATAAGCTTAGGGAAAGATGAGGATGACAGTATACTGTACTGCAGATTAGTAGTCCACAGGGTGACAGAACGCGAAGGATTTGAGAGTATAACCTGAAATATTGTAGAGAGTTGTAAAATACTGTTTTGTCTTCCTCTTCCATCCTTCCTTTAGGTTTTTGCAGCCCAAGATATAAAGGGATGTGTTTGGGGGTAAGTGTCAGATTTCAGAGACAGACTAGGTGAGGGTAGAGTAAAGTTACAGGTGAAATCATTTTGAACCTTTATACACTCCATAATCTTGAGAAAGTTATAAGAAGTTGTTAAGCCTTAGTTTCATCCATGAAATGAGGAGAATAATGAAAACAGCACTCTGATACTATGAAATCATGTTTGTATAGTGTTTGGTAAAATGAGTTTCGGTCTAAATGTCAGTTATATTTCTGTGGTGCTTACAGAGCCCCTCACACTGAGCTCACTACATCATGTATCCTTAAGCCACACTGTGTGGAAAGTACTGCTATCATCCCCATTTCACAGTAAAGGAAACAGGCATAAAGAAGTGGGAAGGTTTGGGCAAGGTCACACTAGCAATGAAGCAGCCAGGATCTGGCCCAAGAAGTCTGATTTTGCATTCTTCCCTCATTTTGTTATACTTCCTCTGAAGTGAATGCATCCTTGGGATGATCATTGACCACCTCTTGGCACGTCTTCCTCAGTGTTTTCTTGTGGCCCTCGAGGGTTGACCCCTAGATGTGCTTGTACGTCACATCCTTATTGCTTATTTTGCAGTGGCTTTTCCTGAAAGTGAAGGATAAAATTCGCTTCTGTCCTGATTTTTCCCTAAGGTTAGTGTTAACTGGTAATGATTTAGGAATCATGTCTAGAAAATGCAGGTAGAAGTACTGTGAGCAGGCGTGACACAGACAACTGAGCAGTCATGCCATCCCAGCAGGTCAGTGAGCTGAATCTTGGAAGACAAGCCCCCTGGAAAACAGTATGGAGGTTCCCCAAAAAGTTGAAAATAGAGCTGCCCTTCAACTCAGCAATTGCACTACTGGGTATTTACCCCAAATATACAAACATAGGGATCCGAAGGGGTACGTGCACCCCAATGTTTATAGCAGCAATGTCCACAATAGCCAAACTATGGAAAGAGCCAAGTTGTCCATCGACAGATGAATGGATAAAGAAGATGTGGTATATATATACAATGGAATATTATGCAGCCATCAAAAGGAATGAAAACTTGCCATTTGCAATGACGTGGATGGAACTGGAGAGTATTATGCTGAGCGAAATAAGTCAGTCAGAGAAAGACATGTATCATACGATTTCACTGATATGAGGAATTCTTAATCTCAGGAAACAAACTGAGGGTTGCTGGAGTGGTGGGGGGTGGGAGGGATGGGGTGGCTGGGTGATAGACATTGGGGAGGGTATGTGCTATGGTGAGCGCTGTGAATTGTGTAAGACTGTTGAATCACAGACCTGTACCTCTGAAACAAATAATGTATGTTAAAAAAAAAAAAAAAAAAGAAGATAGCAGGAAGGGAAAAATGAAGCGGGGGAAATCGGAGGGGGAGACGAACCATGGAGGACTATGGACTCTGAGAAACAAACTGAGGGTGGGGGGATGGGTTAGCCTGATGATGGGTATTACAGAGGGCACATACTGCATGGAGCACTGGGTGTTATACGCAAACAATGAATCATGAAACACTACATCAAAAACTAATGATGTAATGTATGGTGATTAACATAACATAGTTAAATAAATAAATAAATAGATAGATAAATAAAAAAGGAAGACAAGCCCCCAGGTTAGCCCTCCAGCTCCTACGGTACAATCCTCCTGCTGGCCTTGTGGGGTGGGAGATGCTGTCTCACACCAGCCGTGAAAGGAGAAGCAGGTTCCAATTCCCACTGCTTGCCTTGTTCTCATCTCCCTTTTCCTTAAGTAAAAGTTGTGTTCCTGCTTCTCTCTCCTGAGCTGCCATAACTGTATGCCATCTGGATAGATGTGACTAGAGGGACAGGAAGGACTAATGCTGGAGTGGGCAGGGGACACTCCCTAACTTTTAATAAGTAGTTGCACTTTGGACTGCAATTCCTCTAATTTTGGTTTTGTTGGCCCTTTCTATCTACTCACTACATAAAGTTTTTAGGCAGCTCCCATTTCTCTTACTCTCACATTCTTGCTCCATTCTGGAACAAGTTCTCCTAAAATTAAGAACACTCTTCTTCACCATAGGAGTATACCTTTTATTTTACCCTGGGTCTGCCTCATACTTTTTTGATGTCTTTCTCACTTTACTCAATAACAAATGTGCCTCTTGTCTGTGGACCAAATATCATACCTCCAATCTTCCAAGTTCTTTGTTATGTTTCGGCACTGATCTCTTTGATTATATAAATTCACAAATAATCTCTTCCATCGCAGAACTCTTTTTATGATTATAGTCATGCCATAATTCAAAATTTAATTGTCCCCTAATGACTTGCTCTATATGTAAGCATTAATCTCTTCTAATCCTTCATATGCCTTGCATAATAATAGATACATCATGGGTTTTCAATAAATGTTTATTGTTGAAATGCTGGCTATAACTTAGAAAGTAAACTTGCTTCTCATTAAGTAAAGGCAGGAGATAGAAAACAGGATCTAGTGAAATGAGGACTAGAGAAAGGAAAGGAACAGTGGAACAGTTACACCAAATGTGTCAATGACAGATGTTTTAAGACGGCAAAAGAAGGGACAAAAATTCAAAAGTAAGATCTCTGTTAACCTGACATCAATAATCTTTTCAAATACCTATAAAATGTTGCACTATTGTCTTCTCTGCAAAAGTTTTGAGTGACTCTTGGACATATTCCTTTTTCGTTCCAAGAGATGTTGGTGTTTAAACCTCAACATTGACTTGGTGTTAATTTTACAAAAAATATAGTATATATTTTTGATGTCCAACATCAACAAATTTTGATGTTGGTGTTTAAACCTCAACATTGACTTGGTGTTAATTTTACAAAAAATATAGTATATATTTTTGATGTCCAACATCAACAAATTTTTTTCTTCTCATTTCTAAATAAATTCAAAAAAATTTAGCTAGCTCCCTGAAATGCAGTTTTAGGAATGCAGAAAATCTATAATTTCCTAAGACAGAGAGGTAAAAATATATCATATTCTCCTGAAAGTATATCTTTATTTCTGTAGTTTCTGATTTTTTTTTTTTTTAACTAACTCAGTGTCCTCAGATTTGAAATCTTAGTTTTGCAGTGTTTTTTCCCAGGCTTCTGACATCTACAAATGTCACAATCAATCTATCTGAACCATCACTGCTCCTTTGCCTCATGAGATTTCTTTTGCACCTTTCCACATCTGTTTTCAACATTCTAGTGTTGCATTCTGTAAATATCACAGTCAAAGCCATGATATAACAACTGAGTTTTGGTTTTACTTATAGTATGACAAATGTAACATATATATATATAGTGTGTGTGTGTGTGTGTGTGTGTATAATTTGACAAATTATTTATATATATATAATTTGTCAAACTATTTTTTATTGAGTCTATTCTTGATTGTTTTCACTGTTTCGTTCTACCCATATCCTCACATGTTGTGATATGTGCTGAGTTGTGCTGAGTTTTTCATTTTCTGAGGTCTTAGCTCAGTGCCAAATTTCAGTCCCTTGCCAATCAGTTGCTATAGATGATTACTAGACTTGATTTACTCTAAAGTAAGGTAAGTCTGAATCCATTAGTTTGATTGCTACATGCACGACCTAATATTGAACAAATCTGTACTTTCTAACACTTTTGTTAACACAGTAAGATGTAGAGGAATCAAATTATCCTAAAGACAAATCTTACATAATATGCACATACTGTTATTTTTACCAGAGTTATTTAGAAAATTCTGGTCATCTCCCAGGACATGGTCCTGGTAACCATGAAGACAGAAAACTATAGATAGCTTCCCCTGTCTAACAAGGGAAGTGTTGATAACTGATGCTTTCTGGAGTCATTATTTGCATTTCATTCAGTAATTTTTGTATTCTAGATTATTCCTGAATTATCACCAAAATTAATCTCAGTGTTGGAATTTCTTGATTTTCATAGAACCATCAATGAAATTTCAAAACAATAAATTTTTAGATTCACAGAATTTAATATTTAGAGGCTTACCTGCTCCCAGGTGTCCTCCAAGATCCATGAAATGAAGTAATTTATAATTTAGCTGAAGCATAGTTTAAATGGCAAGAACTGAAAATACTGGTGAATAACCCCAGCTGGCCTCTAGTTGCAATCCTCATTGCAAGATTACTTTTGTGTTCCTCCTTGTTGTCTGTAAATGTTTTGGGAGAAATCATTAATAACGGAGGTGTCTCCAGAAATCTCAGTCGTGCTACAGAATCCATTTAGACATATTTCAAGCTCCATGCAGAATTTTAGAAAGACACATTTTGGCATTTCTATGAGTTTAGGTCAATTAAAATGCATGTTATGGATATTTTAAGGTTTTCATAATCAGCTCCAGGATATTAACTCTATTTATGAAAAAGTTCATATGTTAGACTCTGAAGGTCTATGCCAAAATATAAATTTATCTGAAATTTTAGGCATTTGTAACATTCCTGAGGTTAATGTAATTCTGAGTATGCTGATGTTTTGGTTTTATGACAAAGAAGTATTTGCAACTACTATTTAAGTGGAGATAATTGTTAGTTACTTAAAATAATTAAATACTGAATTCAATTGACCTGCTTTGCCTTAAAAAGAAAGTAATATAATATAAAAATAACTTAAAAATAACAGAAATGGGTAATGATTACAAGGAATATAAATTATAGAGTAAACACCAGAAAAATTGGTGCACAGTATAATAAAAATTAAGGCAAAATGCATTTCCTGGCAGCAGAAGGAGCTCTTATTATTACTTGCAAGCACAGAGGAGAGTGGCATTCCACACAAAATTAACTATCCTTTGTGGAAAACTCAACCTGCTTACTTATTAAATCCCATTCCCTAATGCAATCTAAAAGGCATAAGCAACAAAATTAGAAGTGTTATGTACAATCGCACGTTTCATATTTCTATAATGTTGTTGATATAAGCATGTTTGTGTAATTTGGGTTTACACTGGAATCAGCAAATAGATCACCTTAAGTGGTACTTCCCACCTGCAATGGTATCTTTGCAAACAAAATTAAAGTGTCTCAATCTGACAGAGAGGTGTCTCATATTTAGTAGGTATTTTTAAGTGGTACTAAATAGAATTTTGTGATCTCCTTTTACCAACTTGGTCAAAACTTTTCATGTTAGAAGTCTTGATATCAGTGTGAGGTCTTGTGATCTGCATCCATTTAGACACTGGACATGACCATGAAGGTGAAAGCCTACAAGGAACACAATTTTCTACAGAAGTAAACGACAAGTCAAATACTTTACTACTAGCCTTTGACTAAATAACAATTAACATTTTCTATCATTAAAGGCTTACTTGTGATTACTAATGTTGGTAATATAGTTTACTATTTATATTATTAATAGTTTTAAGTCACCTGATATGTTTATATATACTTGGCTAATTCTGCAAATCTGTAGAACCCAAGAATATGAACCTTTGCTTGTGTTCAGAGACGGCACAGACTGGGAGAGAAAAAAAAAAAAAAAAGTATAATTTCAGACTTGGTTAAGCTTGAATATACCTGTTGTAACAAGACTAGCACAGATTTAAAAAAAAAATTAAGAAACTATAATTTAGGGGCACCTGGGTGGCTCAGTTGGTTAAGTGTAGGACTCTTGGTTTCGGCTCAGATCATGATACTAGAGTCCTGAGATGGAGTCTAGTGTAGGGCTCTGCACTCAGCAGGGAGTCTGCTTGAAGATCCTCTCTTGATTCTCTCTCTCCCTATCCCTTTTTCCCTCCCCCTGCTCGTGCTCTCTCTCTCTAAAATAAATAAATAAATCTTTAAAAAAAAGAAACTATAATTTAAAGCTAAATTGTGTTACACCATTACTTCAATGAAATTTTAGTGAGTTCTCATTAATATTCAGCAGGATTGTTGGACAATGGTGTTCAGTCATGAATGCTCTCTTCTCCAATGAAGATTTAAGAAAGTGGAACAGAAAGATAAATACAATTTGATAGGGGCAGTGTCAATGGATATATATGGTGTTACGGGAGCAAATAGCTAGGATTCCTAATTCACATGTTGACATGGCTCTCTAAACTTTGACGTCTGTAGCAGCCCTGACCTTTAGGAGAGCATCACTGCAGCTTGCAATGAGCAAGTCCCACTCGGATAAATAATTTTTATCTCCTCTGATTTTTTCCTCTCATAAATGACCTTGCTGTGTCTTTTAGGACACATGAACCTAAAAAGAACTTAAACCAAATCTACCACTTGGTTCTAGTTTAACAGTCTGAAGGAAAGAACAGAAGAGAGTTATTCAGGTTCATACCTATCTCGGACCAACTTTGGGACACCGGCACTAAAGTCACAGTCGGACATTTTCAGAATGGTGGGTTTTCTAATGACGAACTGCACAATGTGCCTTACTAAATATTGTTCAACAAATAAGACTTCAATAAGTCTTCCTCCCTCCCTCCTTCTTCCCTTCTACCTTCCTTCCTTCCTTCCTTGTTTCCTTTCTCCTTTTCCTCCTTTTGTTTTATTCTTACCTGCATTTGGCATTTGCTTAGTATTAACTATGTATCAGAAATTTTACTAATTATTGGAAATTCACTTAGTGACTACAACATGGTATCTGTCCTTAAAGAAAGTTAGGTTCAGCATAAATTATATCACTTTCATTTGTTTTGTTATGGCTTTCTTTTTTAGGTTCCTTTATAGCAATTCTTCTGAAAAACATAAGGTCTTCTCATTGAATTTGAAGGATATCCCTCCTCCTCCTCCTCCTCCTCCTCCTCCTCCTCCTCCTCCTCCTCCTTCTTCTTCTTCTTGTGCCTTCTATATCTAATATATACAAGTTGTTTAAAAATAATGACTTGATCTAATTATCTCAAGTCAACAGGTATGGAGTAGTCTCCTATGCCATTCTCAAGCCAGTGAATTCTTTTTACTTTGCCCTAAACAATGGGATTTAGTCACAAATGGTCTGTGGTATCTTGAATACTGAAGTGAATTAATTCCTAGCATCAAGTTGAAACCATCATTTTGGACTCTCCTATATTTTTCCAAGTTACCTCACATTTATCCATCTATGCTGGTGTTTTTTCATCAGTTTTCTCTCTCTCCATCCCTAGGACAATTTATCTCATCTGTTCAAAATCATATCTAGTGACCTATTAAACTATTCTAACATTAATCACAGTTTTATTGGTAATATTTTCTCTCCTACAAGGAGACAATAATTAACAATTCAACAAAATCATCAGCTCTGGACAGTGATGTTTCTGCAGTGTCCACGTAAGTTTCCCACTGAGGCAGCAGCTACAGAGTTCTTTGAATGAATGCACATCATCTGGTTCAATCAAATTTACTTCTTCCTGTGCTGTATTATTTTTATTATTGTTGTTATTCTTACAGAACATTGCTTTTAAGAAATTGGTGAGGGCAGTTGTGTTAAAATGGTAGAAGATACAAATAAAATACTTCTTATAAGTAGAATATTTTCCTTACCTAGAATGGAGCTTTCTTTAGATGATATGCCTCCACCCAAGGAACAGTCAGTGGTACCTTGCGGGGAGGATGTCTTAGTTCAAGTCAAAGTTTCCCAATTTCCTCACACCAAACTACAAACTACAAAACTAACATGGTAAAGCTATCACCTGACCTCTCGAGGGATGTTTGGCATAATGAAGGAATATGATGACTTCTGTATCTGAGAGCTATGAGTTAGAATTCTGACACCACCACATTTGCTAGCTCCACAACTTCAGGAAAGTTATTCAATTGCTCTGAAACCCATTTGTCTCATCTGTAAAATGGAGGAAAATAATGCTCTTCCCTGGATAACTGAGAGAGTATAATTGATCCAAATAATGAATTTCAGTGCCCTTGACATAGAGTCAACAGAAGGTTAGTTCTTTCTTCCATTTCAGGTTGCTGTTTTTATCGGTTTCCACAGCCCTTCGCACAGAGTAGGTAATGTAAAAGTATTGCTGGATTCTAGTTGTTTCCATGGTTACTGTTGAGACTACCTGCTGTACATACAAGTACATTCTCACTGGTAAGGTATTTAAAAATGACATTGTTGACATTATTAATATAATTCTATAATGCATATTTTGAGAAAGATTTTTGTCTCTGGAAAAGACAGAAAACTGTAGAGAAATAAATATGACCGAAATCTTTCATGCATAGCTGAAGATCACTACAAATTATGTTCCCTTAAAAAGATATATTTGAGGTAGAGAAGCAATGTTTCTTGAAAAACATGTTAATTGCAGGTGTTTTCTAGATTAAGTGTCATAGGGGAAAAAGAAAGGGAGCAAAAGAGAAGAAAATAAATTAAATACCTCTATGATTTCATGGAGAGACAAGAAAAACAAATTTAAACACCACCTGTAGTCTCTGTGTGTCGTGACAATTTTATTTATATTAGATTCCCCTGATCCTCCCTGATACTGCAGTCATCAAGTAGAGGATTAAAATGAGATAATAATAATAAACAATAATAGTTAAAACATCGTAAAAAATCCATAGTGAAGACAACAAACACAGGAATAAGGTAGCCTGGAGGGAAAAACACATTCTTTTCATTCAAATCCAATAATCTACCAATGTGTATTCCCTGGCATGAATGTCTGATGATGTGGGATCCATTTGGGTTAGGTAGAGCCTGGCACTGCAGTCGTGTTAGTCGTCTCTGTCAGAGTTAGGAAACATAGATCATAACAGGCCAGCATGTGAAGATTCATGCTGAGCCTAAGGTATTCAGACAGCTCCAATTTATCATCGTAACCCATTACAGCTTAGCAGTGTTATTGGCTGCTGTCATTATTGGGTTGTTGTATTTCAAAAGAGCTTCAGTTAGCAAGGTTGCCATTCCTATAAAGGCAAAAAAGTGTCTCCAGCAACTTCAGTTATTAACAAGGGTGGCAGCAAATTGCTTCAATGTTGTTAAACAAGATCAAGTGTTCAAAGATGTTGCCTCCAGTGATTGTCCAGAACCTGAACTAGAAAAATGAATGTGTTGAACTATAAAATCTTCAGAAATCTTCTGGGTCACAGGATAAAGAGTAGACCCTGAAAGAAAGGAATTGAAATGGAACAAATGGGGCTATCTAAAATGTAAACCAAAAGAAATAGAGGTTTTGAAACTGTGAGAATCTTTGAGATCTGAGAAGTCAGAATTTAGAGGGTACATGATTTTGGTAGGAAAAAAGTGACATCTTTTTTTAGCAATCGCTAAGTAAAATTTGTTCACTTCTTTTGACTATTAATATAGGCAACAAATCATAATAGCAGTACCTGTGACTGTTACCAATAGAAACCAGAGATGTGTTCCTATTCCATTGCAGTTTGTTGCATGTACCTTTAAATACATCGTAGTGTTCATTACTACTTAAAAATTATGGTAATTATCATATCTTCAGGGTAATGCATTAATAAAGGAACACATATTCTACTCTAGTGCAAATTTCAGTTTATAATATATTGATAATTGCATTTCAACCTAATTTGTTTCCTTTGTTATCAAATAGAATATATTTTAGGCATTTAAATATATTAGTTTGAGAAAGATCCATAGCTTTTAATTGACTGCCAAAAAGTGACTGGCACACGATAGTTTAAAAACTCCTGATTCATTGGTAATAGAAAGGTACTCTTCAGAGGCTAACAAAGTCAAGGCCAAACAAAACTTCAGCACAAATAAAATATCAGCACCGTTCTAACTAACAAAGAAAAAATTCTATACTGACAATCCCTTTTTACAACTCACGGAAACTAAGGTTAGAAGGTATGGTGCCAAATAGCATCTCTTCACACGCAAATATTTTTCTGTAGCATGATAGCAAAATATGCTGGAACAGTGCCTCTTTTGCAGGCTTCTCAAATTAGATGTAGATCAATCTGGTGGCGTGGAAAGATCACCTGGCATAATTGTGTTCTATCACAAAGTTGCTATTCAACTTTGCGAGCATCTAAACTTTCAGAACTTATTTCTTCAGTTATGTAATGAGAAAATTAGATACTTTAGCTGTTTCAGATCTAAAATTCTATTCCAGATGTCAATAGTCCCTTGATTAAAGTGATTTTTTTTTTCTCCCAGTATAAGCAAATGTATTACTAAAGGGGCTTTGCAGTGGAATTTTATTGTATTGATTCTTCTATGATTCAAAGTGTTAAGACTAGCCATCTTTTCACTATTAGACTTAATTAGATATTAACCATAGTCACAAGTTTCAAAAACCAGGTAGACTGTCTTAAGATTGTCCAGCTATTCGTTAGCTGCTCATGCAGGTTTCTCCCCAAGATCAGTACGTGGCTTATCTCTGAAGAATTTATCCAGTACAAATTGGCAGGGCAGTTACTTCCAACACTTGAAAATTTCACATGCTGCTTGGAAAAAAAAAAAAAAAGTTTCCAAATCTTTCTAAATTTATTAGTAAAATATTTTTTCTCTTGAAGGGATTTTTTCAGAGGGTAACTTAAAAACATACCTATTGGGCGCCTGGGTGGCTCAGTTGGTTAAGCGACTGCCTTCGGCTCAGGTCATGATCCTGGAGTCCCTGGATCGAGTCCCACATCGGGCTCCCTGCTCGGCAGGGAGTCTGCTTCTCCCTCTGACCCTCCCCCCTCTCATGTGCTCTCTCTCTCTCTCTCATTCTCTCTGTCTCAAATAAATAAATAAAATCTTTAAAAAAAAAAAAATACCTATTTAACTCAGACTTTTTTCATCCTATATCCTCCTGGTTGGGCAGTGGTACACACATTTTAATCTTGAGAAACTTGATAAATTAAGAGTAACATTTAGAACAGTGAACTTTTAATTTTTCAAGAAGACATTTACATTCTGAAAAAGTTTTGCATATGCGTGTGAAGTTTCCTTATGAAATGTCCTATAAACCTACTTTTCCTATTAACCTACTTAGCATTTTATAAAGAGATTTGAGGTTTTAGATGATTTTTCTTAACATATTAACATAAAAGATAGTCTATAAAATCCAAGTTTTTTTTTCCATAAAATACTGAGAACGAAAAGAGATAAGATTAACAGGATTTTTATTTTTTTTTTAAAGGTCTCTTTAGCAAACCTCTTCCAATTGCTCTTATCAAATGAATTAAGTTGTGTGTGGAAGAGGTATTGGGGTGGATTAGGGTCATTTCATAGCATAGCAAGTGAGTGACTAAACCATGAAGCATTTCCATTCCTCTGGCCTCAGTCAGCGTCTTGGATAATGCTATGAAAATTAAAAAGCCACCAATAAGCCTAGTAATGAAATAATAAAAAGACAAGGACAAGTATTTCTCGCCAATGACAGGCAGTTATTTATAAGTATGCCTTAATTCACAAATTGCTTTCACTTAATTAGTTTAATGTTTACAAAGCACTTTGAGGATAAAAAGAATAAAAGGAATCATATAAATGTTAGAAATTTTTAATAGACTCAATTCTTTCAGAGGCCGAGAGCTCTCCAGCTGCACAGCTTTCTAGATGAGGATAGGAGAAATCACCTTCTAGAATTTCTTCAGGGCAGCAGAAACTGACCCTTTGATATTCTGACATATGAACTTGTTGAGAGTTTAAGAACCACCTTCTCCTTTCTTTGTGTTTACTGATTACAAGGGAGCCTCTTTGAAAAGAGAAAAGGATATTTGTAAATAGTAAAGAAGATAAATGTATTAGAGGGGAAGGGAGAGAAGGGTACTTACTACCACTCTTCTTCCCTTTGGAGATAAGTCCTGGGGAGTGTCCTTTCTCTCCTCTAGGACTGCTGGAGCTGAAACCAGCAAGTGTGTGAGGGGAGACAAGATTAATTCCCTTTGATGTGGTCTCACAGTAACAGTCTTTGTATCTGAGACAGCTAATTAAACAGTAAATGAGTTAATTTGGATTTTTGAACATTGTCACCTGAACTTCTCTTCCTTTTAGGTGTTCTTTCAAAAACAAAACTGATCACTATAATAGTGGAATTCTAGCCACTTTTTGGTTAAACTATGCCAGTGAGCAGATTCATATTAGGATCATGAGTAGATTTTCAACATGATCAAAATTTAGAGAATCTATCTTAGAAGACTCAAGACGTCACTATAATTCTAAAAGTAAAATTAATACCTGTGTTTCAAAATTGCCTGTGTTTTAACTCTACTGGAGAAGATTCATATAGAATATTAAACATTAATATCATTTCAATAAAAGTTAACTGGAGAGTAGCAAATATTAAAATACGTTTTGATTTATAATCACTCCAAATAAAATTTATATATTTTGAAGTAACCAAGTACAAGGTCTTATTGTTAAAGCACTCATCTAAAGGAAATTTAAATATGTATGTTTCTTGATCTATTCATAAAAATGAAACAGGGATGGAAAAATCTTTGATGATGTCTATTATATATTTGGAGCCTTTTAGGCTGCTGGAAATCATCTTTTTTTTTTTTTTTTTAATAAGATGACATATGTTGTCAAAGGGAATGATTATTACTCAAATAAAATATGCTCCCAAGGTGATACCAGCACTGTAATTTACTTTTCAAAGTTTGGAGAGGGGAGGGGACCTACAGCATTCTATTTTCTAAAAGAACAAATTACAGGAAAAGCCTAAAAGCTTCACTTTATGTTCCAAAATTCAGAGAAATATTTGACTCTACAGCAGCCAAATTCCTCAGAGATAAAAGTTAGTGTTTTGGGAAGAAAGTGATGCTGAAAATTTAAAGAAATATAGTCAAAATTCTTCAATTTATTATTTAATTTTGGTTCATTAGTAGAAAACCCAATTTCTTCAGAGTAAAGCTGTGCATGTACTTAGTTAAAAACACTTGAACATTAGATGAGATTAGAGAATCGAGTCAGAGTAAGACAAAAGGTTTAATTTAAATTTGTTTGTCATATTCAATAATGTACTTAAAGAGACAGAACTTTTGCTAATACATAACACGCTTTTCTATTCTTCAAAAAAGTCATTTCCTTCCAATCCAAAATTGGGCTATTTTTTTTATTATGTTATGTTAATCACCATACATTACATCATTAGTTTTTGATGTAGTGTTCCATGATTCATTGTTCGTGTATAACACCCAGTGCTCCATTCAGTACAGGCCCTCTTTAATACCCATCACCAGGCTAACCCATCCCCCCACCCCCTCCCCTCTAGAACCCTCAGTTTGTTTCTCAGAGTCCATAGTCTCTCATGGTTCATCTCCCCCTCTGATTTCCCCCCCTTCATGTTTCCCTTCCTGCTATCTTCTTTTTTTTTAACATATATTATTTGTTTCAGAGGTACAGGTCTGTGATTCAACAGTCTTACACGATTCACAGGGCTCACCATAGCACATACCCTCCCCAGTGTCTATCACCCAGCCACCCCATCCCTCCCACCCCCCTCCACTCCAGCAACCCTCAGTTTGTTTCCTGAGATTAAGAATTCCTCATATCAGTGAGGTCATATGATACATGTCTTTCTCTGATTGACTAATAGAGCATAATACCCTCCAGTTCCATCCACATCATTGCAAATGGCAAGATTTCATTTTTTTTTAATAAGGGTTGTAAAGTGCCAAGAATGTTGAATGTTAAAAATGTGGGACCTGGCATTAGAATGGCATATAATGAATTGTGGTGTCACAACTGACTAGTTAAGGACTGGTTATGAAAATTAGCTAACCATGGTGTACCTCAGTGTCCTCATCTGTAAAACAAGAATAATTATAATATCTCTCTTTTAGATTGATGTTAAGTTTGAGAAATAATACCTTTGAGGAACTTAGTTCAAAGCCTGGTCCACCGTGAACAGTTAACTAGTGTTAATCACTACTATTTTAGGAAAACTCATAGTGTGTGCTAAACGAGAACATGGAGCCTGGAGCCAGACTTCCCAGGTTTAAACCTCAGCTCTAACACTTATGAGCCATGTGATTTTGGGCAAGTTATTAAAATTCTTTGTGTGTCCGCCTTCCCATCTCTAAAAGGGTGTAATAACACTTGTTTTTTTTATTGTGATAAAGATTCAAAATGTCAATATATGTAATCCATTTTAAAAAGTACCTGGTATTTGTTAAGCCATTTGTTTTCCCTAATCCAGTGAATTAATCCAAACAGTTATACATGATTGAAACCTAGACACCCTTGAAACCTCATATAATTTCCCATATCATATAGGTTATTACTATTTAAAGTTTTACTAGCTACCACATGGCACTTAACAAATGCCAGGTACTTTTTAAAATGAGGACACCAGGTTTGAAGAAAAATTAAGGAGTATGATTATGTATGTACTGAGTTCAGTTCCCTTTGAGCCAACTAAGTGCAATATTGAGTAAGCATTTGGATATAAAGGTTGGGAACTTAGATAAGTGTCTAAAGTAAATTTAGACAAAATGGTGATGCTAGCAATAGGAAGGTGGCCTCTGGAATACAGATAAAAATTGAAGCAACAGTCATGGATGACAGAGTTTACATTAGAAAGCCTATAAAGGGAGAAAAAACTGAGATTTTAATTAAAACTCCAAATACAGTTTCTTCACAAAATTCTTTTGACTCTTCTAAGCAGGTACCCAGGCCAGGAAGCACTGTATTTCTATAGATTTTAATGCTATGGTAAGCATTAGCTTATGAGAAGTGGGATCAGTTACAAATCTGTATGCAGTCATTGGGAACAGAGCTTCTTCCTTTCTCCTTCCCTAGCCTGGCACTGAACAAATGGTTATGAGCCCATTGGTTATGAATCACTGTAGGTAATTCCTGCAGTATTGGGCATGGACTATAATAGGACTATAGGACTATAATAGGAAAAGTAAGGATTGGTGGGGCTCAAGTAGTGGGATGGAGACTTACAAAACTGAACTAGAGAACAAAGGTTGAGAATCAGCGAAGGAAATTTCCACAAATCAGAAATACTTGTTTTAGGATTCATGAAGACTAGCCTTTGTGAATCTTCTGCATTCCATTCTCACTCTGGATTTGATATTGGTTCAGGGTTTGGCCTGAACTGTTCCCTTTCTGCTTCTATTAGTTTATGTTTCAAAACAGTTCTCTTCCATTTTCCTGCCTATCAAAATTCCTTGTTTTATCTTCCTGTTTCTAATGCAGTGCAAATCCCTTGGAGGATTTATTTTTCTATAATGAATATTAAAGACAAATAAAAATCAGAAAATAAAACTATTCCCTTTAACTCCACTTCTCACTTCAGTATACCTTTAAGCTTGTAGATCTTAGATTCACAGAAAAGACACCTAGGAGAAATTTGGAATGAATGAACACATGAACTGGAAAGAAGGAAGGAAGGAAAGAAAGAAGGAAGGAAGGAAGGAAAAATGGGAGGGAGTAATGGAGGGAGGGAGGAAGAAAGGAAGGGAGGAAGGGAGGGAGGGAGGGAGGGAAGAAGGAGGGAAGGGTTGGTTGACTTTGTATAATTCAGTCATATTATTCAATCTGAAGCTAAATAGTCTGCATAAAATGAGGCGGGGGAGGAAAGTATTGGGGACTGTGAAGGTGAATGGCAATAGACCTAGAAAAGAAGTAATGGTAGTGAAAGCTGAGGGAGACAGAAGAGAACAGAAGTTTATTTCCCCTTTTCTGTCCCTTTCCTACTTACCATTGTAACAGTCCACAAGACATGCCTCAAAATTAGTATATATTCACATACCTCCCTGAGCACACATACCCACAAGCATAATATAAAAGCTTGGTATTTGCCATTGTAAATGTTCATAACTGTTAGCATTAACTCTAATCTTAATAATTTACTTTAGGTCAGGGAAATGGGTTTTTAACTTTAAGGTCAAGTTGTCTTAGCTCAAGGAAAAAATAAGTTTTCCTAAATCTCATTTATTTTTTGAATTACACATAATCTTAATTCCTCATTTTTGTCCCACCTCCCCTTGTTTGATGCCAAGTAAACTTGCAGTGATAGCAGCCAATTCTGGACATTCTTTGGCCGGCTGCCAGTGGCTGAGCTGAAAACTGGTTTCACAAGTCTGATGACTTAGTGAAAGATGAACAATGACATGATACATTTTCTGGTCAATTAGTCATGGCTGGGCCCATTTTGAGTGTTAGCTTTCAATCTCTCCAGCATTATGAAACTGGAATTGGGAATATTAATCTCTTAGTGCTCTTTCCTGATTGCCTATCAGAGAGAAGATACTGGATTCTCAATGGCTAGGGAAAGGTTGTAATTAAGGCAAAAGAATCTTAGAGACCCTGGTAATCTAGAGAGACTACTAAAAGTTGAAAATTTAGTCTCCTTGATACATATATTTCTTTGGAACAAGTACCTTTGAGTTGAATGTAATAATTGTTCTCTTTAAATGACAATTGTTGTACTCTTACATAAGGGATAGAATAAGGAAGTAGTAGACCCACATAATCTGAAAATAATGGGAAAAAGATGTCTAGAAATACATAGATACAGAACTAATGAGTTGTCAAATGGGTTCCCGAAGGTAGTGTATGGAAGGCATCATACCTGATACATAAAGAGACTATATGATGATTGTTGGCTGTGTAAACAAATTATCACATGCATGTTAATCCTAAAGCAAGGACACTAATACTTCCCAATGCAATGTTCCTATTTGTTTATACTTCTTTACACCTTTAGTTCATTCTTTTCTTTCCTTTCTAATGCCTTTCCCCCCTACACTCTCACATAATACTTTCATTTTCATCTTTCAGTTGTTCTTCCCTACGTGTTGACCAGATTGTTGCCCAATCTGCATCGCACACAGTATAGTCATATAATCCTATAAAATGCGTATTTCTAACTCTTGAACTGATTTGTTTTCCTGAAACTAGTCACAAATATTTAGGTTCCAACTGCAAGACAACCTCAGTGTAGCCAGTTGCATATCCTCTGGGCTCCCATATTGCAATTATCTGTGTTCAAGTCTATCTCATTTAAAAAGTTGTAAACTCCTTGAAATAAGGCACTATGCTTTATTGGTATTTTTTTCCCCAGTGTTTTGTGCTGTGCTGAACTCTTATTTAACACTGAATGAGAAACACTGAATTAAAAAGTGAATGGGAAATTTCCAGTGGTGAGAGGAGAGATAGGAATGGGATATAACATGCTTCTACATACAAATAAACGTTCATTAAATGTTCAGGCAGAGCTGGAACAAGCAACTGTAATGAATTTTAACCGTTCTAATTGTCCCAATGTGTCTAGACCAATGCCTAAACTTTAAAAAAGAAAAATAGCCACATTCAGAGAATCCACACACTGTACAAAAAACTGGTATTTGTCTAATATAACAGGATGACCTAAGTTAAAGAAAACTCCTCTGACTCCATCAACACTGCAAATGAGACTTTCCTGCATTTATGATGAGGAAGCCCATTTATTTTATCATTATTTGTTTTATTACTAATAACAGGCTCTTTGCGCCTACACACAGGGATGACAATAGCAAAGGAAGCAATCACTGGGAAAAATACAGACTATACATAATACTGCCATCTTTACCATACATTAAGGGTAATTGCCCTTAAAATCAAGTCTTTGTTCCAGTGTTCCAGGAAGAAGAGCAGATTTATCAAATAGTTTCTACTTTACAATGAAAGGCAATCACTAGAAATTTGGTTAGACCACTTAAACTTATTTAATAGTCAAAAATGTTAAAGTCCTTTGGAGATTTTCTAGTTAATAGAATTAACCTGTAGTGTAATTAGACATGTCTGAATTAAAGTCCTCTTTCAATGATAATACCTGCAGTAGAAGTAGTCTCCAGGGATAAAAAGATTAGTATTCACATTAGTGGTAAATTTGCTATCAGAACCACATTTATTCTTTTGGTCGTTCATCCCTGAAGGATTCTACAGCTGGGTAGATTTACCAGGTTTGCTCTTTCTCATCAACTCTTTTGCCTATTTTTATTCCAAGGAATATTGCCTTCCATCATGATTTCCTCATCTGAACTTTAATGACAAAATGATCCACCTTGTTTTTTTCCTGCCTCTATTCAGAAATACGGGGATGGTACAAGCAAACACAACACAATCTCTCCAACAAGCTTGAAAATTAGCAAGGACGTTTTTAAGAAATCTCTCAAATCACTGTAGCCAAATGCATGCTGAAGATGACCTAAATACCTATGCCTGCACTTCATCTCTTTTAGGCAATCTTCCCAAATTAATAACAAGAGTGTGGATGACTCCAGGATACCCAGTAATGTTTCAACATCACCATGTTTATGAAGAACTAATAGCTAAGGTGTACTCATTTATCTGTTTCTAATATTAACACAAATGCAAATATATGTACATATATTTTTCATGTCTTTTTTAGTAAGTTTTATATTAACTATTAGGTTTCCCAGAAAGAAGTTATGTCTTCACTTCTTCAAAATTCCTTTCTGTATCGTTGCACTCTACAGGATGAGTACCTTATCAGTGGATGATACTGACTCTCTTTTATTTGCCATTGTAGGTAACATAAGCCATATATTTTCTTCTTTGGAAGATTTTCAAACCCATGTGCCTGCACCTGTTTGGCCTCAGAGAGCCCTACATGACTTACATTTATGGTTTTATTTAGTACAATAACACAGACTGTGAGTTAGAGTTTAAAATTTGAGGTTTACATTGTGTTACAAAATAGTTGTGTTATTTATCAGCTACTCTCTGAACTCCTTTGTGTCTTCCTGGTCATCCAGGACATAAGTATACATAAGTTCTATGTATTGTAAACAAACAAACAAACAAGCACTACACATTACCTAAAGCTCCGTGGAATGGAAAATGATAGTGTTATCTACTCTCCCTTTTAAGAATCTTTGTGGCCAAATTAGATGTGATATCACCCCTTAACCCTCTTCTAGACTTCTGGGTTTCTTTGTTTATACAACTTCACTGTTCTATTTTTTTAATTTTTTTATTAACATATAACGTATTATTTGTTTCAGGGGTACAGGTCTGTGATTCATCAGTCTTACACAATTCACAGCACTCACCATAGCACATACCCTCCCCAATGTCCATCACCCAGCCACCCTATCCCTGCCACCCCCCACCACTCCAGCAACCCTCAGTTTGTTTCCTGAGATTAAGAGTCTCTTATGGTTTGTCTCCCTCTCTGGTTTCGTCTTGTTTCATTTTTCCCTCCCTTCCCCTGTGATCCTCTGTCTTGTTCTCACTGTTCTATTTTGTGTCATGTTTACATCCTATTTAGATTTATGTTATATTCTACAGCAAATTTGTAATTCCACACAGTAACTTCGTTATACATATTTTGTACCTTCAATATGATTAATTTATTATTTGAGCTTTACAATTTTTGTGGTGAGGATCAAGTAAAATAAATCACATGAAAATGTTGTGAACCATAATGGGCTGTACAACTGCAAAGTAGCCCAGCGTGTGTTGAATACATGTTGGCTATATAAAGGGAATTTGCTTTTCCTCTTTCAAAAGTAGCTACATAAAATTAAAGATAATTAATACATATTCAAATTCAGAATGTACTAGAGGTTGTATGTTATCTGATTTAATCCTCACAAGATGATTAAGTATCTCCATTTCCTAATGAAGTAAATGAATTTCAAGAGATTAAGTAAATGTTCAAGTGTGCAGTACAGGTTTTTGTACTTTATTCACTCACACACCTTCTGAAGTTAACATTCATACTCTTTCTTCTGTCATGAATTACCTGTTAGGATTACTGTGTAACTAAACTGATACAGGGCAGGCAAATTTTCTACTTTTTAATATCAAGCACTATATAAAATAAATTACTTTCTCTGAAACCAAAGGAAGTCTAAACAATATTGTGTTCTCCTATTTTAACCAGGGTACATGAGTTTACATAGAGGACTGTAACATTATTCACTCAACCTCAAGTCAGATAGTCCCTTAAGACTTAGTTTCTGTTCTAATCATTTACATGGTATTATTGGAAAGTTTCCTGGATCCCATCTATAGAAACATGTCTCCAGCTTATAGACAAATGATTAAAATTTCATAATGATGGAATTGTGTCTCCGTTACCATATCTAGCATAGAACTTGGCACATAGATGGTACTCAGTAAGAGAATACTCATTAAATGAGCAAATGAGGGAACAATGGGAGAGAATAAAGACAGCAGTATGTTGTAGAAAGTGGATTATGACCAGTAGTTGGGTGACTTGGCTAGAAGTTCTGGATCATTTACCAACGACCGGAATGACTTCCAAAAGTCATCTAATTTGTGAGCTTCTGGGTTTTTTTTTTTTTTCTTTTTTTTTTTCATTTTCAAAGTCTTATTATATCTCTAATATCCCTTCTAGCACAAACATTTTCAAATTCTCTGGATTGTTCAAGAAGGTACCAATGTCCTTTATTCTTTCAATCACAAAATTTAACCTGATATTAATACATGATGAACTTCACAATCTCTGATGAATAGCATAGCCCATTGGCTATCCCCTAGTTTCCAGGTTCTAATACAATCTGGGACATCCTCCTTGACCTCCTTTTTTGGTGAGACCATTGCATATCTTTTGCTCTTTGAGTTTTTTCCCACCATCCGTCTCACCTGACTTTAGTCTGTGATACTACTAATAAAGCCCAATTTAATGTTTTAAACATGAACAGAAATAAAGCCTAAGGGAAATGTAGATGGATGATGAGTGCGTTAGAATACTTTAGGTGACCCCTCCTGAATCATGGTATCTTAAAAGAAACAAAAATAGTGTAAGGAACTGTGAATAGCCTCGGATTTTATCCTTTTTGTGAGCTAACAAAGTAGCCTACAACAGTTTCACAGATGCTGGCACTGGACACAAGATTCCTGGGTTGGAGACAAGAGATTTTACTACTCAAAGCACAGCAGGCAGCATGAGTTACTTGTTCGTATCAGTTCCCCTTTCTCTGCAGGTCCCAAGAAGTGATGGCGAGTGTCTCAGGTGTATGCAGCATACACAATGGGCCTAGGCCACAACTGAGGAAAACCAAGCTAAAAAAAAAAAAAATACTATACAGGTCGCTTAAAACAAACCTGTTCAATCTTTGCCCCAGAAGGAGACATTATCTTTATTTTCCTGGTCAGGAAACAAATCTCCCTTCTGCCCTAAAGGGAGATGCTACCTATATTATCCAGGGGTGTTTGCTATACAAAAGGATAGTCTAGGACAAAAATAATCACAAGGCCATGGAGAATTATTCCCCGATAATACATTTCTTACTTAAACTACATGTCTATCTTGGATTCCTCAAGGTTATCTGTTTAGTGTAGTCACTCAGAGGCTCAGACTGACAGAGGTTCCTTCTAGACATTTGCTTTTTAGAGTATCATTCTGAAGGAAAAGCTCAGCAAATTTTGACACTCTAAACTTCGACTCAGAAGGGACACATGCTGCTTCAACCTACATTTTTTTTTATTCGTAAAAGCAAGTGACTGATTCACGAATACTTTTCAATTATTTACCCAAGAAGTGGACAGCCAGGAATGATAGGTAATCAACACTAATAACAGAAACAGCTGAATTCCAAACAGAATGAACCACCATATCTAAATTATGCTAACAAGTTATTTTTTGCTTGAAGAAGGTCTCAAAAAGCCATAATAATCTGCCATCAGGTTCTATGAAATTGGGCAATTTTTTAAAAATATTTGTACATAGTTAAACCTGCAAGAAAAATCTGATACATTAGATGAAAAATTAACAGTACCTCTCTAGGCACCCTGTGTGGGCTAATAATGTGCTGGGTGCTGAGGGTCAAATAGTGGGTAAGATGATACCTGCCTTCAGATAGCTAACATTTTAGTGTGAGGGACAGAAAATAAACAAGCAAATAAACAAAATAATTATAGTTTATGGCAAGTACTAAGAAAAAAAGAAAATAGAGTATCATGGATTGAGAAGGCTGAGATCATCAGATAATCCCCATACAAATTTTGGTGGGTGGAGGTTCCTCAAAGGGTTCTAAATGGAAAACATCAAATAATAAGCTCCTGAATTGTAATAGAGCTAGATGTGTTACTTATCCGTGACTTCAAAAGTTCAAAAAACTTGGGCGACTTATCCAGAGAAACAATTAATTAATGGGAATAAATATAAAAATCTTTACTCTTTGGTATAACCACCCATGCCCAGAGTTGGACTGATAAGGCTTAATAGTAGCACATGTGAACATGACTTTGGGATTTCAATTGACTTTGAGAACAATATGTTTTAAAATAGTGTGTCAAAAATGGGAGTCAATAATAACATATGGTGCCCAGAAGAAAACAGAAGGATAATTCTACTATGTTCTGTAAAGTTGGACTTCATTCAGTTCTAGGAAGACATCTAGTTTTGTGAAACACTGGAATTTGTACAGGCTAAGGATATATGTGGTTTTAATCAAGACTATACCAAACCCAGAGGATATTTAGAAATGCGTTAGGGCTATTTAGTAGTTGTCTCAATAAGTTATAAATGCCACTTGGAATTTAAGAAAAGGGGCAAGAGTACTAAGCAACTGGCATTACATGGGGGAATTCCACACTATGAAGAATTATCCCTCCCAAAATTCTAATGTATCCCCTTTGACAAATACCAGTTTGTGTGTGTGTATAAGATATTTAATTATATAATTAATAATTAAGTATTATATATAATTATATAATTATATAATATATATATTATATTGTATATAGTAGATATTTTAGTTTATGCAGAAACACCTGAGAACATTTAATTTGAGGAAGAGAATAACTGTTGTCTCATACAGAAGTGTCAAGCAGCAAAGGCTTCTGTGTAGCAGCAAACTGAGATGAGGTTAATAGAATTTCCTGGGAAGGAAAGAGAAAAGCAGATTTTAACTCATTGTAAGGAATAGATGTTTAAGGTTTATAATCAGAAAAAAAAAAAATCTGGGAAAATGGTCATTCTAATTCATTGACTTCCCTTTGGTGTAACCATTTTATTAAGGTTCAACTTATCTATCACTTGCTTAGCACAAACTGGAAGAATTTGACTTTGTCCAGAGAAGAGCCAAAATTTCCTATTTTTGACTATCGCTGCCTTGTATAAAATGCAGGTCAGCTATATTTAAAGAAGATAATTCCTCAGCTTTTACACTCAAAGGCTAGCTGCCAATAGCTCTTCTTAACTTATAGAGAAAACCAGAAGAGTCTAATTCTAGGATTCTGATTTTATATGCAATATTTTTCTAAACTAACTTTACTTCACATATGCAGACTTGATTTCCTTGGTGGAAGTTAAGCTAAATGTTGCTATGGTTTATTTGACATTTGGAACATTTGTAATATTGGGCTTCTTGCAGTTCAGAGAGGAGATTCTTGATAAATATATTTGACTAATTACTATTTAATAATTATTTGTATCAAAATATAAATTTGATTTTTATGCTACTTTTGTCCAGAGTTTGATGAATAACAACCACAATCCCATTTATTGGTGTTCATTTAGTTAAGCACCTGATGATGGACAAGAATATATGAAAGGAAGAAACAATCTAGAAGAAAATGTTTAGGATTTCTGTTAGACCTGAATGAAGTATTGAGACCAATTAAGTAAAACCTGTCCAGGTAGTTGTGGGACTTATCTTAGCCAGGGAATACATTAATATATTCTGGCCATTGGACCCAGCAGGATAGTCTAACGCTTGCCACTCTGGGATAACAGAGTGATTTAGAGAGCACTGTTTTAGCATGACTTTGTAAGGATTTTCTACCAGACTGTCCATATACAATTTTTTACTTTTTTTCAAGTTTTAGATGTCTATGCGATGTGGTACAGAAGTAGTGTGGGTTTGAAAGACAATGAGGATGGGGGAATAAGCTCATTGAGGAAGCAGGAACAAAACACTTGCCTCTGAATTATTTTGAAATTTTTCAAAAATATAATCTCCTGAAAAAGATCATCATACAATCTCAAAATTAATTTCCAAAGAAAGATTTCAAAACTGTTTTTGAGCAATACTGTTATGGTTTGATAAAACATGTAAACTCTGAAGGTTTGTAATTTAAAGGAGAAATATCATTTGAATGTATGCTTCATAATAGCTTTGCCAAACTCTTTTGCATTATTTTACATTCATTATTCATATTCCCATACTCTATTTTGAGAAAGCTATCAGGAGGTTTGCTATCTGGAGTTGAAATTCATTGGGAGGAGTCTCAATATATAGTTCTTGTTTTTTCAAAGCTAAAAGATAAAATTATATAACGAATAATTCTTCTGTGTCATCCTGACCTCTGTTTTTCCTTCCAGACGAAAACTTGTTTAGGCACTCCACCCTACAGAGACGAAACTACTAATCTAATTTTTCTACTTCTTCCCTTTTGGAGAAAAAAGTAAACAAAAGTGGTTCCCCACTTTTCCAAACATTTGTCTTAACTGAGGAGATCATCTCACTTGGGGAGGCCCACCACAGGCCATTATTACCTGTAATGGGATAAGTAAATCTAATGCCCTATGTTGTCAACTTACACTTAATCAGTAACAAAGAATATTTTGAACTCCAGATAGCTTACTCTGGTCTAATGTATCATTTGTTCAAAACGTGGGGGAAGCAAAGGATATTATTTATTGAGTACCCTGAAAGAGCAAAACCTAATTTCTTTGTTCCTCAGAATATAATCCCTCATCCCTTCATACGCTTCTAGGTCTTTTGGATGAATGTGTTCCTATTTTCTCTGAATTTAGTAATAATCTTTAGAAAGTCAATTGTTCTCTTATAATGAAATAACACAGGATTTTACTTGCTTATTACTACTCTTTCCTCTATAGGGTAATATGAAATACATTTCTTAAATTCCAAGACCTTCTAGAGTATTAATGTCAAGTTGAGAAGGCTGGTGATATTTAATTCTAAATTATTTCTGTTGTTTTATCCTAATATTTGGTTCAGTAATCTCTAGCTCTTAATCTTTAAGAGTAGACAAATTTCATCAAATGTTACACAGCCCAGCTATGCACAGCTTAGAAAAATGTCCACTATTACCCTGCCTCACCCTCTGTAACTTTACTTCAATTTTCTAAGTAACTTCTGTGTCCATAAAAGCTTTGCCAATAAGCTTTCCACTTGACTAGAAAAGGAAAAATATCATATTACTAAGTATCCACCAGAATGTTAGAATTATTCTTAGAAATAAAATAAGAACAACAACAAAAATATCAAAGCTACAGCAAAAGCATATGTCAAGCTGACAAGACGTAATGTTATATCATTAGAAACCTACAAAATGTTTTGGTAGAAATGTTAAAAAAACAAATAATAAGTACATACTCATTCAAACTCACAATCACTCTGATACTCTAAGCAAACTTTTCTGAAAACTTTTCAGGATATTAGAAGTTGAAGCATGTTCACTTCAAATTTTCTGTAAATAGTTACCTCTCTAATTCGTCAAAATTCAAAGGACAAAGTAACTATGTTGGCATCATGAAAATCCTGGTTTATAGTAGACCTTCATTCATGCACCCTATTTTTATACACTGCCTTCTACTGTATTTCCCCTTGCCATCTCCAGCTTCAAGGACAATATAGGACTGATAATAGATATTACCAAGGAATATAAAATTATTCATAAATAAAGAGTTATGTAACATAAGTCTATTAATCATGTGTAATACTTCCAACACCAAATCGGTTAACAAATCAAAGTGATAATATCATGACTGAGGTAAGACAAAGTTTACCAACAGCAGAACAATTTTTTTAGTCTAGATTATTTTATGGAGACCCTCCTGCTGACCCATCATTGATAACTCTAAGAAGAGATCTTCATTACCTGTATGATGAGCCCCTAAAAGAGTGCTAGAATACAGTTTGAATTAAGCCGAAAGTGCAAAGTTTGTACATGGTGGGGGGGGGATGCTGGGAGAAGACATATATATATATATATATATATATATATCCCCCCCCGGGTAAACCACCAGAATGAATTTCAAATTTGAAAATATCTGTAACTTTTCTTTCTAATTTTAACAGTATTGAAGTAACTATATTCATATTCTCATTCCTAGAAGCATGTTTTTTTCATTAAAACTAGGAGTCATTTAGATGACTCTCAGTTTTCATTCATAAGGATGTATACTGAAGAACTCCAGGAAAAAGACCAATTATAACATGAAAAAAGGACAATGACAATGAACAGATTATTTCAATAAATGGGGAAAATGAAGTAGAATCTCAGATTCATTCATCTCTAATATCTTAATGAAATGGGTGGGGGGAGGGAAAATGTCATGATCAGGAAGGTGGTTTCTCCAGGGTAAGGCTTATCCATTGTACTTCGGCTGTGCTGACCCCTGCAATTTCCCCAAATATGGGAAATTTGGTTGCATATTTTGTTGAAGAGGGGAACTGCATTCATGCTTTTTGGAGTCTTCTTAGAAGCACTACAATAAGGTCTCTGAGACAAAGTCTGAGAATTTGTGCTCCTTTCTCTTTTTAGTGCTTAACCTGTCCATGCTTTGGTAAAGTTGTTTTTGTGTTTCTCTCTTCCCCCTGTGGACAAAAGGGAGTCACACCAATGTGGACTCACAGGAGCTGGTTTACTCTCCTGCCTGAAACAACAAAACAATACAGCAACAAGACCACACAAGATCCACAAAATGCATCAGGCAAAGAGGACAGCCATCCCGAAGACATGGAAATACACAGGTGAGTGGAGCCCTACAGTTGCTCCAAGGTACTGCCTCCAGAGAGTTTCCAAGCAAGGCACAGGGGAGGGGAAACTGAAGGGGAAGCCCAGTAGACCTGGTAGAGTTGAGGACACTGAGCTGAGAGTCCACAAGACGGTGTATGGGGGAGGACAGCGCTGCAGAAAGTCAACTGGTGAGATCTGTGGAGGGGCCCTCTCCCATGAAGCAGAGTCCGGCTCAGGGCCTCCATGGGAGTCAATGACCCCAATTCAGGGGCAATCATTTGAAAGCATTAGAGGAAATAGGGCCTGGGGCTCACACAGCATTGGGAATAGAGCCTGTCCCCAACAGATAGACAAAAAAAAGAGCTCCTGAAAAATGTCTCTTAATTCAAGAGGCACAGAATGGAGGACTCAGAGAGGTCTTGCCATTGGAAACTCATCATTAGCCTTTCACTGAGAACTGCTCTGGACCACCAAACAAATTAAAGAAACACCAGAAATCATCAAACTGTTTCTAAGTAACTTAAATGCATCCCTGAACAAAGCTCAAAATTATAGAAAACGCAAAAGTATCCAGCAACCAACAAGGTAACATTCACACTGTCTGGCATTCCATCCAGGAGTGTGAGGTATGCCGAGAAGCAGGAGACATATCCCTCATGAGAAGACAGATTAATCATCTGAAAATGACCCAGAGCTGACACAGATGCGAGAATCACCAGAGAAGGACATTTAAGTGTTTATTATAACTATTCCATCAGTTCAAAACATTCAGCAGACCTACAACTATATGGTCAACTAATCTTCAACAAAGCAGAAAAGAATATCCAATGGAAAAAAGTCTCTCCAACAAACGGTGTTGGGAAAATCGACAGCAACATACAGAAGAATGAAACTGGACCACTTTATTACACCATACACGAAAATAAAATCAAAATGGATGAAGGACCTAAGTGTGAGACAGGAAACCATCAAAATCCTAGAGGATAACATAGGCAGAAACCTCTTTGACCTCAGCTGCAGCAACTTCCTACTAGACATGTCGCTGTAAGTAAGGGAAACAAAAGCAAAAATGAACTATTGGGACTTCATCAAGATAAAAAATTTCTGTACAGCGAAGGAGAAAATCAACAAAACTAAGAGCCTGCCTATAGAGTGGGAAAAGATACTTGCAAAGGATATATCTGATATAAGGTTAGTATCCAGAATCTATAAAGAACTTATCAGACTCAATACCCAAAAAACAAAAAATCCATTTCTTAATGCGCAGAAGACATGAATAGACACTTTTCTAAAGAAGACATCTAGATGGTTAACAGACAGATAAAAAGATGCTCAACATCACTCATCATCAGGGAAATACAGATCAAAACCATGATGAGATACCACCTCACACCTGTCAGAATGTCTAAAATTTATAACACAGTAAACAACAGATGTTGGTGAATTGCAGAGAAAGGGGAACCCTCTTGCACTGTTGGTGGGAATACAAACTGGTGTAGCCACTCTGGAGAACACTATGGAAGATCCTCAAAAAGTTAAAAATAGAGCTACCCTACAACCCAGCAACTGCACTACTAGGTATTTACACAAAGGTTACAAAAATACAGATTTGAAGGGGCACATCCACCCCAATGTCTATAGCAGCATTATCAACAATAGCCAAACTATGCAGAGAGCCCAAATGTCCATCGACTAAATGGTTAAAGAAGATGTGGTATATATACACAATGGAATATTATTCAGCCATCAAAAAGAATGTAAACTTGCCATTTGCAAAAACGTGGATGGAGCTAGAGTGTATTATATTAAGTGAAATAAGTCAGAGAAAGACAAATATCATATGCTCTCACTCATATGTGGAATTTAAGTAAAAAATCAGATGAAGATATAGGAAGGGGGAAAAAAGGAGAGAGGGAAATAAACCATGAGACTCTTAATGATAGAGAACAAACTGAGGATTGATGGATGGATGTGGGGACAGGCTAGATGGGTGATGGATATTAAAGAGGACACTTGTGATGAGCACTGGATGTTGTATGTAAGCGATGAATCACTAAATTCTACTCCAGAACCCAATATTGCTCTGTATGTTAACTAAAATTTAAATTAAAAAAATATAATTAAAAAAAAGTTATAGGAATCAAAACATCAGGTCATAAAGAAGTTTTACCTATGGTTGATATTTATATATTCCAGCTTGCACTTTAATATGCAATTAGTTTCAAATCTAAATATTATATAATTGGTTTATAAATTGTCAATGTGATTAAACAGCATGCTTTCCATTTTATCAGAAAAAAATCAAACCTTGCCATAAATATATTATTGAAAAGTGTATTTAAATCCAGGTATGAAGAAGTAGTTTGTAATCTCACTTAAAACAATGATGTAAGTTTCGGGGAAAGCTGTTCGAAGAGATTTGGAGACCAATCAGGCCCTAGAAATCTTAAAGGGCTAAAATGGAGAAGGTGAAATATATAGAGGGGAGCCCCATATTTGCTACACTTTTATCTCTCAGAGCATTCGCTGTTTAAAATCAAGTGCCATAGAGAAGAAATAAAAAACTGTGTAAGTAGAGCTTGTGGAAGATTCTCTTGACTGAATAGAAAAAGACTAGATTTTGGTGCTACTAAAACAGGATATAAGAAGACAGGTTTCCAAACTGTGTTGTTGTGATTTGTAATAAGAAATATGTATTTGATCTTCATTCCTGTTCCTGGCAGCAGCCCCTAAAACACTTGTAATTTCCTAAGTGATAAGAGCAATGGGAGAATTATTTGTCATGATATTTGGTATTTTGTCCTGGGTTCCTGAAATAGCTCCAGAACAACAAAGGCAAAAAAAGTGTCTTTTGTTATTCATAACAAGCCCCCTTCAACGACACATGAGTTTATGTTAATGAGATGATTTTTGGAAAGTTCTTAGATAACCGCAGAATGAGGTTGCCAAGGAAACCAACCAGGGTGATTAAAGGGTTGGAACTTTCAGCCCCATCCCCGATCAACCTCTGCACTAGAAGGACTGTCGAGAGGAACTGAAGGTTGAATTAATCACCAATAGCCAATGATTTAATTAATCCTGCCTATGTAATGAAGCCTCCATAAAAATCCTAAACAATGGGGTTTGGAGGGCTTCCAGGTTGGTGAACACATGGAAGTGCTGGGAGGGCAGCATTCCCAGAGAGGGCATGAGCTCTGTGTCACTTCCCACATACCCTATGCATCTCTTCCATCTGGCTGTTCTGAATTGCATCCTTTTATAATGAACCAATAATCAAACAGGTAATACTTTTCCTGAGATCTGTGAGCTGTTCTAGCAAACTATCAAAGCCAACAAGGGGATCACATGAACCTCCAATTTATAACCACTTGGTCAGAAGCACGTATAACAACCTGGGATTTGGGATTGGCATTTGAAGTGGGGGTGGTCATTTAGGACTGAGCCCTAAGCCTGTGGGGTCAGTCTGCTTTAACCTCAGGTAGATATATCAGAATTGAATTGAATTGAGGACACCCAATTGAAGAGAATTGAAAAACTACTTGGTTTGGGAAATCCTCACACATCTGGTGTCAGAAATGAAGGATTCTGAAAGTAGACAGAAGAGGGTTTTCTTTTTTTTTGTTTTTTTGCTTGTTTGTTTTCCTTTCATAGACCCAAAGGAAAACCAGAGAAATTAGCCAACATTCTGCCTGCAGTTTTTTCTCAAGACATTTGCTGATATTTAAGCTGTGCATGTCAGGGACAGGAAGAAAAGAAAGAAAGCAAATAATAACAATAATGACAAAAACAATAATAGTAATAACAGACCAATAATAATAATAGTAGATAAAATAAAACTAACAAATCTGCAAAAAAAGGCTAAAAAAATCCAAATAAAGCTTTCCTCTCACAAAAATCTGAAATCTATCCTTCAGATTTCTTAATCCCAATTTGTATCACCATTTGCTTGTATTTTATCTGTCTACTAGAAGAAACTGATATTCCCTCTACAATTTCTCATGTACAATCTCAGCATTTCATGTAAATTTAATCAACATTCCACACATGACCAAATGACTGAAACCAAAAGGAAAAAATAAGTCAATAGAAATAAACCCACATGTAATCCAATTATTGATATTATTGAATTATATAAAGTTTACAAATCTTAAATGTAATGATCGATATAATTTTACAACTATATATTTCTAAAACTATCACCCATATCAAAACGTAGAAAATTACCAGTTCATCAAAAGCATCCATTATGCCCTATCCAAGTCTACATTCACCAAAGTTAACCATAGTAGTAATGGCTATCACCAAAGCTAAGATGTGTTTGGAAGAAAAAATACAGACATGCAAATAACAAAACATATCTTGGAAACATTTATAAACTTGAAAAGGTTTTTTTAAGCATCATTTGTAGCTTTAATTTTATTTATTTTTCAGGTTTCAAGATTGTATTTCAGATATCACATTGAATGTAATTGGCATGTCTCTACACTTTTATTTTAGAATGGTTTTACATCTTTGTCTTTCATGATATTAATATACCTGAGGAGTACAGGCCAGTTATTTAGTGGAATTTAACTCAATTTAGATTCAGCTGATGTTTTCTCATGAGTGTATTCAGATTATGCGTCTTTGACAGGAACATTACAGAGAATGATACTTGTTCCTCTCAGTGTATCCTATCAGGAGGCACAGGTTGTTGGCTTGTGCCTTTATTCATAGTATTAAATTGATCACTTAGTTAAGATCCTGTCTGCCAGGTTTCCTCACTAAGAGGTTCCTGGTTTCTCTTTCTAATTAATGGGTCATTTACAGAGCTGCTTTAAAACTATATAAATATTATGTTCCTCCTCAACTTTATCCCACTAGTTCTAATACCCATTAGTGATAAATGCTTGAATCAATTACCAAAATGATTACAAAATTGTCTATAGAAGTAAACTGACATAAAAGAAACTATTTTTTACCTTTGCTCACCATTTTATTAAAAAAAGATCGAATGGGGCGCCTGGGTGGCTCAGATGGTTGAGCGTCTGCCTTCAGCTCAGGTCATGATCCCGGGGTCCTGGGATCTGGCCCCACTTTGGGCTCCTGGCTCAGCGGGGAGCCTGCTTCTCCTTCTGCCGCTCCCCCCTGCTCATGCTCTCTCTCTCTCTCTATCTCTGTGTCTCAAATGAATAAATAAAATCTTTAAAAAAAATTGAATAATTTTTAAACTTTCTAAAATAATCATTAGGACATTCATTATTCTAAAAGGTATTTGGGGTTGAAATAATCTGAAAATATTAGTTAAAAACAATCACAATAAGTTGTGTGGTTTGGGCATAGGGATTAATGGAGATTGCATCAAACTATGCACAAAAGGAACAAATTTATAAGATGGTGAGAGAGATCTGTATAATTTTCCAGTTTGTTTGCGTGTGTCTGGTTTCCATGGGCTTGTTACACCACAGGTAGAAGTAACAAGAATACTCACTGAAAGAAGTTTGTTTTTTATTATTCAAAGGACGCTAAGAGCTTAAATGGATTTGGGAATTGCTCAAATAAGGTTGATATTTGGGAATCAGGGAAATGAATGAGATTTTTCCCAGGGAGAACATTTTACATAAGAACAGAAGTGAGTTCAGAACAAATGCATGGGAAACACTGAGTTTTAAAAAGGCATAAAGGAAGGAATTCAGAAATCATTCTCAAAGAGGTAACAGAAGCATGAGAAAGTGGTGTTCGGGTATGCACAGTGAAATCGGAAGGCACTGTTCCTGCTTTCAGAGAGCTGTGAAAATAAAGACAGGAGACTCACTAGGGTGCCTAATCTAATCTGGGCAGGGAGGGTGGTCAGAGACTTCCAAAGAAAGGTACCATCTATGCTGAGATTCAAAGGAGGAAAGGGATCTGAGACATAATGTTCCAATTAGAGGGAACATCATGTAAGAAGGGATAAGGTAGGCTTGTGCAGGTCAAGCCACTGAGCTAATCACAGGCCCAGGACTAATCATAGTCTTACAGAAATAGGCAGAGACAAGAAATAGGAGGAGTCCTATATATCGCAATTAAAAATTTGTGTTTTGCCTGTATGAAATGGGGAACTAATAACCAGATTTACTCACGGTAAGGAAAGTTTCAGCTCAAGAAAAGACATGGTGTATTTTAAGGAGAACCAACTAAACATCACAAGAGAGTAGGAGTCATATCCCAGATTTATCTGTTAATACCTATAGGAATTTGGGTAGGCTATTTTCTCTTTAAAATGGGAATAAGAATACCTACCATTTTGAGTTTTTGAGACATTTGAATAAAATAACTTTCGTTGTCCCTGTACCTGAAAATGAGGTTATAGTCAGTTGTTTTTATTTTCCCCCTTTACTTTAAAAATACCCTTTCCTCTTTATTATATAATCTTCAAATTCTATAAAATATAAAAATCTTACACCATTTGCAGCACACCTCTCTGGTGCCCCACATCACTTTTCCTTAGCCCCTGCTCTTTTTAGCTGAAATTATGGTAGACAGTTCAAGTCAGGCTCCTCTCAATCTAACAAAATCCTGACTCAAAGGTGCACTGTGCATCCTTCTGCTGTGTGCCAGGGTCTTTGAGACTCTGATAGCCAGTGATTGTGCAAATGCTGGAAGGAACCCTCAAAAATAGGGGACAGAGACAGTGGGTAAATATCCCATCCTCCCAATCTTCAGGCAAACATTGTATATGCTCCTCAGGAAGTCCCATTAGGAATCAAGCTCCCCTCTCCTTTGCCTAGAGGACTGGCCTCATTAATGGATGGCATACACTGGCTTTTTACTTTCTATCATTCTTTCTGACTCCTTACCTATGCTTTCTGAGATAACCTCTAAACTACCTACTCCCAACCCCTCCCAGCCTGATTTCAAGGAAAACCAAACTGAAATTCTATCTCATTCTATTTCATAAGAACACATTTAATTAATTCTTTAATTCTATTACTTTAAATTGATAGATTTCTTCTCTATTCTCTTATTCTTTCCTATGAAATGTCATAACCCCAAAGCCATTTGGCCATCTAAAGTCACTACTTTTAACTCATAATTTAAAAAAAATTAAAAATCTGGTTAATTAGATCATCTCTAAGATTTTCTAAAAATTGTTAATTGTATTAATCAAAGGTTTACTAAAATTTAATGTTTGACACATTTATTATTTATTTATTTTTAATTAAATACAATTAATTAGCATATAATATCTTATTGGTTTCAGAGGTAAAGGTCAGTGTTTCATCAGTCTTATATATTACCCAGTGTTCATTACATCACATGCCTCCTTAATGTCCATCACTCAGTTACTCCATCCCCCATCCCACTGCCCTTCAGCAACCCTCAGTTTGTTTCGTATGATTAAGAGTCTCTTGTGGTTTGTCTCCCTCTCTGATTTCGTCTTGTTTTATATTTTCCTCTCTTCCCCTATGAGCCTCTGATTTGTTTCTTAAATTCCACATATGAGTGAGATCATATGATAATTGTTTTTCTCTGATTGACTTATTTCACTTAGCAAAATACCCTCTAGTTCCATCCATGTCCTTGCAAATGGCAAGATTTTTTTTTTTTTGATGGCTGAGTAGCATTCCATTGTGTGTGTATATATATATATATATATGTGTGTGTGTGTGTGTATACCACATCTTTTTTATCCATTCATCTGTTGATGGACATCTGGGCTCTTTCCATAGTTTGGCTATTGTAGCTATTGCTGCTATAAACATTGGGGTGCAGGTGCCCCTTCAGATCACTACATTTGTATCTTTGGGTTGAATACCCAGTAGTGCAATTGCTGGGTCATAGGGTAGCTCTATTTTCAAATTTTTGAGGAAACTCCATACTGTTTTCCAGAGTGGCTGCACCAGCTTGCATTCCCACCAACAGTGTAAGAGGGTTTCCCTTTCTCGGCATCCTCGTCAACATCTGTCATTTCCTGACTTGTTAATTTTAGCCATTCTGACAGGTGTGAGGTGATATCTCATTGTGGTTTTGACTTGTATTTCCCTGATGCTGAGTGATGTTGAGCATTTTTTCATGTGTCTGTTGGCCATTTGTATGCCTGCTTTGAAGAAATGATTGTTCATGTCTTCTGCCCATTTCTTGATTGGATGATTTGTTCTTTGGGTGCTGAGTTTGATAAGTTCTTTATAGATTTTGGATACCAGCCCTTTAACTGATAAGACATTTGGAAATATCTTCCCCCATTCTGTCGGTTGTCTTTTGGTTTTTGTCGACTATTTCTTTTGCTTGCTAGACAGTTTAGATTACCTTAAATATTAATATGAGTTTGAACCCTACAAATTACCAATGTTTTAGAGCATTTAGAAATGTATTGAGTCACAATGTTTGGCAGAGCAGACATTGCTGTTGCCTATTGTAGTCATACATCTCTTCACACTCCCCCACCCCCCATTTTCCCTACTGATTTAATTATAATATATTTAGGTAGAGGATCAAAACCCACTGCTCTTGGAAGGGTAAATCTCAAAAGAATAAATTATTATTGGGGCGCCTGGGTGGCTGTTGGTTAAGCAACTGCCTTCGGCTCAGGTCATGATTCTGGAGTCCCGGGATCGAGTCCCACATCGGGCTCCCTGCTCAGCGGGGGGTCAGCTTCTCCCTCTGACCCTTCCCCTCTCATGCTCTCTGTCTCCCATTCTCTCTCTCAGATAAATAAATAAAATCTTTAAAAAAAAAAAGAATAAATTATTATTTAACTAAACCTGTCATAGAAATTCATTTTTTTCTAGCTATGATTGGTGTACGTGTGAGCAAATGACACCACTCTGGCCAACAAGATGAAAGAAATCTACTGGGATAAAACTGAGGTTTTCATTTCTGAAACAAAACAAAATAAAACAAAACCCCTCAATGCTGCCTAAGGAAATATCTTCAACCTTTCTCTTATTCTTGCCTTGAATATAGCCAGGAATCTTGAAACTGAAAATTAGAATAACTTGAAATGATGGCATTTTTGGTTCACTGAACTAGCATAGGTAATTGCATATACCCTAACTCCACATCTGTGAGGGAAAAATGCTCTCTAATTTAAGCTATTTATTAGTTAATAGTTTAATAGATAAAGTTATTTATTTATTTATTTAAAGCTGAAGCCATTCTTAACCAATATAGGGAGGGAAGAGAAAGGCTAATGGTAACATTTTTCTCACAGGCTGAAAATTTTGTTTTGAATATCAATGAATTTTGGAATATCTAATTCAGGTGTTCAGGGTCCTAAGGATCCAATTTAGAGACTTTCTTAGGCATGGAAGGGAGACTGAGTAAGCTGCAAAATCTATGAAATGCCCACCCTTATCCCCATTTAAACAAAGCAGCCTGGCTGATTTTAAGTGTTGTGATTTCCAGTAAGAACAAAGTTCTGTTTCTACAACATTTGAAGATACCTAATGTGAATCATAATCTTCAGAGTTATATAAAAATTTAAAATATTAACCATATTGAATTTTTTTAAATAAAATTTATTTTATATTTCTGTCAGAAACTTCTATATTTTTTCTCTGTCAGAAAATTCTATCTATTCTTAAATTAAAAGGTTAGATGACAGCAGGAATTTGACCTAATTGTAGATAATATTATTTATGACATTTATGAGGCTCTGCAGCAATAAGCTAAGGAGTTTTGGTAATTTTCCAGAGAAGCATTATTGAAATTTAAAAACAGATTTATACATTAAAACATGTAAAACTTTGTTGTTGTTGCTTTCTTTTATAGCTAAGTTACAATTTTGCATATTATATTCTTGGTAGAAAATGACTTGTGAATTAAAACTGGTACCTGATAGTTAAATAAAATAGCAATGAGACAGAACAAAATGTTCACCTTTTAAAATGTCCTTTTACTCATATTAAATATTAAATTATTTTCATAAATAGCAATTTTTGTGAGACTACATGAGTTTCAGGATTGAATATTAAATATTACCTTTTTCTCCTGGATTAATCTGCTTTTCAATCTTTTTATTTATAAAATAATATAAGCTTAGAAAATAGTCAAAATTTATTCTTTCTATGTCTCATTGCATCTTAAGGATTTAAATAAAAGTGAATACAAAATAGTGCACACATTATTTTAATTGATTTTAAAGGAATGTTCAAAGAAATGAGTCCTTAGAAATCACAAAAATGTGATTAGGTAGTAAGTCATAGATAGTAGGCCTTTGGGAATACCTAGCAGTGTTCATATAGAGGTGATTTGCATGGTCAAATATGGTGTTATTGTTTTTCTAATAGACTTTATTTTTTTAAGTACTTTTAAGTTTACAACAAAATTGAGCAGAAAGTACAGAGAGTTCTCATATATACACCTGTTCTCACATGTGCATAGCTTCCCCCCAAATCAACATTCCTCACCAGAATGATACACTTGTTACAATTGATGGAGGAACACTGCCACAACATTATCACCCAAAGTCCATAGTTTACATTAGAGTTCATTTTTGGCATTGTACATTTTACATTTAATTGTTTTGACAAATAATGATGTGTATCCACCATTATATTATCATATAGAATATACAAACAGATCAACACAGATCAAAAATGGAGAACTGAATATTAAGCCAGTAAATCTAACTAACCAAGAAAATTAATCTGTGTAACTACATCTGGAAAAATCCACATATTTTAAATATTTGTTTTCACTTATTAATTATTAAGTTACACTATTTCTTGTGACCCTGTACATAACTTTTTTGTTGAGATAACATACCATAAAATCCATCCTTTTGAAATGAACAACAGTGCTTTTTAGTCCATTCATAGTTTTACAGCCATCACCACTAATTCTAGAACATTTTGATCACTCCAGAAAGAAACCTGGCTCCCATTAATAGGGAACCCTCTTTATGCCCTTCCCCCAGCCTCTGGGGAGGGGGCTGGGAACTGTCTGTCTCTAAGATTTTTCTTTTGTGGACATTTCATATAATTGGAATCAAACAACATGTGGCCTTGTGTGTCTGTCCTCTTTCACTTAGCATAATGTCATCAAGGTATATCAATATTGTAGCATATATCTGTAACTTTATTCCTTTGTGTGAATGAATAATATTCCATTGTTATGCATATGTCACATTTTGTTTATCCGTTCAACTGATGGGCATTGGGTTGTTGCACTTTTGGCTATTTATGAATATTGCTGCTGTGGACATTTATGTAAAAATTTTTGCGTAAATATATGTTTTTAGTTCTCTTGGCTGTATAACTAGAAGTGGAATTGCTGGGTTATATACTAATGCAAAGTTTAACTATTTCAGGAACCGCCAAACTACTTTCCAAACCAATTGCAAAATTTTACCTGCCTACCAGCAATGCATGACGGTTTCAATTCTATACATCCTCACCAATGCTTGATATTGTCCATTTCCTTTTTTATAGTTATCATCGTAAGTGTAAAGTGATATCTCATTATGATTTTGATTTCATATTCTTAATGACGAATGATGTAAAGCATCTTTTCCTGTGCTTATTGGCCATTTGAATATATCCTTGGATAAAATGTCTGTTCAAATACTTTGCCCGTTTTTTCCCTGGGTGGCTCAGTTGGTTAAACGCCCAACTCTTGGTTTCGACTGAGGTCATGATGTCAGGATGGTGAGATTGAGCCCTGCATTGGGCTCCTTGCTCAGCATGGAGTCTGCTTAAGATTCTCTCTCCCTCTCCCTCCTTCTCTACCCTCCCTGTGCTTGCCCTCTCTCTCTCTAAAATAAATAAATAAATATAGATAAATAAATAAATAATAAATAAAATCTAAAAAAAAAACAAACACTTTGCCCATTTTTAATTGGGTTATGTATGTTCTTAATGTTGAGTTGCAGGAGTTTTTGTTTTGTTTTGTTTTCTGGATACAAGCCCTCATGAGACATATACACAAATAATTTTTCCCTGTTCTGTGAGTTTCTGGATTTTGTCCTTTGAACCACAAGTTTCTTAAATTTATGAAGTCAATTTATCTATTTTTTTCTTCTGTTGCATGTACCTTTAGTGCCATATACAAGAAACCATTGCCTTAACCCAAGCACATGAAAATTTGCCTATATTTGCCTTTAAAAGTTTTATGATTTTAACTCTTTAAGTTTTTGATTTATGTTAGTTGTTATATGTTGTGTGATGTATGGGTCCAGACTTATTCTTAGTATTGAATATCCAATTTTCATGGCACCGATCTTTGTAAAGACTGTACTTTCCTTGTTGAATTGTCCTAACACCATAGTGAAGATTAAATTGGCCATAATTGTAAGCATTTCTTTCTCAATTCTCAATTCTATTCAGTTGATCTATATGTACATCTTTCTTCCAATATCACATTGTCTTGATTATTAAGCTTTATGGTACATTTTTGAAATTAGGAAGTATAAGCCCTCCAACTTTATTCTTTTTCAGTATTTGCTGTTTTGTGTCCCTTGCATTTCCATATGAGTATTAGGAGCAGCTTGTCAATTTCTGGCAGAAAAAAAATAGCTAAGTTTTTGAGATTTGGTAGGGTTTGCATTGCATGTGTAAAAAAATTTTGACAATAATAACTTAATAATTAGTCTCCTAATTTATGAACACAGGATGACTTTCTTTTTATTTGGGTATTTTTTTCTTTCAAAGACATTTTATAGTTTTCAGTGTAAAAGTCATGTACTTCTTTCATTAAATTTATTCCTAAAGAATTTACTTTTTGATGCTATTTTAAGAGTCTCATGCTCTACCGACTGAGCTAGCCGGGCGCTGTTTGATGCTATTTTAAATGGAACTATTTTATTAATTTTATTCACAGATTATTTATTGCTAGTGTTTAGAAATATAATTGTTTTTTTACCTTGTTTCTCCAAATTAATGAATTTATTAGATCAAATAGTTTTTTGTGGATTTCTTAAGGTATTTTATATACAAGATCATGTCATCTCTAAACAGAAATAGTTTTACTTCTTCCTTCTCAAACTGGTTATCTTTATTGATTTTTCTTGCCTAATCTCTCTAGCTAGCATCCTCTTCACAATGTTGAATAGAAAAAAAAAAAAAGAAGAAGAAGAAGAAGTAGCAAGAACATTCTTTTCTTGTTCTTCATCTAAGAAGGTAATCTTTCATTCTCACAATTAGTTGTAATGTTAGCTGTGAGTTTTTCATAGATTACTTCTATCAAGTTGAGGAAGTTCTCTTCTATTAGTTTTTTTGAGTGGTTTTATCATGAAATGTTGTTAGGAAATTTCAAATGCTTTTTCTGTGTCAAATCATGTGATTTCTGTCTTTTAACTATTAATATGGTGCTTTATATTAATTGATTTTCCAATGTTAAGCCAACCTTACATTCCTGAGATAAATCTTTTTTGATCATGCTTTTGATCATGGTATATAATCCTTTTTATAAATTACTGGATTTGGTTTGTTAGTATTTGTTGAGGACTTCCATATCTGTATTCATAAGAGATTTTATCTGTACTTTTCTTTCCTGTGATGATTTGATTTTGGTATCTGGTTAAAATGTCATAAAGTGAGTTGGAAAGTACACTCATTTTTTTTAAGAAGCGTTTGTAAAAGATTGGTGTTAATTTCTTAAGTTTGGTGGAATTCACCAGTGAACCCATATTTTTCTGAATTTTTCTTCATGGGAAGTTTTACAGTTATTAATTTGATATCTTTTTTTAATTTTATTATGTTATGTTAATCACCATACATTACATCATTAGTTTTTGATGTAGTGTTCCATGACTCATTGTTTGTGTATAACACCCAGTGCTCCATTCAATATGTGCCCTCTTTAATACCCATCACCAGGCTAACCCATCCCCCCATCCCCCTCCCCTCTAGAACCCTCAGTTTGTTTCTCAGAGTCCATAGTCTCTCATGGTTCATCTCCCCATCCGATTCCCCCCTTCATTTTTCCCTTCCTACTATCTTCTTCTTTTTTTTTAACATATATTGTATTATTCGTTTCAGAGGTACAGGTCTGTGATTCAACAGTCTTACAAAATTCACAGTGCTCACCATAGCACATACCCTCCCCAATGTCTATCACCCAGCCACCCCATCCCTCCCACCCCCCACCACTCCAGCAACCCTCAGTTTGTTTCCTGAGATTAAGAATTCCTCATATCAGTGAGGTCATATGATACATGTCTTTCTCTGATTGACTTATTTCGCTCAGCATAATACCCTCCAGTTCCATCCATGTTGTTGCAAATGGCAAGATTTCTTTATTTGTCATAGGCCTATTCATATTTTCCATTTGTTATTGATGTTCAATAATTTGTGTCTTACAAGGAATTTGTCTATTCCATCTAAGCTATCTAAGTTATCTAATTTTTTCATGGTGTTCCCATAAATACTTTTTACTTCTGTAAAGTCAGGAGTGATGTCCCTTCATTTCTTTCCAATTTTAATAATTTGACTTTCTCTAGTGTGTTATTGGTTAGTATAGGTAAATATTTGTCAATTTTGTTGTTCTTTTCAAAGAGCCAAATTTGGTTTCACTGATTTTTTTCACCCACGTTCTATTTCATAATTGTTTGCTCTAATCTTTATGACCTTTTCTTCTACTTGCTTTGGGTTCTGGTATTCTTCCTCTTCTAGTTTCTTAAGTTAAAAGGGTTGTTATTGATTTGAGCTCTTTTCCTTTTTTTTTTAATAGATATTTTTACAGAGTCTAGCTATATATTATGTGCTTTTAAAATAGCAATTTCAGTTATTACACAAAATAAAACAATTATCTTTTTAAAAAGATTTTATTTATTTATTTGTCAGAGAGAGAGAGCTCACAAGCAGAGGGAGTGGCAGGCAGAGGGAGAAGCAGACCCCCAGCTGAGCAAGGAGCCTGATGCAGTACTTGATCCCAGGAACCCAGGATCATGACCTGCAGACGCTTAACTGACTGAGCCACCCAGGCATCCCAAAATAATCAATTCTTTTTTTTTTTTTAAGATTTTATTTATTTATTTGACGGAGAGAGAGAGACAGCAGGAGACGGAACACAAGCAGGGGGAGTGGGAGAGGGAGAAGCAGGCTTCCCAATGAGCAGGGAGCCCGATGTGTGGCTCGATCCCAGGACCCTGGGATCATGACCTGAGCTGAAGGCAGACGCTTAATGACTGAGCCACCCAGGCACCCCCCAAAACAATCAATTATTAAAGAGAATTACGGAGACTTAGTTATATGTGTCTTTAATAGTTCATATCTTCCACAGAAAAATATGATATATGTTCATGTGTCTCAAAAATCATATTCTTTTAGTGATGCATGCTTCCTAATTAAAAGCTAATATAGATAATAAAAGTATCAGGAATTTAGATTTAGAATAAATTAGGTCAAATTTTTACTTTTATTCACTGAATAACTGTGTAGTCGTATCAGTTAACCATTCTGATAGAAATATTTATACATAGATTATTATTACCCCAACAGTTTCAGATGCAGTGCCAGTCATGTTGGATTTCAATGATTGAGTACATTGTGTATTGTTTTTTCTCTGATAACACTCTGTGACCAGTATCTGCTATCTGCTGAGAGTTAAACAGGGTTTCCAGAATTTGGAATTAGGATATTGAGAGGAATTTGGAATATAAACATACCTTTTACCTATTTTGTAAATTTGCTTAGGATCTGTTTAGTTATGATTTTCAGGATGTATTAATAATTCATTTCTGATATAGTCTTTAAATATAAGTTAAGCACAACAATGTAAATATACTTACTACTGAAGAGTAAACTTTAAAATGGCTAAGATGAGAAGTTTTGCTATGTACATTTTACTACAATTAAAAATAAAAAAGAAAAAATGTAGAAAAAAATAGGCATTTATAGTTATAAACTGGCCTCTATGTGCTTCCTTGACTGCATTTAAAATTTAGTAGGTGTGTTTTCATTTTCATTCATCTCAATATTTTTTAAAATTTCCTTGCAATTTCTTTCTTCAACCTAATTTTTTTTAGGACTAGGTTGTTTATTTCACATATTTACCAATTTTCAAATTGTCCTTCTGTATTGATTTGTAATTTTATTCCATTGTGATCAGAGTGGATATATTTCATGATATAAATTCCTTTCAGATTAGTTGACACTTTTTAAATGGCCTAAAATATGGTCTATCTTGGTAAATATTACAGGTATACTAGAGAAGAATATGTAGTTTGCAGCTATAAGTTAAAGAGTTCTGTAGAAGTTTATTATGTCTGCTTGTCTTATAGGGTTTTTCAGGTCTACTCATTTCTTATTGATTTTTTTTATTGTTGTTTTCCCCTTAATTGAAAGTGGGATATTAAGGTCTCCAAGTGCTATTATTGAATCTTCTAATTTGCTCTTCAAATTCAATAAAATGTTAAGACTTTATTTTGGGGGAGCAATTTTAGGTTTACAACAAAATTTAGAGGGGGGTGCCTAGATTTCCCATACATCTCCTACTCACACACATGTATAACTTCCCCATTAACAATATCACTTGCCAAAGTGGTACATTTTTACCAAGGTTGAACCTACATTGACACATCATATTAACCCAAAGTCCATAGTTTACATTTCAGTTCACTCTTGGTGTTATATGTTCTATGGCTTTGAACAAATGTATAATAACACATTTTCATTGTTATAAATACAGAGTATTTGCACTGCCCTAAAAATCCTCTGTGTTCTGCCCATTCGTCTAAACCCCTCCCTACCTCTGGCACTTACTATTTAATTGACTCCATAGTTTTACTTTTCTCAGAATGACGTGTAGTTGGAATCATATAGTATGTAGCCTTCTCAGATCAACTTCTTTCACTTAGTAATATTTAAGTTTCCTCCATGTATCGTTTCAGTTTTACTCATATCTTCATGGCTTGATAGTACATTTCTTTTTAGTTCTGAATAATATTTCATTGTCTGTATATACTACAGTTTATTTATCCATTCACTTACTGAAGCACATCTTGGTTGCTTCCAAGTTTTGGCAAGTATGACTAAAACTGTGATAAACATTCTCACATATGTTTTTGTGTGGACACACATTTTCAACTCCTTTGCATAAATACTAAAGAGTACAATCGCTGGATCTTATGTTAATAGTATATTTAATTTTGTAAAAAACTGATAAATTGTCTTCCAATGTATCTGTATCATTTTGCACTCCCACTACCAATGAAAGAGCTCCTAATCCTCCACATCCTCTGCAGAATTTGGTGTTTTCAGCATTCTGGATTTTGGCCATTCTAGTAGACATGTAGTGATATCTTATTGTTGTTTTAATTTGCATTTCCCTGATGACATATGATGTGGGGCACCTTTCCATATGTTTATTTGCATCTGTGTATCTTCTTTGCTGAGCTGTTTTTTAAGGTCTTTGGCCCATTTTTTAATCAGGTTGTTTGTTTTCTTATTGTTGATCTTTAAAAGTTCTTTGTATATTTTGGATAATAGTCTTTAATCAGATGCATCTTTGTAAATATTTTCTCCTAGTCTGGGACTTGTCTTCTAATTCTTTTGATATTGTCTTTGTGGAGCAGATGCTTTTAAATGAAGTCCAGCTTCAATTAACATTAATCAGCTATTTCTTTCATGGATTGTGTGTTTGTTGTTGTATGTAAAAAGACATCATCATCCTCAAGGTCATCTAGGTTCTCTGTTATGTTGTCTTGTAGGAGTTTCATAGTTTTGCATTTTACATCTAGGTCTATAATTTATTTTGAGTTAATTTTTATGAGATATGTAAGGTCTGTATCTGGATTCTTTTTTTTTTTTTTTTTTGGCATATAAATGTCCAGTTGTTCCAGCATCATTTATTGAAGAGACTATTTTTGCTTTATTGTATTACCTTTGCCACTTCATCACAGATTAGTTTACTGTATTTATGGGAGTCTATTTCTAAGCTGCTTATTCTTTTTCATTGAACCATTTGTCTACTCTTTCACCAATATCATACTGTCTTGATTATTTTAGCTTTATAGTAAGTCTTGAAGTTGGGTAGCATCAGTCCTCTGACTTTGTTCTTCTCCAACAATATTGCATTGACTACTCTGGTATATCTTTTGCATCCTCGAATGAACTTTATATAAACTCTCCATATAAACTTTAGAATCAGTTTATTGATGTCCATAAAATGATTGGCTGGTATTTTAATTGAGATTATGTTAAAATGTGTAGATCAAGGTCAAAAGAACTTACATCTTGACAATGTTGAGTCTTCCACATGAACATGGAACCATTTATTTGGTTCTTTGATTTTGTTCATCAGAGTTCTGTAGTTTTCCTCAAATAAATCTTGTACATATTTTGTTAGATTTTTATATCAGTATTTCATTGGGGGATGTGTTAATGTAAATGGCATTGAATTTTTAGTTTCAAATTCCACTGGTTCATCGTTAGTATACTGAAAAGCAATTGACTTTTCTATATCTATAACAATCTTATATCCTGCAACTTCCTCTAACTGCTTATTAATTTCAGGAAGATTTTTTTTGTCAATTCTTTTGAATTTTCTACATAAAAGATTATGTCATCTGAGAACAAAGACAGTTTTACATCATCCTTCCCAAACTGCCTAACTTTCCTTTACTTTTCTTTCCTTACTAGACTTTTAATTTGATGTTAAAAATGAGTGGTGAGACTGAACATCCTTGCCTTGTACCTGATCTTAATGGGGGAGCTTCGAGTTTCTCATCAAAATGAACAATGTTACTTGTAGGTGTTTTGTAAATATCTTTGTAAAATTAAAAGAGTTTTCCTCTATTCCTGGTTTACTAAGTTTTTACCATGAATGCATGTTGGTTCTGTCAGATGCTCGTTCTGCATCTATTAATGTGATTATGTGATTTTTCTTTTTTAGTTTGTTGATGAGATGGATTACATTGATTTTTTTGAAAGATTTTTTATTTATTTATTTGAGAGAGAAAGAGAGAGCATGAGGGGGGGAGGGCCGGAGGGATAAGCAGACTCCCTGCTGAGTAGGGAGCCCGATGCAGGACTTGATCCTGGGACTCCAGGATCATGACCTGAGCCAAAGGCAGTCGCTTAACCAACTGAGCCACCCAGGTGCCCCTACATTGATTTTTGAATGTTGAATAGCCTTGCATGTCTGGGATAGGTCCCACTTGGTCATGGTGCATAATTCTTTTTATATATTTTTTTGGATTCAATTTGCTAATACTTTGCTGAGGATTTTTTAAACTATGTTCCTGAAAGATATTGGTCTGCAGACTTCTTTTCTTATAATCCCTCCTCTTGTGATGTCTCGTATTTGCATTAGAGTAATGCTGACCTCACAGAATGAGTTAAGTATTCTCTCCACTTCTATACTCTGAAAGAGATTGTAGACAATTGATACAATTTCTTCCTTAAATGTTTGGTAAAATTTACCAATGAACACATCTGGGTCTGGTGCTTTCTGTTTAGAAAAGTTGTTAATTATTAGTTCAATTCCGTTCATAGATATAGACCTAGTCACATTATTTATTTCTTGTGTGAGTTTTGATAGATAGTCTTTCAAGGAATTGTTCCATTCCATCTAGGTAATTAAATTTGGGGGCATAGAATTTTTCATACTAGTCTTTTTTTATCCTTTTAGTTTCTATGGAATCTGTAGTGATGTCTCCTCTTTTATTTCTGATATTAGTAGCTTGTATTCTCTCTCTTTTTTACTTAGTTAACCTGGCTAGAGGTTCATTGATTTTATTGATCTTTTAAAAAGAAATAGCTTTTGGTTTCATTGATTTTTCTCTATCAATGTTCTGTTTTTAATTTCATTGATTTTTGCTCTAATTCTTATTATTTCTTTTCTTCTGCTATTTTGGATTTAATTTGCTCTTCTTCTTCTTTTTTTTTTCTTTTTTTAGTTTTGTAAGATGGAAACTGACATGATTAATTTTAGGTCTTTCTACGTTTTTTAAATATATGCATTCAATGTTATAAATTTTTCTCTGCATACTACTTTTGCTGTATCCCACAGATTCTTGTAAGTTGTTTGTCATTTTCATTTAGTTCAAAATAGATTTTAATTTATCTTCAGATTTCTCTTTTGGCCCATGTGTTATTTAGAAGTGCATTGCTTTATTTCCAAGTATTCTGGGATTTCCCAGTTATCTTTCTGTTATTGATTTCTAGTTTAATTCCACTGTGGTCTGAGAGCAGACATTGCATGATTTCTATTATTTTAAATTTGTTAAGGTGTGTTTTATGGCTCAGAATATAGTCTGTCTTGGTGAATGTTTCATGTGAGCTTGACATAAATGTCTATTTTGTTGTTGTTAGATGGAGTAGTCTATGGATGTCCATTACATCTAGTTTATTAATGGTGCTGTTGGGTTTAGATATGTCCTTAGTGATTTTTTGCCTTTTAGATCTGTCCATTTCTGAGAGGGGGGTGTTGACATCTCCAAATATGATAGTGGAATCTCACTTATTTCTCTTTGCAGTTCTATCAGTCTTTGCTTCACATAATTTGACATTCTGTTGTTAGTGATATATGCATTAAGAATTGTTGTGTCTTTTTAGAGGATTGACTGTTTTATCCATTTGCAATGCTTTTATTTATCCCTGATAATTTTCCTTATCTTGAAGTCTCCTCTACCTGAAATTAATATAATTACTCCTGTTTTCTTTTGATTAGTATTAGCATGGTATATTTTTCTCTATCCATTTACTTTTAATCTATTTGTGTCTTTATATTTAAGTGGATTTCTTGGAGACAATATATAGTTGAGTCATGCTTTTCATCCATTCTGACAATCTCTGTCTTTTGATAGGGCATTTAGACCATCAATACTCAAAAAGTGATTATTAACATATTTGGATCAATATCTACCACATTCATTACTATTTTCTATTTGTTGCCCTTATTCTGTGTTCCTATTTTTCTACTCTTTTTTTCTTTCTGTAGTTTAATTAAATATTTTATATGACTTCATTTTCTCTCTTTTCTTAGTATATCATTTATACTTTTTTTTTAAGTCATCACCCTAGAATTTGTAGTATCATTTACAACAAATCTGAATCCACTTTCAAATAACACTATATCACTTTGTGTGTGGTGTGAGTACCTTATAATAATAAAGTAATCTTAATTCCTTCCTCCCATCCCTTGTGTCATTGTTGTCATTCATTTCACTTATGTACAAGCATATGTAAACATATATATAATGTATACATGATATATGCATAAGTATGCATAATTGAATACATTCTTATTATTTTGAACAAACTGTTAACTGTTAGATCATTTTAGAATAAGAATATGTATTTTCGTTTTGCCTACATGTATTCTTTCTTCCATGTTCTTACTTCCTTATGTAGATCCAAGTTCATGACCTATATTATTTTCTTTTTCTCTGAAGAACTTCTTTCAACATTTCTTGCAAGGCAGATCAACTGGCAACAAATTCCCTCAATTTGTGGTTGTCTCAGAAATCCTTTATCTCTTCTTCACTTTTTTTAATTGAGATATAATTGTCATATGACATTACATGAGTTTTAAGTGTACAACACGATGACTCGATGTTTGTATATATTGCAAAATAATCACCATCTATCACCACACACAGTTATAATTTCTTTTCCTTGTGATGGGAAAATTTAAGATTTACTCTCTTAGTCACCTTTAAATATATAATACTGTATTATTAACTATAGTCACCATGTTGTACATTATATCCCCAAGACTTATTTACTTTATAACTGGAAGTTTGTATCTTTTGAACCCTTTCATTCATTTCACTCACTCGCCACTGTCTCCTTCACTTTTGAAGGGTAATTCCACAGGACACAGAATTCTGGGTTAGTGGGTTTTCCCTCAAAACACTTTAAACATTTCACCTCTCCTCTTGCTTGCATGGTTTCTGAGAAGTTGGATGTAATTTTTTATCTTTATTCCTCTACAGGTAAGGTTATTTTTTATCTTCTGGCTTCTTTCAGGATTTTTTTCTTTATCCTTGATTTTCTGTAGTTTGAAAATGATATGTCTATGTATAGGGTTTTTTGTTTTGTTTTGTTTTGTTTTTTGCATTTTATCCTTTGGCAAGTGAGCTTCTTGAAGCTGTGATGTGGTGTCTGACATTAATTTGGGGGGAAATTCTCAGCCATTATCATTTCAAATATTTCTTCTGTCCCTTTCACACTTTCTTCCCCTTCTGGTATTCTCATTATGTGTATGTAACACCTTTTTATAGTTGTCCCACAGTTCTTGGATATTCTGTTCTATGTTTTTCAGTCTTTGTTCTCTTTGCTTTTCAGTTTTCAAGGATTCTATTGATGTATCTTCTAGTGCTGAGATTCTTTCCTCAGCTGTATTCAGTCTACTAACAAGCCCATCAAGGGCATTCTTCATTTTTGTTACTGTGCTTTTTATCATTAGTCTTTTATTTTTCCTTTGGTTCTTTCTCAGTATTTCTATCTCTCTACTTACATTACCCATCTGTCCCTGTCTGCTCTCTATTTTAGCATATTAACCATAATTATTTTAAATTCCTGGTCTGATAATTCCAACATCCCTCCATGTCTGGTTCTGATGCTTGCTCTTTCTCCCCAAACTGTGTTTTTGCCTTTTGGTATGCCTTGTAATTCTTCTTGATAGCAAGACATAATGTACTGGGCAATGGGAATAACTGTAAATAGGCTTTTAGAATATGATGGTGAGATGTGGAGGGATGGGAAGCATTCTTTATTGTAACTAGGTCTCAGCCTAGGCCTCTGCACTGTGAACTTCACAGGAATTTCTGGTTTTCTTCTCCCTGCTTAATGAGACAAGTGGCTAGAGTGGGCTACAGTCATGCATTTCTTTTCTCCCACATGGAAGGAGAATCACCTGGAGTAGGGTAATTCCCTTTCCCACGTCAGTTAGGTTCTAATAATGCCCAGCTGTTTAAATTCTAGTTAACTAGTTTCCTCTTAGGTCAGGTTTTATTAAGAGGAACAGAGTGCTCTCTAGTATATTTCAAAATGGTTTCTCTGTCCTCGCCTTATCAGAAGCCTGAGGGGATCTTTCTCCAGTATTCATTGTGGGAACCTGGCTGACTTCCTGAGGCAAATCTCACAGTAATATGGAGGTCCTCCTATTAGTCAATCATTCTGGTATTTTTAACTCTCACTGTTGTCCACATTGAGCTTCCAGCAATTCATCAGTTACAGTTCAGGATTTCACATTGGGCGTCCAGCAATTCATCAGTTACAGTTCAGGATTTCCTACTCCGGCACTGGTTCCCATTGTGGTTTTTGCTCCTGAGTCTCTGCTCTGGTAAGTTGGCTTTTTGTTATTGTTGTTGTTGTTTTTAGTATTTGCTTGTCAGTCTCTTCAATCTTTGGGCAGCAGTTTATCCTGTATTCTCCTCTCTCTTAAGGATCCAAGAAGAGTTGTTGATTTTTAGTCTGTTCAGCTTTTTACTTGTTAGGACAGAGTGGTGACTTCTAAGCTCCTTAGATGCTGAAGAAACTGGAAGTCATGTGAGTTTTTGCTTCATGTATTTTAGGGCTACTTTTTCAGATGCTGTATTAATTTCCTAGGTCTGCCATAACAAAGGATCTCAAAATGAGTGGGTAAAACAACAGACATTTATTATGACACAATTCTGGTGGCTACAAGTTTGAAATCAAGACATTGGCTGAAACCTGTAAGGGAAATTCCTTCCTCGCCTCTTCCAAGCTTCTACTGCTTTTTAGTCCTTGCTATTCCTCAGCTTTCAGCTGTAACACTTCAGTCTTTGCCTTTGTCATTACATGGCATTCTCCCCTTGCCTCTGTGTCTGTGTCTTCTTTTATGAGGATGCCAGTCATATTAGATTAAAGGCTTGCCCTACTATAATATGACCTCATCTTAACTAATTACATCTTCAATGATTCTATTTCCAAATAAGGTCACATTAAGAGAACTGGAGGTTAGGACTTCAAATATCATTTGAGGGTATACAATTCAATCTATAACAGGTGCATGGGGGAAGTGGGGGATGAATAAGTTACAAAGTCAAAATGCCTGCTGTTCTTACTGAGATTCTGATTTTTTTAAATGTACCCCAGAATGCTGAAATACTTTAATTTCTAGAGTTCTGAAAATGTTGATTTTTTTTTTTTTTGACAAATTTTGCCAGTGTTCTCATTGCTTTTATGTAGAAGTTTTCAGAACTTCTTACACTACCTTTCGTGCACATATCATCCCCTAATATTTTCAAATGTGTGACTTAGGCTCCAGACTGTTTTGGTTCAAACTGTGCTCTGAAATAGCTATATGTCCTTGTGCAAATTTGTTTTCTTTTAACTCATGATATGAATTTCCTCATTGACAACAGGTGGATAATGGTATTGCATAATATAGTTGTTACAATGATAAAATATGAGAATAATACAAAGAAAGCACATTAAAAATCCATCACAAATTTAAAGGACAAATAAATGTAATTTATCTATAAACACTGGTTAAGTATATGCAACACAGATACAGAAATAAATTTATAATATCTAATATTACAGTTTATTTTCTGTCTTTTGATAATTAGGCCATCCTCTTAAACTAATAGTATCTCTTCTGAAATCCAAATCCTTTAAATAAAAGTTACTGCTTCTATTACCTTTTTTTGCTGACCACACTTTTATTAAATATGTCATCTAGTTTCTAATGTAAGTCAATATACAAATTGAATAGGGTAAGAATGAGTAGAGAATGAGAGTCACTTCATAAGAAACCTCCTGCCAGATGGACATCATTTCACATTGGAAATTATTTGGATATTTTGTTTAAGCAGGTATTATTTTTCCTATCAATATTCCTTTCTTTAAAAAAAAAATAATAACCAGACTGAGGAAGAATATAAATACTGTGGGAAAATTTTATAAAAGTTTAGAGGGACTGATATTATGTTCTCACTCTTTATAGGTTTAAGAATACTCTTTAACGTTAATTAACAATTCTGGCAACAAAAATATCAAACATATTTCAAGTATGAAAATCTTGAGACTCACAGAGAATAAATGACTTATGACTTATCAAAGTTCACTTAACTGGTATAGGAAGCAAAGCTAAAATGATACCTGAGGTTGTCTGATTCTGAAGGTCTTGGGCATAGGCCAAATTTGAATGTAGAGACAAATATCAGGTACCTCTTTTTTTCTATAGGTATTGTTTAGCCTGACTCACCTTTGTATTGATGTCATCAAGCCATTTTTTTTTGCTCGTAATGGTACCTGGGGTCAACTTTAATAAACACTGAACTTAATGCCTGGTACACTGTTAATATTGAAATATATTTGGTGGATTAAAAAAAAGTGGATGAATGAATGAAAATATGGACTTCCCCTCTTTTGTTTTCCCATGTGTTTATCCACTGACTCGCTCTACTCCAAATCTACTCCCATTATTTCTTATATCCACCTGAGTCAGAACGTTTCAACTAATCTAAATTATTTTGGTTTTGCTCATATAAAATATCCCAAATGCTCTATTATTCACTTCTCCTTTTTCTCAGCTCACACCAAATGATATTTTTATATCTCCGTAAGCACTAGACAGTAAGCACCTTTATTATTTTGTTGTTGTTGTTTTTGTTTGTTTTTTGTTTTTTGATAGTAAGCACCTTTAAAAAGTATGATTATCCATCTTGTATTACAGAGTTTGGAATATAAAAGCTACTCTGCAAGTTAACAAATTTTGTTTAAAGTATCAGTTCTATTTCACAAAGTTAATATCTAGTGTATTCAGTTCACATATGAGTCAATATAAATGTAAAACTTGTCTTAGTTTGGACTGTAAAGAAATACCATAGACTGGATAGCTTATAAACAACATAAATTTATTTCTCACAGTTCTGGTGGATGGAAGTGGTCTTGGACCTGATCTTGGACTTCCACCCACCAGAACTGTAAGAAATAAGTTTATGTTGTTTATAAACTATCCAGTCTATGGTATTTCTTTAAGATCAGCGTGCCAGCATGGTTGAATACAGGTGAGGGCCCTCTTTCAAGTTGCAGACTGCCAACTTCTGTTTGTACCCTCACATGCAGAGAGCAGAGAAGGGAAGCAAGTTCTCTGTGATTCATAAAACTAAGTCTGTCATTAGGGCTTCATCCTTATGACCTCATCTAATTCTAAGGTCTTCCAAAGGCCCCAAGAATCCACATTCTTGGATTGGGTTTCAACATATGATTTCTGGGGGGACACAAGCATTCAGTTTGTTCATAACAATACTATACATATGATATTATATTATGTAACATATAATATTTTTGTTATGTATAATTGATGGTAAAACATCATGATTATGGTTTTATGTTTGCAGCTATTATAATCTTCATCTATACACAGTATTGCAATTAATAGAGACACAAAAATATCAAAATAATTTATATAAACAATTTAAAAATACCAATATATTTAGTTTTTACTAAAAGTTTTCAAATTTCATTAGACATTTTAAACTTTTATTTAACTGCTTATATTTGAAAGCACTTCATCAGAAATCACTTCAAATGCATAAAGTATAATAATTAATTAGCTTTTCCTCACAAAAGCCTCAGTAAATGAGCCTTGTCCTTCCTCTTTTGTAAATTAAGAAATTCGTCTCCAAGGTGGTTAAGTTCACACTCCACCTTAGCAGCTGTTGTTTTTTTTTTTTTTTTTATGTAAGAGTATATTTTAAAATTTTTTTCTAATTACTTTAAACACATACATTATTTCAAAATATTAATAGCAATGGGTACAGGAGGGATGGGGTAATGTTCAATTTAACAATCATGTGTTAAAGACCTTGTTCTCTACTGCTTGATTATCTTCATGTGTAGCTCTATAACTTTACCTATTTTCACCTTTTCCTACATGCAAAAATGGTGCCTTTTACTAAAGTAGGTGTGTAAACATGAGGCCAATTTTTGTGCTGTGCCTTCATTTGTTATATAAAGTTATATCAGTTTTAGAGTTGTTAAATTGACTGAATTAATATAAAGTTCTTAGAATAATGATGGACATCTATTAGATATTCTCCAGTGGGTGAGTTCCTTCCCCTACTTCAGCATTCTATTATATATCCATAGTTATACTATCTAAGGAGGGACACAATAGTGTACCAGTGGCTTGAATAAATTTAGTAATAAAAAGTTAACTTGTGGAGCACCTGGGTGGCTCAGTCAGTTAAGCATCTGACTCTTGATTTTGGCTCAGGTCATGATCTCAGTGTCCTGGGATCGAGCCCTGTAATGGGCTCCACACTCAGCGGGGAGTCTGCTTGAGATTCCTCTCCTTCTCCCTCTCCCTGTGCCCCTCCCCCTGCTTGCATGCTCTCTCTCTATTTCAAAATAAATAAATCTTTAATTAAAAAAAAAGTTAACTCATATAATACAGCCCCTTTGTCTGTTTTTTGGCTAAAGACTTGCTTTATGTTTAACAACTCATAACCAACTTGTTCCCCTTCATGTGGTTCTCCTTTTGTCAAAATACTTGTATAAATTTCTCTTCCCTCAAGCATCTAAATCCAACCTAATTCTCTTTGTCTCAACAGATATATTGCCATGTCCTTTACAAAAAAGTTTCAGATGACATAATATGATCTCCATGTATTTTCTACTCTTCAACTTCAGATTTTCTATCATTTCATCCTCATTTATGCACAGCCATGTTCTAGTCTGTTGAGTCCATTTGTATCTTTTCTCCAGATGAAGAAAAAAAAAAAAATGCTTGCACTGTCAGTATAAGCCACAGAATATCCTCTGATGAGAAATAGTGATTCTATTCCACTGGTCAAGAATATGGAATGGAGCAGGGAAAAGTAGGGATTTTACTTAGTTATACAGTGTATTACAGAAAAACAAAGTTCCAAAATTTTTTTGCTTAGATGTTTTGCTTCCAATGATATACAGTGATGTTATAACTTGGTTGCTCCCCTTGTTCATGATTTTACCCAGGTAGGACAGATTTATGGCTGAGGTCGGAACTATAAATTAAAGTCTGCCATGGTTAATCTGATAAATATTCCACAGAGTTGGCACAATTGTGTGCTTATAAAGAGAAGCAATATTCTCAACTGTGTACGTGTTTATTCTGAGGACAGCATGACTATATTCAAAGGCCTAATTGAGAATATTTCTAAAATGTAATCATGTGTAAAAATGGCTTAAAAATCTTATATTTAGAAAGTACAGTTTGGTTAAGTTATAATTTTTTCCATAGGGTATATAACTGTAGAAAACAAATGCTAATTGGCAAGCGAATATTTGGGCATGACCAGACTCAAAAATGAAATGAACTGGTAGGTTCGCCTGCCAGCAGTGTTGCAATTCTGACTAGCAGATGATCATCTGGCACCTTAGAACATGGGAATGATTGACTCTACATGACCAACATTTCACAGATCCTAAGCTGGTGCAGGTAGAGGTGGGTAATTACTTTAGCCACCCAAGGGGAAAAGAGGGAGCAGGTGTTAGGCTGCCAGCACAGCTCGGGTTTCAACTCATTTCAAATATAAATGTAGCTGATCCTGGGAGCCAAGAAATTTGGGTCAGTTGAGATTTTCGCTGTCTCAATTTAGGGGATTATAATTGAGTTTTTGCCTCTCTGACCTGATTCTTTCTAATGCATTTCCCATATTGGTAACTTTAAAATTTAACTTTTCCCTAAGCATTTTGTGTTCTCGCAGAGTCACTGAGAATGGAATTCACATGCTGTTTTAGTAACAACTGACAAATTTGTCTTTTGAGAGATTTACTGCATCAGCTTGCCTGACAGAAGAGCTGATCACAGAAAGCTTAGGTTTGTCTGTTTGTTTCCTGTAGTTCCTTATGCTCTGTTATAGCTATAGAAGAACTGGAGGAGGGAAGGTGGAGCAAGTAAGTGACTGCGAAGGAAAGTGATTTTTTTTTTTTTTTTAAAAAGGAGCAAATTGAAATGATGGGGAAAGAAAGAAAACTGAAAGTAGGAAAAAGTGATTTTTTTTCCTCTTAAAAAAAAATATACCTTGTTGGAAAAATTGAATAGTCAAGTATTAAGTGCGACTAATTCTGTTTAGTACTCAAAGTGACCTATGGTGCTCAGAGACTACTGAGCACAATTACTTTTTTCTTTTGACACAGAGACATTAATATGAGCATATTTCCTTCAGACTATTGCACCTCCCTGTCCTCAGTGGCAATTGAAGAATTTAGAACTATTATAATAATAACACCCTATAATAAATGGCTGTGCTTCACAAAGTTCCTTTCTGTTTCAGCAGATATTTATCTTTTCACTTCAATTTCAGGCTGTAGGTTTTCACTTCTTGAAACTGCTTTACAACTAACTACTTTTTTCTGTACCCACGAGTTCATTCCCCTTCAGTGTGCTCTGGCCTGGGAAAAGAGGTAATTGCCTTTGCAGAATTGTGTGCAAAGATCTCTTTGAAGATTTCATCTAAGAGTTAACCACAAAAACTTTAAATGCATCATTTTATTGCTAAGAGGTCATTTTTTCTGGATTTCATATTCCAGATGGTCAAGGTTGTGGAATATCAAACCTTAAAAAAATGAGATCATTCCTTTTTTATAGTTTGTGTTCCTTCTTTATTTAAGTATATTTCATTTGATATCATTTTGTGGTTAAAGTTTTCCTCATTCTGTGATTTAAAATTGATGTTTTCTATTTCAACTCCCATAGATTTAAACTGTTATGTTGGCTAGATAACTGCCTGGCATTCATTTATGTATGAAAATTATTCTTCTTTAGTTGGAAAAAATTTCCCTCAGCATCATTTTATGCATCTCCTGATTATATTATGATTAAGGCTAACATAACTTTTTTTTTTCCCATGGAGAATATATTAAATAGGACTTAGCCTAATTCATTTTTCATTCATAATTTATAACTTCCAAATTCTAATTTATAACTCTTAATTTCTGTGGCCATTTTTGGAACACAGTTGTCAACTCAAGAGGAGATTCCTAGAATAAGAAAATAATGGGCTTTAAAAGAGGTCTCAGAAAGTTCCAATATATGAAATTTCTAATTTGATGCATCATTATCAATACATTGACAAATACATCTTCTGGGAATGTATTTAAAATTTTAACAGGGAGTATTTTTGGAAATTTTGTTACTGCATAGTAGCCTAACCACAAGTATTTGGGGCACACAGATTTTAATTTCAGTCTTGACTGCATCATTTATAGCATGTGTAATCTTGAGACCTTGAATTAATTCTCTAAGGGGCCATTTCCTCCTCCATAAAATGGTGGTTGTAATATTTCATTTAAAGCATGATTTGTGTACTAATACCTAGCAACATACTAAGTAAATGGTGGATGCTTAATTAATTATATTTTTATTTGGCTGTTTTAAGTTTTCTCTACTACTATTAAAGTCCTGTTTATATATTTTATTCTCAATGAATTTGGGAAAAAAATAGCTTAACATTCCTCATAATAAACCTTAATGTCTATTGATCAAACTGAATTCTTCAGCCATGATTTTCTTTACTTTTAATTTTTATCAGTCTCTTTTCAATATAACACTTTGAGCATTACACACAAAATCAGGTGTGCTTGTACAATGTGGAGCAAGGTATAAAGGCGTATAAACATAGGTGCTTCTATGATTTCACATGGAAATGGAGATAACAAATACCTACCATTTAAATGTAAAGCTGAAGGCTCATGACACAAAGCCTCCCAAATTGGGTACATTCACAAAAAAAAGAAAAAAAGCCTTTCTTCTTGTAGGTATGCATTGGAGCTGGGCAGGAGGCATCACACAAAATAACCACGAATAATTCCCTGTTCTAATGCATCTCCAATTCCTCTGATTTATTCAGGGGCTTTCTGACTTATGACTTTGCAAGTCTCACACACATACACACACACAAACACACACCCCACAGTGTGTTATCCTAATGCATTAAACTGGCTTGAATCATTGGCCTCTCTCCACAGTTGTGATTTCTACTCCCCTCCTGATGATGCTATTTTTGGCAGTTTTGGCTAAACTACTCTTTTCCAGTCTGGGATTATCCATGCTCAACACAATGTAACCACTCACAAAATTACTCAAGTGTTGATAGCCTGGTAGTATAAGCACTAAGACTACATATTTTCTTTCTCAAATTCAGTTCCTATATTCCTGGAGTTATAGCATTCATCTAGATGGGACACTTTCAAATGGCAAACCGGAATTCATAAGAATTTTGATGGGAAAAATGACTAGTCTAGAAATTGTAACAAGAGGAATGGTGGTAAGAACTGAAAATTGCCTTTTCTGTTAAACAAAAAATTTAAAAGAGGCTATAAACACTCTTTTCACGTATCTAATGGGTTGCCATAAGGCATAAGGAAACAACAACAAACTTTCTCTAACACAACAAAATGGGAATAAGTCAAATTAATGAAAATGAAAGGATTACAGGTTTAAAAAAAGAGAGCACAATATGAAAAATAGAAATTTAGTGAGAAACTCCTTGTTATTAAAAATATGAAGCAGAAGATGAATAACACTTCATTCTTCCCAGTCTCCATCACATGGAAATAAGCTATGGAGAACATACAGAGAGGATGAATGCCAAGAACAGATTAATAGGATAATTGACAAGGTGCATCCAATGCCAATATTCTCTACTCCTAGTGGGCTTTTTTTGAGCAAGAACACAGAGACTTTTTCTGAGAAAAAACTATATGGGCCTCATGTAGAATGCAGAATGATTTAATTAATCAAAAAGTAATAAGCAGCATTATATATCAACCTAATGGTAGACTATATAGAGGATAGATATGAAATTCAGGATATGACTCCTAAGCAAAAGATAGAAGATGATTGCAACCACTTTTAGGTTGGGATAATAAAGTCTCACTCTTAGAAGCAGATTTTATATTCATTATGATTTTGTCTGTGTACCTGGTATTTTCCACCCAGTGAGCTTTGTTACTTAGCTATGACCTGCAGCCTTACCCTATGCTAACTCCTCCCTGATTAATGAAGGAAAACAAGATATAACACTTGACATGCTCTAGCCTCAGAAATAATTACAGAAAATAAACCTTGTAGGAAAATATACATAATTTGTAAGCCATATGCTATTAGCAATATTACTAGCAAATAATAGTCATAATCCACATCTAAAAAACTATACATTAATCACGTAACCAATGATAGATAATTTTTGTGAAATACTAATTTTTTATTAGAAAATTTAAAACCCTTCTATAAATCTTATATATAAAATCATAGGCATTATTTTATAATCTAAGAAACTGATTAACTCTTGAAAATTGAACAGCATTATAACTTAAAACATTACAGCCTGAGAGAGGCCAGGATTTGGAAGTAGACCTAGAAAGTTTTGGAGTGCCATTGTTCCAGTGGTCAGCTCTGTTAGTAACAAATGGGCTTTCTCTGCTGGGAGATTCTGATGGGAGATTCTGACAAGAGACACGCTTTTAATCTATACCTACCTACCTACCTATCGTCTATCTATGTAATCTATCTACAATCTATCCAGTAGCTGGCTACCTATATAGAATAGTGTTCTGTTGGGTGGGAAACAAATCTGCGGTTTAGTTCCTATGAGATTCTGTGGTATTAGCATGTACTTTCCATACCGTAGGAAAATGCACTTTGTACATCTCTGACTACGGGAAGCCCAATGGATTGACCACCCCAACTACTGTGCCCTAAAACTATCATTGTGTTCATGTTGAGGATATACTTCCCACAGGCTGCTGTCAGGCAGTAACTGAGCATGGCAGGGATACTAAGGACCTACTCTTGCTCTGATGATAGACTTTGGCTCTTTGAGGCTCCACCAGCCCTGCTGAATATCCATAGATCTAAGTTACAGTCTAAGAAGCTTTTTTTTTTCCTTCCGTTTCTTTTTCATAAGTCAGACCTGTGTTGCAGACAGATGGCTCCTGGCTCCACTCCCTTTGTTTTCTGACCTGCTTTTTACCTAATCTTTTGGTGCTTACTCCCAACTTGGGGTCCGCTTCTTGAAGGACAAGACTAACATAAGCAATGGATGATTGTTTCCATTGAGGTGAAAGATGAGGCATGGTTGTGATGAAGTTGAGTAGAAGAGGACTTTAAATTCTAGAAGGCAAGCTTTTAAAACTTAAAAAGGCCTCTGCAATGACTGTGAATAACAACATCATGCTTAATACCTACGTGTTTTGGAGAGCACAGAAACTTTGATATTGTTTAGTTTAAACTTCCTTAATTGTGTAATAGAGATGTAAGCTCAAGCTAACTGCCTTGGCATACTGAGAAGTATTATGTACATATGCCATACCACAGTGTACATTTCTAGAAATTATGAATAGGGAGAATACTAACACAAAGTTTTTATATGAGATGTAATGCAATCTTCAAAGATTTGTTTTATTCTAAATATCAAAGATTAAGTCTAGAATTTTTTTTTTTTAGCTAAGTGATATTGTACACGTTGTTCAGGAGTAAAGAAAGATGATAAAGGATACACTGTTAACCCCAGGTAGGCCACTATCATTGTGAGAGTTCTGAACAGTAGAGGTATGCTTCCATTTGCTATAGCTATTTCTTTTCCCCATAAAAAAAAAAAAAAATATCCTGTAAAGCTTTGATTTTATGCAGATGCAAATGCTAAAGTGGGACAGGAAAAAGCAGTCATTCATCAACACATAGATTTTGAGATTTAATTACTTTTTAAATATTTCCCATAATTATTCTTATGTTCCAGATGTCTAGCTTACCCTCTGCATACCCTGGAGATTTTTGCAACATTTATAGTAAATTGTAAAATTCTTGGATTAACTTAGAGTTTGAAGAGTTTGTGAATTCATTTTATTAGATGTATTTTTCTAATGACTTCCAGTTTTTAAATGATTGGCTAAGAATTTAGTGGCAAGAATTTAAAATTCTGGATTGACATCATTTGTGGGGGAAAATGAAAGCATGTTATTTGGTTATCAGAGATGCATAAAGGCAGCAAGCTGAATCTCTTAGCTTGACAACTTAATGTCTATTTCTTAGCATACTTTTCATGAGAAGTGTGGTAATCTGTTAATTACCAATCCTTAGATTTAATATAAAGAAGCTCATCTAAGAAAAGGCACATTAAAATAGGATGAAAAAATAGTAAATGTTCTATATGCAATCAGAATTTGTTTCTGTTATATAAAGAATGCCATTATAATAAAAATCAAAGAAATAGAAGCTCAAATTCGATGCTAACTAGATATTCCCATGGTATACGTTTCCTCCAATTTGTACATGTTTCTGGTACAACTGTATGCCTCCCAGACTTTTTCCTTGAAGGTAAAGATAAGACCTATCAAAAAATATTTGACATTTCTGAAGGGAATTAGCAAAAATGTTACATGCTTTTCCAACATCTAATCTATTGGTATACTTAGAGCTACAGTTGTTTACTAGACACACTGGTGGCAGTTGCCTTGGTGGTGGTACTGTATTGAGCACTTAAAGAATTCTTCAAGATCCAGTAAAGCAAATAGCAATGGGACTATAACAGGAAAATGCTCACAAATGTGAATTTTAAATAAGATTATGGTAAAAGAGCATAAGCAAATGTCTTACCAAATATAGGAAAGGGGAAAAAAGACATGACAGCAAGAAAAGCCAAGCAGCCAGGAGCAGAGTGAACAAAGGTAAAAGGAGCATAACAGGAGAGAAAGCTGGAAAATTAATGAGCAGCCAGATGAGGTAGGGCCTTTTAGGTTATAATAAGGATTTTGGCTTTTCCTCAGTGATAAGAGAAGTCATTGGGAAATTTTGACCAGAAGATGAGTATCAGGTTCATATTTAAAGAACACTATTCTGGTTGCTATAGTGAAGATAAACAGAACGAACCAGTTAGAAGGTGAGGATTGGTGGTGGTTTTGACCAAACTAGTGATGGTGGTCAAATTAGAAGTGATGGAATTCTGAATAGAGGTATACCCTGTTTTTTGAAAGTTTTCATTAAGCCACTTCACTTTTACAAAACACCTATATTAGTACCTGTTTTTTGCTAACCAAAAGAAATTCAGAGGATTTTTGCTTTCAGGAAAAAAGACGAAAAGCAAAAATAGCATTCAATAATTGTTTTGCAGCAAACTCCCAGGAGCAAGAGTGGCGTCACCAAGCTCCTTCCCCAGGAATTACACTCTGCATCTCAGCACCAATTTGCCATAGCTTTGAACTGTGTCTGTGAGCATCTGTGCTTTATCTCGATTTATTTTGTGTATTCCTTGGCAAGATGTATCCTAAGGTATCAGAAAAGCCTAAAAGAAGTCATTTTCGGGGTCTGGAAACACTAAAAAAATTTCCATATAAATTAATGATAATTGCTTCTTGCTTTATACCATCATTTTGGCTTATGAAAAATTTCATGCCAATGCTTTAGTTGTGGATAGCAGTGGAGACCCGTGTATTAAGGGTACAGTAGATAGACTTTCTGACCGACCAGAGTGAGCTTTGAAATTTAGAGAGGACTTGAACTTGGTACCAGTGTTTTGGCCGAAGCAACTAAAATAGAGTTACTATTAACTGAGTTGGGAAAGACAGAAGAGCTCAATTTTGGATACACCAAGTCTGAGATCTTTACTGGACATCCAACTGGATGTTGAATGAGCAATTGGATACCTGGTTCTAGAATTAAACAGTGATATAAAGGCAGGAATAATCAGCAAATGGTGTTTTAAAACATGAGACTAGATGAATTTATAGAGAGAAAAGGTACAGGGACTGAGACCTGGGACAACCCAACATTTAGAGATCTGGAGAAACCAACAAAAAGAGACTAAGAAAAATGTTCAGAAATGTAGGAGGAAATCCAGTGATTTTTCTGAAAGACAAAAGAGGAAAGTATTTTATGCAGAAAATGATCACCAATGCCAAACATTGTTACGAGGTCAAATAAGATAAGGTCTGAGAGATAACTACTAGATTTGAAACATAAATGTTATTGGGGAACATAAAATGGGCCACAAATCTTTTTTTTAAAGGAAATTCCCATTATTAAAACATCATTGTCTTAAGTTTTCATTTAATGATTAACTGCAAAAAGAACATAGGGGCTTACCCAATAGAAAAATAAAGGGCAAAATCAAAAATTTGGCCTTTTATGTAATACTTATTCATGATTAAAATAAAAAATAAAATATAGAAAAGTAGAATAAAAGAGAAAATATTATTAATAATTTCCCTGTCTGGATATATAAGTCTTTAAAATTTATTTTGTATCCTCATGGAAACAATTTCAGAATTCCTCTATTTTGGCAAAACTAACACCTGGAAATGATGTTTTCCTTTTTTTTCTTTAATTATTTTACTGTGATGTGGAATGCATTTTACCTATTACATTGGGTAATTCAAAGGCTTCCTGGAATCCTATTTGTCACCAAGTATAAAAGGTCATCGTGAATGTCATTTGCTGATATTAAACACAGCAACATGGACCATTGAAGAGAATAATCTCCTATTTAATTAGAGTAGGAGGATCTCTGGAACTGTCAGCCAGCTGTCTGCTTCTAACTGTGATGTTAAGAAAAAACTGACTTAGAAGAATATGGACAATGTCAAAAGTACCTAAGTAACATTTAATAATCTAAAATTTAGAGATATTCAAAGTTTAAGGTCAATTTTCAGGAGTGTCATACATACACACAAAAACACCTTAAATTCTACATTCATTTTGGCCTCTTAAAAACAGAAAAAGCTTAACATTTTATTGCCCTCATTGTCTCCATCAGAGTGAAATTGAAATAATTACCCTTACAATGCCTTTTATTCTGTGACCTTCAAAGTCAAAGCCACAGTCATACATAGCTGATTTTTTTTTTTTTTCCTAAATGACCTGACTAATTGCTTAACACTATGCTTCACTTAGGCAAGATAAAATAGGCTGGAGAGATAGGAGAATTAGAAAAATTTTCCTCACAGGTATCCCTAGAATTGAGATGTCAATATAAAGAGGTTTTATGGTCTCAAAAGATTTTGAAGGATTTCTTTGGTCTTGATTTGTAGACAGTCACTAGCTTGATTCATAAATGATGGCAAAGTTCACATCCTATTCCATCTCACCGAACATTTTTAAAGAAGAGATTTGATAAAACTAAGGAAAATGCAAAATTAATAGCAATGTATTTTAATCAAATGGAAATAATTTCTGAAGATGACATAGTGCATTTTAAGGTTTGCTTTAAGACCTAGAAAGCATTTAAAACAGACTTTTCTTGAATTGCTTCCTTTTGGAAGTTTTTAAGTTATATACACATTTAATGCCAGATCTTTTAAAATAATCTATTGCCATGTGGTTTATAATGTGGTAGCTGAAAGTGGCAAAGATGTGCTACTCCATCTCATTTTTTCTCCAGCTCTGGAAAAAGGATGAAGTGTTAACTAAAACTAAACACTTACATACATACTCATACACAATCTCATGATATAGTTCATGAATGGACAGATAGGTAGATACTCATCAATATTATGGATTATATTTTGTCGAACAAAAACACTGTTCCCCAAAAATAGATTTATTTGCCTGACTTCTACAGTGTCTGAAAGTTTTATCATTAGTGGAATATTCAGCTGCTCACATTGGTCATTAGCTCTAAAGCACAAATAAAATTTTTAGTTTGGCTATCTAGTCTGGATTGGGCTTTGGTATAATGAAATGGGAGTCAGGTAGGGTTTATTTCAGAGATAAAGAAATAAAAATTGCTATTCATTTTGTTAGTCTGCTAAATCAAGGCCCTCTGTTGAAATTGGGAAAACCTCTCTAATGGACAATATACTAGAGGTACACAGTCTCTCACTGGTAAGTACACTAGCTATAATGCATTAATGTATATTAAAAAGAAAAAAACAGCAACAATCACAGCAGGCATATACACTCATATTCTTTTTTTTTTTTTTAAAGATTTTTATTTATTTATTGAGAGAGAGAGAGAATGATAGAGAGCATGAGAGGGAGGAGGGTCAGAGGGAGAAGCAGACTCCCTGCTGTGCAGGGATCCCGATGCGGGACTCTATCCTGGGACTCCAGGATCATGACCTGAGCCGAAGGCAGTGGCCTAACCAACTGAGCCACCCAGGCACCCCCTATACACTCATTTTCTTGCTATAGGACTGTAGTAACTTTCTTATACCTTTTTTTTTTTTTTTTGGTGAACACTTATTCAGACATAATTCATATACCATATGTTCTGCCACTTAAATTACACAATCCAGTGGTTTTGAATATATTCATGAAGTTGTGCAACCATCACCATAATCAATTTTAGAATCCCAAAAGACATCTCATACTTATTAGAGGTGACTCCCCATTTACCACCAACCTCTCCAACTCCCTGGCAATCACCAGTCTACTTTCTGTCTCTATGAATTTGCCTATTCTAGGTACTTCATACAAATGGAATCATTTATATGTTTCCACTTCTTGGCTATTACAAATAATGCTGCTATGAACATGGGTTTGCAAATAGCTCTCAGGACCCAGCTTTCAATTCTTTTGGCTATATACTCAAAGTGAAATTGCTGAATCATGTGGTAATTCCACATTTAAATTTTTAAGAAACTGACACACTGTTTTCCATAGAGACTGCACAATTTTATACTCCTACCAATAGTGCCTAAGGGTTCCAATTTCTCCACATCCTCCCCACCACTTATTTCATGTTTTGTTTTTTTTTTCTTCTTTATTTGGTAGGAGCCATCTCAGTGGTGAATCTTACTGTGGTTTTGATTTGCACTTCTCTAATAATTAGTGATGTTGTATACCTCTTCATATGCTTGTTGGTCCTACACTCTTTTTGATAATATAGTCTGGAGGGAACTTGATTATCTGGATATTCTGCAGGCCATCTCTGTGGTCCTACTATACTGATGCCATCATATTGATTGGAGCAGAAGTTGTAGTTCTCAGAATGCCCCAGTAAAGACACTTTCACACCAGATGGTAGTTATAAAGCCTCCAAAAATTCAGGGGCATGCCATATCACTTAAGTTTTTAATTGTGTTCATATGCTAAGACCTCTCCAAAGTAAAGAATATGTTGTTATACCTTGTGCTTCCTAAACACTAAGAGACACATCACTTGTAGGCCTTTTCAGATTTTGGAGATAGTACATACCAGATTTGAGAATACTGCAGAAAATCATTTGTTGGTGTGTTGGAAGAACCACAACTTTGAAAGTGGCCCAGAGTATAAGAGGGAGCTCTGTAAGAGACTTGAGCTATACTGGTGGGCCTTACTTCTTGGGGCATGCAACCCAACAGATTCCATGGTGTTGTAGGTATCTGTGGTACATAAGGACTTTCTCTGAATTTTTGAAGCCCTATTAGAGGAGTTACAGCAGAATAGATCCCTAAAGGCTCTGGAATAATGCTATGCCATATTCCTCAGATAAAGATTTACCACCTGAAAAGCAACTTCTGCTATGGTGTTGGCCCCTAAGTAGATACGGACACCTAACATGGGACATCAAATGATTATATAGTCAGAAAGGGTCTACCAAGTCATAAATTCAGGTAAGAATATCAGAAAGTATGGTATTATAGAAGTGGTTTATTCAGGATTGGGCCTGAACTAGCCTAGAGAACGTAAGTATCAAAGAGGTTGTTATGGAGTCCCAAGTCACCTACTATTATTGGAGTTTCTCCCTCAACACATGCTGATAACCCTGTGGAGTATTATCTACACCCAAGTGATGGAGTTGGAATAAAAATCTCGGCCTGGTTTGTGGTTGGGATGGCTTGAGGGCTGAAAATAAACTGCTGCTACACTCCAGCTTTGCCTAGAGATGGTCCTGAAAAAGCATGGAGGTAAACCTTCCTAATCAACAGGGCTTTGACCAATTTGCGAGGTCATAACCTGGAATGAGAGGAAAAGTATCCTGAGTTATAAATGTTCCTGGACTTCTGGGCATTTGAAAGAGATTGGCTGGTAGGTCAGGAATTTGGATGCAGCAAGAATGGAAGATTGAAGGCAAAGAAGTTTGGAAATATATGTGGTGGTAGTGGACAAAAAGTATGCAGATCATTTATTTCTCAAATCAATGACTACCTATAGGCTGCTCTATGGAAAGACACCTGTATCTCAGTTTTAGAACTTCCAGGTATAAATTGAAATCGGGTTTGTAAAGCTGTAGACCAGGCTCTTTTCTGAGTTGTATACAAAGTAATGGCTTTAACTCTCTCCTCTGATGTGTCAAAAATACATAGAAATGCTCTCTTATGTCTATGCATATGGGGAGCAATATATCTCTCTCAAAATGAAACCTTTAGATATAAATCTAACAAAACATAATTAACAAATCTAAAAAATAATGTAACAGAACTTGTATCCTGAGAATACAAAACCTGATGAAAGTTATCAGAACAAAATAAAAGGAGAGACCTATTATGCTTATGGACTGGAAAACTTAGCATAGTATAAATTTCAATTACACAAAATGATACATAAGTTTAATGTGATTCCTATCAGAACCCTTGCAGAATTTTTTTTATGAATATAAAGTTTTTCTAGAATTTATATGGAAAAGCATAGGAATTGTAATGGCTAAAAGAATTGTGAAAAAGAAGAATAGGAGGAATGACTCTATCCAATATTAAGGCTCAATATAAAGATACAGTAATCAAGATTGTGTGATATTAGCAGATAGACACATGAAAGAATCCACTTCTAGACTCATCCAAGTGTGGAAAATATAAAAGGTACAAAATAAATTCAGTGGAGAAAGGATAGGTTTCCACCAGGGGTAGGACAATTGGATACCAAAGGCGCGCACGCATGCGCGCGCACACACACACACACACACACACACACACACACACAAAAGTCCACAGATAAATGTAGAATCTCTGAGTTCTCACAGTGCAGTGTGCCCCCAAGACAGAAGTGCTATTTCTTTCATTAATTTCTTATAGTTTTTAGAGTACAGATCTTTCACCTCTTGGTTAAATTTATTCCTAGGTATTTTATTCTTTCAATGCAACTGAAATGAGACTGTTTTCTTAATTTCTGTTTCTATTACTGTGTTATTAGTGTGTAGAAATGCAACAGATTTCTATATATCGATTTTTGTATCCTGCAACTTTACTGAATTCATTTATTACTAATAACAGTTTTTTGTTGGAACCTTTCTGGTTTTCTGTATGTAGTATTATGTCATTTGCAAATAGTGACACTTTTATCTCTTTCTTTCCATTATGCATGCCTTTTATTTTTTATTGTCTAATTACACTGCCAAGGATTTCCAACACTATGTTGAGTAAAATTTGCAAGAATGGGTGTCCTTTTCTTGTTCCTAATCATAGAGTAAAAACTTTCAGCTTTTTACGATTGAGTATAATGTTAGCTGTGGGCTTGTCATATATGACCTTTTTGACTTTGAGGTACATTCCCTCTATACCCACTTTGTTGAGAGCTTTTATCAAACATGGATGTTGAATTTTGTCAGTGCTTTTGTATGAATCTTTGAGATGAACATATAATTTTTATCCTTTATTTTGTTAAAATGGTGTATCACATTGATTCATTTATGCATATTGAACCATCCTTGCAACCCTGGAATAAATCCCACTTGATCATCGTATATGATCCTTTTAATGTATGTTGAATTTGGTGTGATATTTGGTTAAGGTTTTTTTAATTTATGTTCCTCAGGGATATTGGCCTGTAATTTTCTTTACTTGTGGGGTGTCCTCACCTAGTTTTGGTATCAGGGTAATGCTTGACTTGTAAAATGAGTTTGAAGGATTCCCTCCTCTTCTGTTTTTTAAAAGAGTTTGAAAAAGATTAGTATTCTTCAAATATTTGGTAGAATCTACAATGAAGCCATCCGGTGATGGACTTTTGTTTGTTGGGAGGTTTTTGATAACTGATTCAATCTCCTTACTTGTAATTGGTCTATGCAAATTTTCCTCATGATTCAGTCTTGGAGGTTGTTTGTTTCTAGGGATTTATACATTTTTTCTAGATAGTACAGCCCATGGGTCAAAGAAAAGAAAACACTTTAAAGAAAATTTAAAGTATGTTAGCTAAATTAAAATGAAAATGCAACATAACAAATTTGTAGTGTGAATCTGAAGCACTGATTATAGAAAATTTCATGGCATCAAACACTTATATTAGAAAAAAATCTAAAATCAATAATCTGAGCTTCACCGTAAGCAACTAGAGATGGGAGACTGAATTAAATTCAAAGGAAGCAGGAGGAATAAAATTATAAAAATCAGAGCACAAATTAATAAAACTTAAAATTAATAGAAACAGAGAAACCAAAAGCTGATTCTTTGAAAAATAAATATATAATTAATGAATTTCCAGCCTGACTGACCAAGCACAAAAGAAAGATAAAATAAATTGCTAATTTCTGGAATGAAAGAGGGGACATTGCCACTGATTCACAGATATTAAAAATACAATAAGAGAATATTACTAAAAAAAATAAAACGTCTATGACCAAAATTGGAAATTTTATTATTTTTTATTTATTTATTTATTTATTTTTAAAGATATTATTTATTTATTTGACAGAGAGAGAGACAGCGAGAGAGGGAACACAAGCAGTGGGAGTGGGAGAGGGAGAAACAGGCTTCCTGCGGAGCAGGGAGCCCAATTGGGGCTCCTTCCCAGGACCCTGGGATCATGACCTGAGCTGAAGGCAGACGCTTAACGACTGAGCCACCCAGGTGCCCCCAAAATTGGAAATTTTAGATGAAATAGACCAATTAATTAAAAGATAAAAACTACAAAAGTCAATCAAGAACAAATAAATAATATAAATTATTTCATCTATTAATGAAATTATATATTTAAAAGTTTGAAAAAAGAAAATTCCAGCCACAGATAGTTTCACTAATTCTATCAAACACTTAAGGAAGAAATAATACTAATTCTATACAATGTCTTCTAGAATAAAAAAGACAATGAGGCCCTTCCCAACTTATTTTATGAGGCCCAGACTTACTCTAATACCAAAACATGACAAAGACTGCAGGAAACAAATTTAGAGTTTAATACTGTCATGAATATCAACACAAAAATTCTTAAAATTAACAATTTGAATTCAGCAACCTATAAAGAGATCAAGTGTAGTTTATTTCAGGAATGGAAGTCTCCTGAAACATTTTATTATCAATGTAAATCACCAAATAACAGACAAAAGGAGGGGAAAAAACCCACATGAACTGTTAAATAATACAAAAGCCATGATTAGTCAAAATTAAGTTATCTCATATTGGAGAAGACTAAGGAGGCATTGCAACTACATGCAATGTGGAATCCTAAATTGGATCTGAAACAGAAAAATATAATAGTGGGAAACTGATAGAATCCAAATAAAGTCCTTAATTAATAAAACTGTTATATTAATTTTTTGTTTTGATAACTGTCCTCTGGTTATGTAAGATAGCAGTATTAGAGGAGGCTGGTTGGAGGATATACTGGGTCTTTTGTATTATGTTTGCAATCTTTATTAAGCGTAAATTTTTTCAAAGTAAATTTTTTAAAAAAGAAGTAATAAATAGTATACCAGAAAACAATAATTATGAGACATTGGAATAGCTATATTAATATCACATAAAATAGATTTAAAGACAAGAAATGTTATAGATAAATAGGAATTTAATGTATGATTAAATGGTTAATACATTAAAAAGTTAAAACAATTCTGATTTATTAAGCCTCTAATAACAGATCTTCAAAATACGTAAGTACACTGACTGAAGAGGAATAAAAGACAAAAGAGATAGGTAAAACCACTATTAGAGTTAGATATTTTAACACTCCTTTCTCAATTATTTTTTTTCTTTTTTTTTTTATTATTATGTTATGTTAATCACCATACATTACATCATTAGTTTTTGATGTAGTGTTCCATGATTCCCTGTTTGCGTATAACACCCAGTGCCCCATGCAGAACGTGCCCTCTTTAATACCCATCACCAGGCCAAACATCCTCCACCCCCCTCCCCTCTAGAACCCTCAGTTTGTTTTTCAGAGTCCATTGTCTCTCATGGTTCATCTCCCCCTCCGATTTCCCTCCCTTCATTCTTCCCCTCCTGCTATCTTCTTCTTCTTCTTTTTTTTTTTTTTTAACATATAATGTATTATTTGTTTCAGAGGTACAGATCTGTGATTCAACAGTCTTGCACAATTCACAGTGCTCACCATAGCACATACCCTCCCCAATGTCTATCACCCAGCCACCCCATCTCTCCCAACCCCCACCACTCCAGCAACGTTCAGTTTGTTTCCTGAGATTAAGAATTCCTCATATCAGTGAGGTCATATGATACACGTCTTTCTCTGATTGACTTATTTCGCTCAGCATAACACTCTCCAGGTCTATCCACGTCTTTGCAAATGGCAAGATTTCATTCCTTTTGATGGCTGCATAATATTGCATTATATATATATACCACTTCTTCTTTATCCATGCATCTGTCAATGGACATCTTGGCTCTCTCCACAGTTTGGCTATTGTGGAGATTGTTGCTATAAACATCAGGGTGCACATACCCCTTCAGATCCCTACATTTGTATCTTTGGGGTAAATACCCAGTAGTGCAATTGCTGGATCGTATGATAGCTCTATTTTCAACTTTTTGAGGAACCTCCATACTGTTTTCCAGAGTGGCTGCACCAGCTTGCATTCCCACCAACAGTGTAGGAGGGTTCCCCTTTCTCTGCATCCCTGCCAACATCTGTCATTTCCTGACTTGTTAATTTTAGCCATTCTGACTGGTGTGAGGTGGTATCTCATTGAGGTTTTGATTTGGATTTCCCTGATGCCGAGCGATGTTGAGCACTTTTTCATGGGTCTGTGGCCATTTGGATCTCTTCTTTGGAAAAATGTCTGTTCATGTCTTCTGCCCATTTCTTGATTGGATCATTTGTTCTTTGGGTGTTGAGTTTAAGTTCTTTATAGATTTTGGATAGTAGCCATTTATCTGGTATATCATTTGCAAATATCTTCTCCCATTCTGTTGGTTGTCTTTTGGTTTTGTTGACTGTTTCTTTTGCTGTGCAAAAGCTTTTTATCTTGATGAGGTACCAATAGTTCATTTTTGCCCTTGCTTCCCTTGCCTTTGGAGAGGTTTCTAGGAAGAAGTTGCTGCAGCTGAGGTCAAAGATGTTGCTGCCTGTGTTCTCCTTTAGGATTTTGATGGACTCGTGTCTCACATTGAGGTCTTTCAACCATTTGGAGTCTATTTTCGTGTGTGGTGTAAGGAAATGGTCCAGTTTCATTCTTCTGCATGTGGCTGTCCAATTTTCCCAACACCATTTGTTGAAGAGACTGTCTTTTGTCCATTGGACATTCTTTCCTGCTTTGTCGAAGATTAGTTGACCACAGAGTTGAGGGTCCATTTCTTGGCACTCTATTCTCTTGCATTGATCTATGTGTCTGTTTTTGTGCCAGTACCATACTGTCTTGATGATGACAGCTTTGTAATAGAGCTTGAAGTCCAGAATTGTGATGGCGCCAGCTTTGCTTTTTTTTTTCAACATTCCTCTGGCTATTCGAGGTCTTTTCTGGTTCCATATAAATTTTAGGATTATTTGTTCCATTTCTTTGAAAAAAGGTGATGGTATTTTGGTGGGGATTGCATTGAATGTGTAGATTGCTCTAGGTAGCATTGACATCTTCACAATATTTGTTCTTCCAATCCATGAGCATGGAATGTTTTTCCATTTCTTTGTGTCTTCCTCAATTTCTCTCATGAGTATTTTATAGTTCTCTGAGTACAGATTCTTTGCCTCTTTGGTTAGATTTATTCCTAGGTATCTTATGGTTTTGGGTGCAATTGTAAAGGGGATCGACTCCTTAATTTCTCTTTCTTCTGTCTTGTTGTTGGTGTATAGGAATGCCACTGATTTCTGTGCATTGATTTTATATCCTGCCACTTTACTGAATTCCTGTATGAGTTCTAGCAGTTTTGGGGTGGAGTCTTTTGGGTTTTCCACATAAAGTATCATATCATCTGCAAAGAGTGAGAGTTTGACTTCTTCTTTGCCAATTTGGATGCCTTTTATTTCTTTTTGTTGTCTGATTGCTGTGGCTAGGACTTCTAGTACTAGGTTGAATAGCAGTGGTGATAGTGGACATCCCTTCTGTGTTCCTGACCTTAGGGGGAAAGCTCTCAGTTTTTCCCCATTGAGAATGATATTCACTGTGGATTTTTCATAGATGGCTTTTATGATATTGAGGTATGTACCCTTTACCCCTACACTCTGAAGAGTTTTGATCAAGAAAGGATGCTGTACTTTGTCAAATGTTTTTTCTGCATCTATTGAGAGGATCATATGGTTCTTGTTCTTTCTTTTATTAATGTATTGTATCACATTGATTGATTTGCGGATGTTGAACCAACCTTGCAGCCCGGGGATAAATCCCACTTGGTCGTGGTGAATAATCCTTTTTAATGTTCTGTTGGATCCTACTGGCTAGTATTTTGGTGAGAATTTTTGCATCCATGTTCATCAAGGATATTGGTTTGTAATTCTCCTTTTTGATGGGGTCTTTGTCTGGTTTTGGGATCAAGATAATGGTGGCCTCATAAAACGAGTTTGGAAGTTTTCCTTCCATTTCTATTTTTTGGAACAGTTTCAGAAGAATAGGTACTAATCTTCTTTAAATGTCTGGTAGAATTCCCCTGGGAAGCCATCTGGCCCTGGGATTTTGTTTGTTGGAGATTTTTGATGCCTGCTTCAATTTCCTTAGTAGTTATAGGTCTGTTCATGTTTTCTATTTCTTCCTGGTTTAGTTTTGGTAGTTGATACATCTCTAGGAATGCATCCATTTCTTCCACATTATCTAATTTGCTGGCATAGAGTTGCTCATAATATGTTCTTATAATTGTTGTATTTCTTTGGTGTTGGTTGTGATCTCTCCTCTTTCATTCATGATTTTGTTGATTTGGGTCATTTCTCTTTTGTTTTTGCTAAGCCTGGCCAGGGGTTTATCAATCTTTTTTTCTTTCAAAGAACCAGCTCCTAGTTTCGTTGATCTGTTCTACTATTCTTTTGGTTTCTATTTCATTGATTTCTCCTCTGATCTTTATTATTTCTCTTCTCCTACTGGGTTTAGGCTTTCTTTGCTGTTCTTTCTCCAGCTCCTTTAGGTGTACGGTTAGGTTATGCATTTGAGACCTTTCTTGTTTCTTGAGAAAGGCTTGTATTGCTCTATACTTTCCTCTTAGGACTGCCTTTGCTGTATCCCAAAGATTTTGAACAGTTGTGTTTTCATTTTCATTTGTTTCCATGAATTTTTTTAATTCTTCTTTAATTTCCTAGTTGACCCATTCATTCTCTAGTAGGATGCTCTTTAGCCTCCATGCATTTGAGTTCTTTCCGACTTTCCTCTTGTGATTGAGTTCTAGTTTCAAAGCATTGTGGTCTGAAAATATGCAGGGAATGATCCCAGTCTTTTGGTACCGGTTGAGAACTGATTTGTGACCTAGGATGTGATCTATTCTGGAGAATGTTCCATGGGCACTAGAGAAGAATGTGTATTCCGTTGCTTTGGGATGGAATGTTCTGAATAGATCTGTGAAGTCCATTTGGTCCAGTGTGTCATTTAAAGTCTTTATTTCCTTGTTGATCTTTTGCTTGGATGATCTGTCCATTTCCGTGAGGGGGTGTTAAAGTCCCCCACTATTACTGTATTGTTGTCAATGTGTTTCTTTGCTTTTGTTATTAATTGGCTTATATAATTGGCTGCTCCCATGTTAGGGGCATAGATATTTACAATTGTTAGATCTTCTTGTTGGATAGACCCTTTAAGTAGGATATAGTGTCCTTCCTCATCTCTTATTACAGTCTTTGGTTTAAACTCTAATTTGTCTGATATAAGGATTGCCACCCCAGCTTTCTTTTAGTGTCCATTAGCATGGTAAATGGTTTTCCACCCCTTCACTTTCAATCTGGGAGTCTCTTTGGGTCTAAAATGAGTTTCTTTCAGACAGCATATCAATGGCTCTTGTTTTTTTTTATCCAATCTGATAGCCTGTGTCTTTTGATTGGGGCATTTAGACCCTTTACATTCAGGGTAACTATTGAAAGATATGAATTTAGTGCCATTGTATTGCCTGTAAGGTGACTGTTACTGTATATTGTCTGTGTTCCTTTCTGGTCTATGTTGCTTTTAGGCTCTCTCTTTCCTTAGAGGACCCCTTTCAAGATTTCTTGTAGTGTTTGGTTTCGTGTTTGCAAATTCCTTTAGTTTTTGTTTGTCCTGGAAGCTTTTTATCTCTCCTTCTATTTTCAATGACAGCCTAGCTGGATATAGTATTCTTGGCTGCATATTTTTCTCATTTAGTGCTCTGAATATATCATGCCAGTCCTTTCTGGCCTGCCAGGTCTCTGTGGATAGGTCTGTTGCCAATCTAATGTTTCTACCACTGTAGGTTACATATCTCTTCTCCCAAGTTGCTTTCAGGATTTTCTCTTTGTCCAGAGTCATAAGTTTTACTATTAGATGTCAGGGTGTTGACCTATTTTTATTGATTTTGAGGGGGGTTCTCTGTGCCTCCTGGATTTTGATGCCTGTTTCCTTCTCCAAATTAGGGAAGTTCTCTGCTATAATTTGCTCCAATATACCTTCTTCCCCCCTCTCTCTTTCTTCTTCTTCTGGGATCCCAATTATTCTATTGTTGTTTTGTCATGGTATCACTTATCTCTCAAATTCTGCCCTCGTGATCCGGTAGTTGTTTATCTCTCTTTTTCTCAGCTTCTTTATTCTCCATCATTTGGTCTTCTATATCACTAATTCTGTCTTCTGCCTCATTTATTCTAGCAGTTAGAGCCTCCATTTTTTATTGCACCTCTAATAGCCTTTTTGATTTTGACTTGGTTAGATTTTAGTTCTTTTATTTCTCCAGAAAGGGTTTCTCTAATAACTTCCATGCTTTTTTCAATCCCAGCTAGTATCTTTAAAATCATCATTCTGAACTCTAGTTCTGACATCGTACTAATGTCCATATTGATTAGGTCCCTGGCAGTCGGTACTGCCTCTAGTTCTTTTTGTTGAGGTGTTTTTTTCCATCTTGTCATTTTGTCCAGAGGAGAATAGATGAATGAGAGAACAAAATACTAACAGGGTAACAATGTCCCCAGAAAATATACACTAAACAAGTCAGAAAAGACCTGAAACCAGGGGAAAAGAAAGGGAAAGAAAGAAAAAGATTAAAAAAAAAAAAAGATAAAAACAAAACAAAAAAACCAGAATGTGATCAAATATGATCAGGCTGGTGCATATATCAATGCCATACGCTAGATTTTGGGCATATTTTGGTCTATTAGAAGAAAGTGCCTCCCAAAATTTTAAAGAAAGAAAAATTTATATATGTACAAAAATAAGGGTTAATACGATGAAGAGATGGAATATGACTGTAAAGATGAAAACTATAAAAGGTTTTATAAAAGAAATTGATAAGATAAGAAGTCAGTTGAAAAAAGAAGAGGATTAAGAAGAAAAAAAAGGAAAGAATGTGATCAGGCAGGAGACTAGAACAAACCCATACACTAGAGATTTAGGGTATATTTTGATCTGTTAGAAGAAACTGTATCTCAAAATTTTAAAGAGAGAACAACTTCTATGTATATACCAAAAATAAGGGTAACTACTACAAAGGGATAGAATATGACTAAAAATGAAAAATAAAAAATATTATTTTTAAAAAGTGATTGATAAGATGATGGTTGAAAAAGGGAAAAAGAAAAATTCAGGAAAAAAAAGACAGTTAAAAAAATATTAACTTCAAAAGACTAAAGAATCATGGTAAAAAAGCTATGGATTCTATGTGCAGTATTCCCCTAGCGCTGGAGTTCTGCCATTCTCATTGATTGGTAAACTTGGTCTTGGCTGGCTGTTCTTGCTGATCTTCTAGGGGAGGGGCCTGTCACCGTGGTTCCCAAATGTCTTTGCCAGAGGCAGAATTGCCCCGCCCTTGCCATGGGCCGGGCTAAGTAATCTGCTTGTGTTTGCTCTCCGGAGTTTTTGTTCCCTGCAAGCTTTCTGTACAGCTTTGGAGGATGAGAGCAAACATGGTGGCCTCCCAATCTCTGCCCCAGAGGAGCCAAGAACTCGGGGCCCCACTCCTCAGTGCAGCCCCAGAGAAAAGCAGTCAATCACTCTCCTCTCCCTGGTCTTTGGCCGCACTCCGTGCTCACCCGGCCTGTGACCGAGCGTTTCTATCTCTGGCACCCGACACCATGTGGAATCTCCAAACCCAGCAGATCCCTGTGGTGGACTCCCATGCCACTCCTCCTGGGGGAGGATGGGGAGTCTCCCCGGATCTGGCACTTGGTGGGTCCCTGCTGGAAGAACAGTGGCCCGACTGTGCTGCGGATCACGGTTTATGGCAACCCCGAACTGAAAGCCCACGCCTGGGCTCCGTCTCCGCAGCCATCTTCCCTGATCCAATACCTGAGAGCTCTGCCACACTCAGGCACCCCCGGTGTTTCTGTGTCCCCAAGGGTCCTGAGACCACAGTGTCCCAGAGAGGGTTCCACCCCCCGCTTAGCCACTGTATCTATGTCCCTCAGCGGAGCAGACTTCTAAAAGTTCTGATTTTGGGCTCCGCGGCTCTATCACTTGCCAGAAGCGGCCAACGGAGGCCCCCTCCCCTACCGTCTATCCTCCCAAATATCGCCTTGGATTCACTTCTCCGCACATCCTACCTTCCAGAAAGTGGTCGCTTTTCTGTTCAGAGAGTTGTTGCTCTTCTTTTCTTCGATCTCCTGTTGAGTTCGTAGGTGTTCAGAATGGTTTGATCCCTATCCAGCTGAATTCCTGGGACCAGAGGAAATCAAGATCTCCTACTCCTCTGCCATCTTGCTCCTCTCAATTATTGATAGGACACAAAATTCAGTAAGACTGTAGAATACTTGAACAACCATCAAACCAGAGGACTGAATTTATATTTATATATTTATAATTAATTTGACCCAACAACAGAGGATACATTCTTCTTAAGGCATATGAAACAGTCACAAAGATAGCCTATATACCTGGCCATAATACATTCCTTAACAAATTTAAAATGATTTAGCTTAAAAAAAAAAAAACAAAAACAAAAAAAAATAAAAATAAAATGATTTAGCTTATATAAATCATGTTCCATAAATATAATATAAATTGCTAGAAATTAGTAAATGAAAGATATTTGTGAAAAATCAACTATTTGAAAATTAAACACACACACACACTAATTACCCAAGGGTCAAAGAAGATTTTATAGAAGAATTTAGAAGATATTTTGAATGGAATGGATATAAAAACATATAAAAGTTTATTAAATTCTTCTAATACAATGTTTAAAAGGAAATTTATTAAGTTTATTTGCTTATATTATTAAAGAAAAAATACCAAATTAGTGAAGTTGTTTATCTCAAGAAATTTTAAATGATAAAAAGAAAATCCCAAAGAAGTAGAATAAAAGAAAGAATACAGATATAGAAGCAGAAATCAATGGACTGGAATATAAACATTAGAGAAAATCCAAGGCAACCAAAAGCTGATGTTTTGAAAGATTGATAAAACTGATAAATCTATAATTACCTTTCGGAACAGCTTTATGCCTATCTGAACAGTTTTATGCCCACTTTAGACACAATGGACGAATAACTCAAATTACAAAAATTGAACCTAACAAGATTGAAGTGAAAATATCTCTGTCTAATATATAAATGAATTTGTTATTAAACCCTTCTCCAAAAGAGAACTCCAGGCTTAGGTGACTCCAGAGATCTTGTAACTATAGATCTCAGGGTTGTGATTTTGAGCCCCATGTTAGGTGTAGAGATTACTTAAATAAATAATTAAAAAATAAAAAAACAAAAACATTAACCTCAAATATATCATAGATTGAAATATAAAACTTAAAATGATAAGAAAATATAAGAGAAATCCTTATGGCCAAGAGTTAGGCAAAGACATCTTAATAAAACATTGAAACACAAATCATAAAAGAATAAATGGATAAATTGGACTTTATCAAAATTGGAATGTTCAGCTCTTCAAAATATACTGTAGAAAATAAAAAATGAAAATATAAGCAGCAAACTGTAAAGAATATTTGTATAAATATATACATATATGTATACACACACATATGAAAGCAGGATATGAAAGAAAAAAGGTCTTTGCCATTATTATTCAGCTCCTCTCAGAATAAATTTTGTCCACATCAAGGATACTTAGGACTCAAAACTTTTCTTTAGGACTCATAATTTCCAGGATTAGAAAGTTATTCTTCATTTCAAGTTCATGATTAATCTGCCTATTTAATTTCTATCCATTGTATTAACTGTAACACCCATTAATTAATTAATTAATTAATTAATATGGAACTCTGGATTCCTAAATCTTACAGATAAAAACAAAATATGTCTGAAGGAGAGTAAGTTTTTTTTCATGGCCCATATTAACTAATTTTTTAAGGTATGAGTGTGAACCATTTTTCCTTAATATCAAGAGGATATTTTTGATTATTTGAATTTAATATTTATAGTCAAGATTGTCATAGCTTGTGATATTTTTTAGAAAAGATTGTTATAGTCCTATTTTATTTTATTTTTTTAAATATTTATTTATTTGATAGAGAGCGAGAGAAGGAACACAAGCAGGGGAGTGGGAGAGGGAGAAGTAGACTTCCTGCTGAGTGGGGAGCCCAATGTGGGGCTTGATCACAGGACCCTGGGATCATGACCTGAACTGAAGGCAGACGCTTAATGACTGAGCCACCCAGGCTCCCCTGTTACAGTCCTATTTTAAAAGTACATGTTGCCAAAAAATTATGGTTAGTCAATGAGGAAAATAACACCTAATGCAGAAACTAAATTTGATAATTCAGAGAAATTTTACTAATAGACCTTATGAAGCAGTGGACTATTAAACTGCATTGGATAAGTGGTTTGTAGTGGGCATTTCCTGCTAAGTAGTTAAAGTTACAAATGCAAACTTTTAGAATTTTATATGAAAACAGAAATGTTATTACTTTCTAATTCCAAAGAACAGGTGAAAGTAGTAAACACTATTAGAGAAAGAAAATCCTTAAAACTTGGGGAGGTAAATTACCATAAATAGAAGGAAATTAATAGGATAGGATGAGTTGGCTCTGGATAAGTAGTTCATTCATTCATGTACTGTTCATTCATTATATCATTATTATATGTTTCAGACACTGTTTTGGTTTCTAGGGATAAGGGATGAGTACTGACAAAAAACCCTGCTCTAATGGAGTTCATTCTAGTGGGCAGAAACAGACGAAATCCAAAAAACAAACAAATATTGTTCAGTGAATTAATATCTGATTTAATAAATATGTGTTGCAGATAATATAATAAAGGAAAGAAAGTAGGTTTTGTCATAGCAGCTACTTGGAGAGTAGACAAGATAGTTACAGAAGGTTTTCTGAAGTGGTGTTGGACAGAGATCTGCATAAAACAAACAAACAAAAAAAGCATACCTCTATCAGAAAAAGAATGTTTTTGAGAGAGGCATCAGGAAAAAAAAGTTCCAGAGAGAGCCAGTATTTAGTGAAAATGCCAGAGTGTTGGCACTCTTAACATACTCTTAATATATTTTTAATGTTGGGAATCTGTAGGGCATCACTGTAACAATAGGAGAGCGTTTCTCAACTCTGTACCATTGACATTTGGGGCCAGATAATTTGTAGGGAATTGTCTTGTGCATTGCAGGGTGTTTAGCAGCATCCTTGGTCTCTCCCTACCAGGTGCCAGTAGCAGCCCCTGTAAATATATCATACCTCTAGATGACGCTAAATGTTCCTGCCTGGAAGGGAGGGGGCCAAACACCCCCATCCTATGGTTTTGGAAATGATCTAAACCCTGATCTTGACAAAAGGAACAAGAGAGTTGATGATAGGAAATGTGGTCTATGAGGGAGGGCTACAAGTCAGTAATAGGCAGGACCCCGTAGGACGTTATAAGGACCTTCATTGCAGTGATTTCAGCAGAGGAGGAAGTTTTAGTAGGGCCATTCTGACTTATGAGAGGTGTCGTCGTGCACTGAAATAAAGTTCTCAAACACCAATCTGAGTGGCCATGCAGGGCTGCCTCTGCAAGGGAGAGCAGCAGCAGCTGAATCCTGCGCATAGGTTTTATTTTGTTCTTTATCAGAAAAGCAAGGACAGATGCCTCCAAGCGTGGGAAAGGAGTACAAAGGGATGGCGAATACCTTGAAGCAGGCTTTCATTTTCCCCTATGCATAGACACACAGGGAGTCAGTCATGGGATAAGGGAAGAGCAGGATATTTGGGCTAGCAATTGCCAGGTGCAGAAAGGGGAGACTGAGGGTTCCATTCTTTCATGGCTCCTAATTATGCTCTGCCCCTGGGGATGGTGGGATCCTGCTCCTACCAGGCCATTGAGTTCAACAGCCCAAGAACAGGAATGCTGCTGATATTTCAGCTGCTTCCACAGTCACCCCTTAGGGCTTACAATATACTTTCAAACCTAATCCAGGAGATCATGGGATCCTGCTCCTACCTGGCCATTGCATTCAATTACCCAAGAACAGGAATGCTGCTGATGTTTCAGTTCCTTCCACACTCAGTCCTTAGGGCTTATAATATATTTTTCTAAGAATAACTCCACAAGTGGAAAATAGGTTGTAGGTGAGGAAGAGTGAAAGAGAACCTGGTTAGGAAGCTCTTGGAATAATCCAAATAAGAGATAAATTATTGAATGGATGGTAGCAGAGAAAGTGGTAAGAAATGGAGAGCTCTAGATATATTTTGGGTTTTTTTGTTTAAGATTTTATTTATGTATTAGAAAGAGAGAGCACACAAGCAAGGGGGGAGGGAGTGTGACATGGGGCTTGATCTCAGGACCCTGAGATCACAACCTGAGCTGAAGGCAGAGGCTTAACCGACTGAGGCACCCCTAGATATATTTTGAAATACAGTTAACAGGATTAGTTTGGGGATGTAAAAGGAGTCTTTTTTTTTTTTTTTTTTTTTTTATGGTCTGCACAACTGAAAGAGTGAAACTGATTGAGATGAAGAAGGCCCCTAGAAAAACAGGATTGGGTACAGTTGAGGGATGTATTCCCCAGGAGTCTGGTTTTGAACATGTTAAGTTTGAGTTAGTTAGTTATTGAAGTAAAAGATGTTGAGTAGAAATGTGAGGTAAGTGGCTAGATTTCAGGCAAGTGGCTGATGTTAGAATTATAAATATTTGAATGTTCATTATCTAGGAGATTACTGAGGGGACAGGTATAGATATATTAGAGAAGAAATTCAAGAACTAAACTCTGAAACACTCCAACACTTTAGAAGTCTGGAAGATGAGCAAATATATTAGAGAACAGAGTACAACATTTTTACAAATGTTTAGAGCAGAATACATATTTTAACTGAATATATTCCTATAGAAAATTTTGAGAGATGTCAGAATAAGGAAAAGTCTGCAGGTCTTCAATAGAGTAAAATATGATAGATTTTGCATAAGAAGAATACCTAGTATATCCAACACAGCAGGAGCTCAATAAACATTAGCTATTGTAACCAAGACTTGAAGCCTTAATGAGTAGAGAAATAGGAGGGCTCTTAATGGAAATGAGAAAATTAAGTGGTATAAATTAGTGGTGAACATGGAAAGAGTCTGGAGTGGCACAGGGTGATACCTTTGAAGAAATAGTTGATAGGATGTTTGGGATGTGCAACTAGGGACAAAGAGAAAAATACATCAAATTTGAAATTATTAGTCAAGCAGATATGCATTGTTAGGAGTGCAGGAGTTTTCTGAAGGAGGAAAGAGAATACTTGAGAGGGCAAGGGACTAACCTATGAGAAAGTTTCACATTTTGCAAAGGGTGAATGAAGGGAAAACCTCAGAGAGAAAATGTCCAAGGATATGAGAGAACCAGGACATCAGTAGCAGTGCCAAATTTTCCTGAAAGATGAGAAGATGAGGGAGACTTAAAATTCATTGTATTTTATATTTAGGAGATTATTTTATACCAGCAAGAGTCTATGTTCAGAAGAATGGTAGAAGTGGTAACCAGACTTTGAAGGGAAATTAAGCAGTAATTTAGGTAATTGGCAGCCTAATGGGGAAATGAAGAAAATAATCTCTATATTTCATGGAAGAAGTAATAGAAAATTTTAGAAGGTAAATCCTGTTTTAATTTTTTAAAGATTTCTAAAAGCAGTTCTCCTAAGGACATATATAAAACTAAAACTGAATAAAATGAAGGAGCAAGAGAAAATAGGGGGAATGGTTAAGGTTGAAAATGTGTTATTACAACTGATATCAGATCTTGGTGGCACCAAAATGCAAATGATTACAATAATCCAAAGGTAAACTGACATAAGAAGTAGGGAGAAGGACAAATATTATATATTTAATATTCAGTGAAATCATGATTGAGAAGAATTAGGAACTTCTGAACTAAGCCAGGAAGTCAGAATGAAAGATTCAATTATAACCATAGATGGATGCCAAGAAGTAAAGAATGGGAATGTTTTATTTTTTTAAGTTTTTATTTTAATTCTAGTTAGTTAATATACAGTGTAATATTAATTTCAGGTGTACAATATAATGATTCAACCCTTCATATGACACTGGGCACTCATTATAGCAAATGCACTCCTAAATCCTCATCACCTATTTTACCCATTCCCCCCACCCACTTCCCCTCTGGTAACCATCAGTTTGTTCTCTGTGGTTAAGAGTCTCTTTCTTGGTTTGCCTCCCTCTATCTTTTTTTCCCCTTTGCTTATTGGTTTTGTTTCTTAAATTCCACATAGGAGTGAAGTCATATGGTATTTGTCTTTCTCTGACAGGCTTATTTTGTTTAGAATAATACTCTCTAGTTCTAACCACGTCATTGTAAATGGCAAAATTTCATTCTTTTTTATGGCTGAGTAATATTCCATTGTGTGTATACACCACATCTTTATCAATTCATAAGTTGATGGACATTTGTACACATTCCATAATTTGGCTATTGTACATAATGCTGCTATAAACATCAGGGTGCATGTGCCCCTTTGAATCAGTATTTTTGTATCCTTTAGGTAAATACCTAGTAGTTCAATTGCTGTATCATAGGGTAGTTCCAGTTTTACCTTTCTGAGGAATATCCGTACTGTTTTCCAGAGTGGCTGCCCCAGTTTGCATTACCACCAGCAGTGCAAGAATGTTCCCCTTTTTCCACATCCTCACCAACACTTACTGTTTTTTGAGTTGTTGATTTTAGCCATTCTGACAGGTGTGAGGTGATATCTCATTGTAGTTTTGATTTGTATTTTCCTAATTATCAGTGATGTTGAGATTTTGACACAACTTTTCATGTGTCTCTTGGCCATCTGGATGTCTTCTTTGGGGAAAAAGTGTTTTCATGTCTTCTGCCCATTTTTTTAATTGGATTATTCATTTTTTGGGTGTTGAGTTATATCAGTTCCTTACATATTTTGGACACTAACCCTTTATTAGATATGTCAATTTCAAATATCTTCTCCCATTCACTAGGTTGCCTTCTAGTTTTGCTGATTGTTTCTTTTGGTGTGCAGAAGCATTTTATTTTGACAAAATCCCAATGGTTTATTTTTGCTTTTGTTTCCCTTGCCTCAGGAAACATATCTAGAAAGAAATTTCTATGGCTAAGGTCAAAGAGGTTGCTGCCTGTGCTCTCCTACAGGATTTTTATGGTTTCTGGTCTCATATTTAGGTCTTTCATCCATTTTGAATTTATACTTGTAAATGGTCTAAGAAAGTGATCCAGTTTCATTATTTTGCATGTTGCTGTCCAGTTTTCCCAACACTATTTGTTGAAGAGTCTGTCCTTTTCCCCAATGGATATTCTTTCCTGCTTTGTCAAAGATTAATTGACCAGATAGTTGTGGGTTCATTTCTGGATTTTAAATTCTATTCTACTGATCTATGTATTTATTTTTGTGCCAGTACCATACTGTCTTGGTGGTCTTGATGACAACAACAGCTTTGTAATATAACTTGAAATCCAGAATTGTGATGCCTTCCAGCTCAGCTTTTCTTTCTCATGGTTGATTTGGCTTTTGTGGTCTTTTGTAGTTCCATATAAAATTTAGGATTGTTTGTTCTAGCTCTGTGGAAAATGCTGCTGGCATTTTGATAGGGATTGCATTAAATGTGTAGATTGCTTTGGGTAGTTGATACATTTTAGCAATATTTTTTCTTCTATTCCGTGAACATGGAGTGTGTTTCCATTTCTTTGTGTCATCTTCAGTTTCTTCCATCGATGTTTTATAATTTTCAGAGTACAAGTCTTTCATCTCTTTGGTTAGGTTTATTCCTAGATATCTTATGGATTTTGGTGCAATTGCAAATGGGATTGATTCCTTAATTTCTCTTTCTGTCACTTTGTTATTGGTGTATAGAAATGCAACAGATTTCTGTACATTGATTTTGCATCCTGCAACTTTAGTGAATTCATTTATCACCTTCTAGCAATTTTTTGGTGGAGTCTTCCAGGTTTTCTACATATAGTATCATATCATATGCAAGTAAGTGAAACTTTGATTTCTTCCTCACCAATCTGAATGCCTTTTATTTCTTTTTGTTGTGTGATTGCTGTGGCTAGAACTTCCAGTACTATGTTAAGTAACAGTGGCGAGAGTGGACATCTCTGTCTTATTCCTTCTCAGTTTTACATCATTGAGGATGATATTAGCTGTGAGTCTTTCATATATGGCCTTTATGATGTTGAGGTATGTTCCTCTATCCCTACTTTGTTGAGGGTTTTTATCAAGAATGGATGCTGTACTTGTCAGATGCTTTTTCAGCATCTATTGAGAGGGTCATATGGTTCTTATCCTTTCTTTAATTAATGTGGTGTATTATGTTGATTGACTTGCAAATATTGAACCACCCTTGCAACCCAGCAATAAATCCCACTGGATCATGGTGAATAATTTTTTTTAATGTATTGATGAATTCAGTTTGCTAGTATTTTATTGAGAACTTTTGCATCCATGTTCATCAGGAATATTTGCCTCTAGTGCTTTTGTTTAGTGGAGTCTTTATCTGGTTTTGGTATCAGGGTAATTCTTCCCTCATAGAATGAATGTGGAAATATTCCTTCCTTTTCTATTTTTTGGAATAATTTAACAGGTATTAACTTTTCTTTAAATGTTTGGTAGAATTCTGCTGGGAAGCCATCTGGCTCTGGAGTTTTGTTTGTTGGGAGATTTTTGATTATTGATTTGATTTCTTTGCTGGTTATTGGTCTATTCAAATTTCCTATTTCCTCCTGTTTCACTTTTGGTATTTATATGTTTCTAGAAATTTATCCATTTCTTCAAGATTACCCAGTTTGTTGGCATATAATTTTTCATAATATTCTCTTATAATTGTTTGTATTTCTGTGGTGTTGGTTGTTGTTTCTCTTCTCTCATTTGTGATTTTATTTATTTGGGTCCTTTCTCTTTTCTTTTCATAAGCCTGGATAGAGGCTTATCAATTTTATTAATTATTTCAAAGAAACAGCTCCTGGTTTCCTTGATCTATTCTATTTTTGTTTTGTTTTGTTTCTATATCAGTTATTTCTGCTCTAATCTTTATTATTTATTTCCTTTCTTCTGCTGGCTTTAGGCTTCCTTCATTGTTTTTTTCCTAGTTCCTTTAGGTGTAAAATTAGGTTGTTTGAGATTTTTCTTGCTTCTTGAGGTAGGCCTGTATTGCTATATACTTCCTGCTTAGAACTGCTTTTGCTGCATCCCAAAGATTTTGGACCATTGTGTTTTCATTTTTCATTTATTTCCATGTATTTTTTTTTAATTTCTACTTTATTTCCTGGTTAACTCATTCGTTGTTTAGTAGTATGTTATTTAACCTCCATGTATTTGTGGTCTTTCCAAATTTTTTTTCCTCTGGTTGACTACTAGTTCCATAGCTTTATGGTCAGAAAAGGTGCATGGTATGATTTCAATCTTTTTATATTTATTGAGGCCTGCTTTGTGACCTAATATGTGATCTATTCTGGAGAACATTCCATGTGTACTTGAAGAGAATGTGTATTCTGTTGTTTTAGAATGGAATGTTCTGAATATATCTGTTAAATCCATTTGTTCCAGTGTGTCATTCAAAGCCATTGTTTCCTTGTTTATTTTCTATTTAGGTGTTCTGTCCATTGATGTAAGTGGGGTGTTAAAGTCCTCTACTATTATTGTGTTATTATCAATTAGTTCCTTCATGTTTTTTATTGATTGTTTTGTATATTTGGGTGCTTCCATGTTGGGTGCATAAATATTTATAATTGTTAGATATTCTTGTTGGATTGTCTCCTTTATGATTATATAGTGCCCTTGTCTCTTGTTACAGTCTTTGTTTTAAAGTCTAGTCTGTCTGATATAAGTATTGCTACTCAGGCTTTCTTTTGACATCCATTTGTGTGATAAATATTTCTCCACCTCCTCACTTTCAATGTGCAGGTGTCTTTTTTTTTTTTTTTTTTAAAGATTTTTTTTTTTTTTTTTTTTTTTTTATTTGACAGAGAGAGAGATAGCGAGAGAGGGAACACAAGCCCAGGGAGTGGGGGAGGGAGAAGCAGACTTCCTGCCGAGCAGGGAGCCCGATACGGGACTCGATCCCAGGACCCTGGGATCATGACCTGAGCTGAAGGCAGCCGCTTAACCAACTGAGCCACCCAGGTGCCCCCAATGTGCAGGTGTCTTTAGGTCCAAAATGAGTCTCTTATAGGCAACATAGAGGTGAGTCTTGTTTTTTTTGTTTTGTTTTTTTTTTTTTTTACCCATTCTGACACCTCATGTCTTTTGATTAGAGTGGTTAGTTCTTTTACATTCAGAAATAATTATTGATAGATATGTATTTATTGCCATTTTATTGTTTTGTCATTATTTCTGGAGATTTTCTCTGATCCTTTCTTTTGAAGGAGAGACTTTTTGTCTCTCCTTTCTACTCAAAGAGTCTCCTTTAATATTTCTTGCAAGCCTGCTTTAGTGGTCATGAACTCCTTTAGTTTTTGTTCATCTGGGAAATTCTATCTCTCCTTCTATTCTGAATGATCATAGCCTTGCTGCATAGTTTTCTTGCCTACAGATTTTTCCTCATTCAGCACTTTGAATATATCATGCCAATCTTTTCTGGCTTGTCTAGTTTCTGTTAAGAAATCTCCAGCTAGCCTTATGGGTTTTCCCTTGTTAGCTAATGACTTCTTTTGTCTTGCTGCTTTTAAGACTTTTTCTTTATCACTATATTTTGCAAATTTAATTACAATATGTCTTGGTGTTAGCCTGCTTTTATTGATTTTGGTGGGAGTTCTCTGTGCCTCCTGGATCTGGATGTCTGTTTCCTTTCTCAGATTAGGGAAGTTCTCTGCTATTATTTCATGAAATAAATTTTCTGCCCCCTTTTTTCTCTTTTTCTTCTGGGACTCCTATAATATGAATTTTATTATGTTCGATGAAGTCAAACTAAGTCCATTTTCATGTTGCATAATTCTTCTTTCTTTTGTTCAGTTTCATTATTTTCCATTATTTTGTCTTCTAGGTCAGTAATTTGTTCCTTTGTTTCTTCCAGCCTGTTGTCCATTACATCAAACCTGTTTCCAATCTCCTTTATTGCATTTTTCATCTCTGATTCTTTTTTTATCTTTAATCTCTGTGGGTCCCACTGATGTCTTCTATTCTTTTCTCAAGCCCAGTGAGTATCTTTATGATTGTTGCTTTAAATTTTCCATCAAGCATGTTACTTACATCTGTTTTGCTTAGATCTTTGGCCATGGCCTTATCTTGTTTTCACTTGGGATAAATTCTTCTGTCTTAACACTGTCTAAGTCTCTGCCTTCTTCTTAGTGTTAGAAAAGCCAGTGATGTCTCCTGCTCCTGAAAGTAATGGCCCTAGGAAGAAGAGGTCATGTAGTGCCCAGGGCCTGGCATTTCTGGGAGTGTCTCCAGTGTGTACTGTGTTTGCTCAGCTGTTGTGTTTTGGCTGCTCTATCCTTCAGGTCAGTACCTGCAGAGGCTCTCCTTGCCTGCTGTGGGAAGTGTTTCGTCCTTGGCCTGAATGTGGCAAGCTTTAATTAGGTATGTTCTGGTCTGCTTGTGAAAGGAGACCTGACACCAAATCCATAAGAACTGAGGCTCTGCAGAACATTCTGTTTGGTTACCCGAACTCTTGCCCTTCTCTGTGACCATGGCTCCCTACCCTCCTCAGTACCTGCGATCTCCTTCTCCCCTAAACTCTGTCTCTGCACTTCCTAACTTCTTTGAAGTGACCCCTTCTCTCCCTTTAGTTGTGAAGTTTGTTCTGTCAGTCCTCAGGTTAATTTCTGAGGTATTTAGGATGATTTAATAGTTATCTAGTTGTGTCCATAGGAAGAGATGACTCTAGGGTCCTCCTACTCCCCTGCCATCTTCCTCTAAGACTGTTATATTATTTTTAAGTGATACTAAGAAACATAATATAATAGAGCTCTCTGAGTCTTCAGAATATTTAGCATGAAGGGGAGAGCCATGATTATCCTTAAAAGAAGATCAAGTATTTGCAAAGGGAATTCTGTGACAGCAATCAGCAATAGAATATGACATTGGAAATAAAATACAACCAGGAATTAGAATAAAAAAGGAAATTTTAATAGTTGCAATTTGAGAGGTGAAGAAAAAACTAAGGGAGAAATCAGATAGGGTCATGTATAAGACAAAGAAAGGACTAAATATTCATTAAGTCCCAAGACAGAGGTATGATAGATAAATTCCATCATAAAAAGATGAATGTGGAGAAGGTAATGTGGAACAGGGAATCCTATTGTTAGGTTTGATAACACAAACATTTGAATGAATTAGTTTAGCAATTATAAAAAAAAGTGATCATACAAATAATCTAATGATATTAAAAATAATTGTACATCATATCCAGAGACTATGTGTGGTGTTTGGAATTGATTTTACTCTAATTATTATCAAAAACAGTGTGTTAATGTAGTTTCTTTGAACCATAGAGGTGAGTATTTTTGTGGCAGGAGTGGGTACTTCTCTCACACAGGTGGATCCCAATCAATGTTCAACTACAGAAGGTCAGTGAGTGAGCCAGATATTGGGGGTGAAAGATGAGCAGTATATTTTCTCTGCCTGCAGGGAACTTGTGATTCAACAAAGACAGACATGCACATTTATACCTACAAAATAATGTATTCATGCTAAAATCAAAGTTTGGGATCCTGATGGGGTTGTAATATTTCAGTATTTAAGAATAAGTAATACAGAGATGAGAAATACAAGAAAAATGAATGGTGATAATTAACATCAGGTCTATAATGCTACAGAAAGGAATATTGCCCTGAGTCTGGAAGGATTTCCTTGAAATTCTGAAAGGAGAAACATTCCTGAGTAGGCTAAAACACTCAGAACTTGATTCTTGCCAAGGGTGCACCTTTCTGAAAATAAGGCCTCCTTGAAGAATATCAACTCTACATATTTTTTTATTTTTTTATTTTTTTATTTTTTTCTTTTTTTCTTTTTTATGAGAGACAGAGAGCATGAGAGGGAGGAGGGTCAGAGGGAGAAGCAGACTCCCTGCTGAGCAGGGAGCCCAATGCGGGACTCGATCCCGGGACTCCAGGATCATGACCTGAGCCGAAGGCAGTCGCCTAACCAACTGAGCCACCCAGGCGCCCCTCTACATATTTTTTTAGACCACCCACTGTGGAAATGAGAAAAATAAGTTGAAGATCATGGATTCTGATATCCTTTCTTTATCAGCCTTTACCCTGAAACCTCAACACAAAGATTAATACAAGTGACTTCTGGTGTGATAGATGATTATTTCACAAATATTTACTTCCCTCCCTATCCCCTTCTGTCTTACAGCACTTCCTGTACTTCTTTCCACTCTCCCCAACGTTGGGAATGGCCACATGAATTTCTTGACATACAGAAAGTGAGCAAACATAAGAGATGTACTAGAATGCTTTCATGTTTGGCATCCCTCTTGCCCTTTTGCTCTCTGCCAGGAAAAGATCATGCCCTGTTCCCAGATTGAGAGACAGGTGGAAGTGACCTGAAACCAACTTGGAACCTGAAGCAAAGCTACCCAGCTAATCCAAATATGCCTGAGTGAGGGTAGAAAAAAAGTGTTTTTTTTTTTTCTCATACAAGCCTTTGAGATTTGTTTTTTATTGTTACTTGCATTGTTATATTAGAAATGTCATGAAAACATATGCTATCACAAAAATATCAATCAACTATTGCCACAACAAAAATGTATGATCAACCACCCCAAAACTTAGCATCTTAAAATAATAACCATTTATTCTCATGAGCCCATGGGTCTTCTGGAAGAGTCCTCTTGATCTAGAACAGGCTTGGCTGGATGATTGAGCTTCAGGTTGCAGCAGCTGAGGAGTTTTTATTGCTCCAGGCCTGTGCATTAGCTAGGCCAGCACTGCTGCACATGTGTTTATTTTGGGGTCCCAACTGATGGGGCAGCAGTTACCCAAGGGATGGTTATAAGAATCAACTTATTCCAGAAAATACTGGGCAGATTAAAGATCAGGCTTTTCTCTCCACATTGGGGATGAATGTCAGGTCCTCAAAAGAACTGTTAAAAAGAGGTCTAGTAATCTTTGCCACTTTCAGTAAAACAACTTTATATAAAATTTATCTTTCATGAGTTAATCTTCTCATGTTGATGGCAGTGCAAGAGGGCAACCAGAAACACACGAGGCTTCTTAAGGCCTAGAAGCACCATATGCCATTGACCAAGACAGGTCAAATGGCTAAGCCCAATGTCTATGAGCCAAACCCACGAAAAGCCCATAAAAATGGTATGAATCTAGTAGGAGCAAATAGGGTCAATTATTTAATCTCCTATTATATGTATCTTGATAGTGTGTTATTACAGGACAAGTTTGAAGTCTCACTCTAAATTTCTGGGAATGAGACTTAGAATCTTTATTTAACAACCTTCTTCCACCCCACCACAAATAATTCTAATGCAGAAAATTATAAAAATGCTATTTCCTATGAGCTCACAAAACAATTTTCTGTGCTCATCTGTGACATCCCCGATTTTTTCCCTTTCTTGCTTGTCACTTTCAGTGAAGCCTATCATTCACCTCTGCCCATCAGCCTACTTTTCTCAGTCCTCAACCGTGAGACTGCTAATCTCAGTGTCAGTGATGCTCCTAAAACAAAAGGTGTAGGCCTGTGCTCTCTGGAGTACTCTGTGCAAACATATTTCAGTGTACATTGAAAGTTCTAAATGGTATCTTGAAAAAATGTAATAAAACTTTAATGAAAGATATTTTATTATTTGTATATGTGCTGCTGAAGTGAGCACAATATTTTATTATTTGATATTTACACAAAATTATCTCTGTATGCCTTAACCAGAACTAAATTTTAGAAATGTAAGGACAAATGTTTGATCTTCTACTATACAGAATATATAATCATTTCTAGTTTTCCTAATGACACCTAGAGAAGGAATCTCTACAACCTCACAGTTAACAGATCTTTGATTAACTGAGCATTTGAAAGTAATTAATGACAACTTTTTGGATTTTAATTTAAGCTCACATTCTTTTAGTTGGTACACTTAAAAATTGATCTTCAAGAACTTGATAGAAATGATTTGAATATAGTAAAGATTTAATGAAATCACTCCTTTGTGGCTTTATTAGAATAATCAAATCAGATCTTTAAGACTTCCTCATGAGTAGCTTAGGAGAATGTTGTCAATGATCTTATTCTTTAAAAGGTGCCGAAAAGTAAAATAAAGTCAAGTATCTAGATACCTGTATGGTTGCCAACTTTGTAGCTAAATCTCTTAATAATCTAGTATTTTGTAACGGATACAATATTTTTAAGCATGAAAAAATACTTTTATTTATGTACTTAACTCTGTCCAACATACTTTCCTATACACATACACACACACACAAGGCAAAAGATTATATATAGTAACCTTTCCAATTTCCTTCCTAGTCAGTTGCTCTAAAATGGAGTTCCTTTATCATTTCCAAGTGTTTAATAGCTTCTCAACCCATACTTTATTGCTGCAATATACAAGAACAATTTGGATTCCATTGTTAAATTCTTCACATTGTGGAATGACTTGCCAATAATCACAGTATTTTTTCTCTATTCCTTTTTAGAAGTGTTTTGGACTAATGCTTCTCTTATTTTTAATCCTGTATTAATCCATTTAAGAATTTGTAACTGAAATCCAATTCTGATGTGGTATGATAGTAACTCTTTTGTGCACGTTCACCTAATCTACAAGAAACACAATACATCATCCAATTATATGTTTTATTGTCTTGTTAGACACTTTATATCATCTGCTTATTTCATCAAGGAAGTTTATCCCCATTATATACTTGCAATTATTTTTAGTGGCAAACAACCTATCCTGAATTGCAATTGCATGCCCTTCAGTCTCACCAAGACCGAACACTACTTCACTTACAAATTAGACAATTTCTTCTCTATAATTTTGGTTAAGTTCATATGTGCTTCAATTCTGAATTTTCTGAATACTCATAAATTAATTTTGCACTTCACTCTATATATCCAAAAGCTTAAGTTAGATTGAATAATCAAAATGCGTGCAGTTATCACTTGCTGATAAATGTCACAGAAATGATATATTTATCTATGTAAACAAAATGACTTCAAAAGCAGAAAAGACTCATTTTGCAAACTCTGACTTTTAGAACTCTAATCAATTAAAAGTATATGATTGCATTTTTTTCGTATCCAACTGTGTTCACCTGAAGTTCTCCCAACTAGTGCATTTTTACTGAAGCACTTCATTTTAACAGTGAATGTTCAAATGATTTAATTTTTTGCTACTATAGGACTTGACAACAATTATAACATTTCTAACTCTAACATAGGTCACTATTAGATAGATTTGTATAATTGGTATACTTGCAAAATGTCTGCATTGTTACTTGTAGTGAAAAAACTCCATGTAACTTAGATTAACCAGAGTTGCCTGCAAGGTTAGTGGCTCTTCCCTCAAATTCAGGGTCTCTATATTATCAGTAAATCAAGGTGGCTGGGATTATCAAAACTGATGTTAACAGCACTACTGTTCTCCCCTTTATTTAATTATCTCAGCCTCTAACATCTTTCTTGGATCTTATTCTGTCTGAACTGGAATCACCAGTGAGAACAATAACCTTTGCAAACAGTCATTTAGACATCCCAGAAATATTTCTTAAGAATGAAAAAAAGAAAATTAATTCTTGAATGTTATATATTTTACAGCAGAAAATTATAATTTTTCTCAGGGCATTATGTAAGTTTTTCTTTTTTTTTCTGAGAAGATGAACATAACTAAAAAAAATATCACTTTTATATATGTGCCCCTGCTACTAACATAATTCCACTTCCTACCCTCAAATCTAAAAAGGGTAAATAAAGTTAGTGTCCTGCTTTATGGTTTTGAAAATCTATAAGTAAAGTTCAGAAGACAAAAGAATACATAAACATGAGGAGACTGACACTAAACCATGTGGCCTTAACATTAGTTTATTCCACAACCTAAAAATTAGGTGGAAGATTGTTAAGACACTTAGCATCACTTGACAAAAATCAGAGAAATAAAATATTTTGAACCACCATTACAATTGAAATAGGAGATTTTGTAGATGTATTAGACAAAGGGGCAGCAAGCTATTATAAAATTAAGTATGTAAAGTATGTTAATAATTTATTTAAGGCTACTTCATACCAATTTCACCTGAATTATAACAGATTGTAAACAGTATGGAGGTTCCTCAAAAAATTACAAATAGAACTACCATATGATGGGGAGTGGGAGGGATGGGGTGGCTGGGTGACAGACATTGGGGAGAGTATGTGCTATGGTGAGTGCTGTGAATTGTGTAAGACTTGAATCACAGACCTGTACCTCTGAAACAAATAATACATTATATGTTAAAAAAAAAAAAAAAGATAGTAAGAAGGGAAAAATGAAGGGGGGGAATTGGAGGGGGAGACGAACCATAAGAGACTATGGACTCTGAAAAACAAACTAAGGATTCTAGAGGGGAGGGGGGTGGGAAGAGGGGTTAGCCTGGTGATGGGTATTAAAGAGGGCACGTATTGAATGGAGCACTGGGTGTTATACGCAAACAATGAATCATGGAACACTACATCAAAAACTAATGATGTAATGTATGGTGATTAACATAACATAATAAAATAATATTAAAAAAAATAACACCAACTGTAAAAAAGAAAAAAAGAAAAAGAACTACCATATGATCCAGCAATCCCACTTCTGGGTATAAATATGAAGGAAATTAAAATAGGATATCAGAGTTATCTGCACTTTCATGTTCATTGCAGCATTATTCACAATAGCCAAGATAAGGAAACAACCTAAGTGTCCATCAATGGATGAGTGGATAAGGAATATATAATATACATTTACAATGGAGTATTATTCAGCCATGAAAAACTAGGAAATCTTGACATTTGCAGAAACACGGATGGGCCTTGAAGGCATAATGTTAAGTGAAATAAGGTGGGGAGAGAAAGACAAAGACTACGTGGTATCAGCTATATGTGGGATCTACAAAAAAAAAAAAAAAAAAAAACCAAACTCATCAAAATAATAAAAAATAGTAGCGGTAGGGGCAGGGGGCTGGGGATGGGAAATAGAGGTTGGTAAAAGTGAAAAAACTTTCGCCTATAAGATGAACAAGTTCTGAGAATCTAATGTAAAATATGGTGACTATAGCTGATAACCCTGAATTGTATAACTGAAATTTGCTAAAAGAGTAGAACTTAGGGGTGCCTGGGTGGCTTAGTCGTTAAGCGTCTGCCTTAGGCTCAGGTCATGATCCCAGGGTCCTGGGATCAAGCCCCGTGTCGGGCTCCCTCCTCGACAGGAAGCCTGCTTCTTCCTCTCCCACCCACCCTGCTTGTGTTCTCTCTCTCGCTGTGTCTCTCTCTGTCAAATAAATAAAATCTTAAAAAAAAAAAAAAGAGTAGAACTTAGACGTTCTCAACAACAAAAAGTGAGGTGATGGATGTGTTAATTAACTAGTTGGGGTGAATCCGTATATGTATATCAAATCAACACAAAGTACACTTTAAATATCTTTCAAGTTTATTTGTCAATTATACTTCAGTAAAGCTGATTTTTTTTTTAAAAAGTGGATAAAAAGTAACCCCCAAAATAAAAACATAATGTAGATCAACCATGCTTGAGATCAGAAAGAAGGATATGACTAGGATATTGTCCTCATCCTCAAATGACTTATAACTAAAAATAAGTCAGATCCCATCATGGTAAGAGTCAAAATGATAGCTTATGCCTTTATCATTCTGTTTTATTTTTTCTTTCTTTATGTCTTTATCATTGTGAAGGCATCCAAAAATAATGTCTAAAATAAATTCTCTCATCAACAAATATGTATTGAGCACCTACTATGTGCCAGGAATTATTTAGGTCTCAGGGAAACAGTAGTAAAGAAAATCAAATCTCTACCTTGCATTGTTGTTAAATACAACAAATTATTATTTTTTAAATATAGGCCTAAGTATCATGAAGAAAGTCAAGGTTAGGGAGACAGTGTGCTCAGATGGTGCAAGATGGAGGGGAGTATAGTAATTGCTATTTTATATAGAGTGTCCAGGAAAAGCCTCTCAGAGAAGGAAATTTTGAGAAAAGAACTAGGGGAAATGAAGTACTGAGACATGTGGACATTTGAGTAAAAGGTGCTCAAGGAAAATATAGGAAAAAAAAAGGAAGTATTTTTTATCTGATCAACTGGAATGAGTTTGTTTCACAGTGTAGAGATGATTATAGAAGAAATAGGGTTGGGGGGCCATGTTTGGGTACATTGGATGTGAGATGTTTAATAGACATACAGATCAAGATATTGAACAGGTAGTTGTATAGAAGTCAGTAGGTCAGGAACAGGTTTGAACTGGATATGAAAACATGCATATCAGCAAATACAAAAGATATTTAAAGACGCAAGATGGAATGACATAATAAAATGTCATGTGTAAGTAGAGAAGAGAACAGATACCAGGACCTAGCCTGGAAACCATCAAATTTTAGAAGGGGAGGAGATGAGTCAAAAGACTTGGGAGAAATGTGGCAGGATTGCATAGCAGTACTAAGGATGAACTGTCTTGAATTTAAAATGGAATAGAAAGTCAAAACAGTACAGTGTTTTTTTCTGGCCACATTCAGCTGTCCTACCACAGATGCAGAAATAACCTTTGATGGAAGAGTAATATTAATCAGATGAAATGATAATCTTTGCAATTAAGTGAAATGATGTCAGAGATTGTAAATTACAACCACAACTACAGCAGAGTAGCATTGCCTGTTTAAAGTATCTGTCTTTTGCATTACAGTTTTTGTTTCCTCTCATCTTCCAAAGAAAATGGCTTAGATTTCTCATTTTCCCCCCTTTTAACAAGAAATATGGAGTCTCCTTTTACCTAAGAGATAATTACTGCTGAAAATTCCAAAAACATGGAAAATACTATTTGTAGAAGTGAGTACATACTTAAATGAGATCAATTATGCTTTTTCAGCAGTGGGAAAAGATTTGGAAATACTGCTATAACTTCTGATGCTTTGATATAGTACGGTTTTCTCTGTTTGCCATACCCATACCTCAATCATCCGCTCATCCCAACAACTAATGCATCAGCTAACCTTCTCTTTACTCAAAGTTGTCATCTGTAGACTGTATCACTTAGTTCCCTTGCCCTTATTAATAACAACTGAAATTAGCTAATATTTTTAAATAATCTGTTATTATTTATGAATATATAAACTTCTGGGTTCGGACAATCTGAGTGCTAGCTAATAAACTATAATTGATGTGGCATTTGAAAATCAGTAAATTTGGAGCTAGGTATTGAACATCTAGTGAGTACAGTGGACCAGAATAGGTATTTTCAAATATGATTAAAGTGTAATTTTTGCCAAGGAATAACACAATATAGTGGCTGAAATGCATTTGCAAATATTAAAACACAATGCAAAGTCAAGCATGGCACATTTTATAATAAAGAATTAAAAATAAGCTCAGAGAAAACACTTAGCAATTATAAATAATAAGGTCAATATGAATAACATGGAAATGGTGGAATTATATTAGTCTATTTAAGAATGCAGACAATTTCAGTAGTTAAAAGATTAGCAGTTTTGAGGAAGAGGAACCACCCTTAACAAAGGCATAGATCATGCAAATTATGTATTATTTATTGAATAATGAGTATTCTAAGTCAATTTAAGTTTGAAAATGAGGAACTGTATTGGAATATGAATTTATGAATCAAGTTAAGCTAGAGGTAAAAAAAAAATGCATTTAAAAAGAGTTTGGAAAATTAGTTTGGGGCTTGATGTTGAAGGACCATATAGAGAAACTTTATATTTTGTGAATTTTAGCACAGAACAGACTTGATACAAATAAGAGAAATGTAGGTAAAGAAAGATTATTGGAAAGCTTTTGAAATAGTTCAAGAAAGGTTTCAAGGTATTAAGGCCTGGTCCCTGATACAAAGCAGTGAAAATGAGCATTTAAGAACGTTTAGAATCTAAATTGATTTTATCAATGAGTATAGGAGTTGAGAGAAGAGGAATAGAAGATTTTCTTAAATTTCTAGTTGATGCAACTGAAGAATAATAATGCTTATTACTAAATACTCATTAAATACTCATTACTATTTATATTATTTCTCACAATTGTAGCTAATAAAGTATTTCTGGTTTTCTTTTTCTGCTTTTATTTCTCTTCTACGGTAAGAAAGCAAGCCTCATGAAGGAAAGGGCCTTGTTTCTTAGGTTCTCTGCTGTATTCCCAACACTTAACCTAGAATTTGGCACATACAACTTACTTAACAAATACATATTTGTTAAATAAATAAAAGATGGAAATGAAACTAATGAGTATATGTCTGAGAAGGACAAGATTTTGTGGATAACCTTAGGAGTTTGACATTTGATATACAGAATTTAAAATAGTATTGGGTCATTCATACAGAGATGTACCTCTATGTTCCCTTATCCTGTATTCATTGAATATTCAACAAAATATTATTTAGCATTTCCTACATGCCAGACACTATTTTAGACACTGGAGATAGAAATTGTGAACAGAAGAAACCTCAAAAATTCCTGTCATTATGGAATTTATATTCTAATGGTTCTATATTCCAAATTATTTTCCCTTTCACTTTACAATAGTATACAAAGTAAATTTTAATTTATTCCAAGATTTTTAAAAAATATCATCTTGGTCCCATATCTTTCTTCAACTACTGCTCCATTTCTCTTTATCCCTTTATGGAAAGCTCAAAGACATTTTCTATATGCTCTCTATAAGATTTATGTACTGCTGCATAACAAAACAGACCATAACACAGTGACATAAAAGAACATTTGTTTTTATCATAAGCCTGCAGTCATCTGGGAATTTTTGCTGATCTTGACTGGGCTCATTCATGCTTCTCCAGTAAGCTGGTAAATCTGGAATATCCAGAATGGCCTCATCTGCACAGGGTACTTGAATAAGAAGCCAAAGTATACCAAGCTTCTTGGAATGTATCATCAAAAGCGGCACAATGTCACTTTTCCCACATTCTACTGGTCAAAGCAAGCCCAGAATCAAAGGGTTGAAAAAAATTTCTGCATCTTTATAGGAACCTGAAAATTACATTTCAAAGAAATATGGATTCAGGGAAGAGAACATTACAGCATTTTTCAAAAAATCTACCATATCCTTTCATTGTGCAGAGAGTAAGACAGATTCCACGTCACATGGCATGGGTTAAGGAATATGTTTTATTGAGGAAAGGGAAACTTACAAGACTAAATTCAGCAAAAAAAGGGAACCACCAACTTTTATCTCATCTCCTTGCATTGTCTTTTGTCTCCTTGTATTCCATCGTACGCACAGCAGGACTATAATTGGATTATGCTACTCACCCTTCTGCTCAAAATGACATCTCACTCATCATTTGGAGAAAGAGTCAAAATTTTTACAGTATATTTCTACTTAATATAACCCTCTCATTCCCAAATTAATTTCTGTAGACATTCGCTCCTCTCCACCTTGAGTTCTGCATTTCAGTTACATTGGCCTCCTTGGTAATTTTTCAAACAGGAATATTCCAAACATGTCTCCACCTCAGGGAATTTACATGCCCTATTCCCTCTTCTGGAAATGTTCTTTCTCTAGATGTCCACAAATTCCATACTTAAGCTTTGTAATTTTCTCAGCAATTTTCTATACAAATTAGAAATCCTCCTTCCTAATTCCAAGTGCTCCCTGCCTTATTACATTGCTTTATTTCTTCAAAGCTCTTACCTCCATATAATACGCATATATTTTTTTCATTTGCTTATTTTTGTGTCATGTATTAGACTGTTAGCTCTTTGTGGCCAGGATTGTAGATGATTTTGTTCACTACAATATCCCATATTACCTGACACATAGAACACGCTCAATAGTTTCTCAAGGAATGAATTGCCACAGAATGACGTGGGGGCTTGTTTGAAAAATATTACTCTCCTTTCCAAGAAAAAGTCTTGCTTTACATTTAACTTTCATGGATTTGTTTACTGCAGGATTATAAACTCCATAGCTTGCTCTGCTCTAACACTGATCTTTCACACAATTTCATCGTGAACTGATTATTAAATATCTCCACCTATTTATGTTACCTTTATCTCAAACTTGTGTCTATAACTGAATTCTTCACCTTCTATTTCAAGGAGCTATGGCATCTATTTTTATGTTAATGTCATCATCATTCTCAAATTTTAAAATAATATTTACCCTCATTTTAGTATTATTTATGTGACTTTCTTTCATTTTATACTGAAAATTTCATAAGGGCAATGCATATCAAATTCCTTTTGGCTTGCTTTAGAATTCTTAGCATATTGACTTACAGAGAGAATATACTCAATAAATATTTATGGTGGGCACCTGGGTGGCTCAGTTGGTTAAGCGACTGCCTTTGGCTCAGGTCATGATCCTGGGTCCCGGGATCGAGTCCCGCATCGGGCTCCCTGCTCGGCAGGGAGTCTGCTTCTCCCTCTGACCTTCCTCCCTCTCATGCTCTCTGTGTCTCATTCTCTCTCTCTCAAATAAATAAATAAAATCTTTAAATAAATAAATAAATAAATATTTATGGAACACACAATATTATAGATAAATTGCAGAGCAGGCTCTTTCAGAAATTCTTCTCTCAGTCCACAATAATATTCAACTAAACTACTGCAATTCTGGTGGCACAAAAGACCAGTCCAAGAAGAGTATACCAACCTTTAGGAAGCCAGCTCATGAACAGCATAGCTAAAGAAAGATATAAAATGCTCCCCTCCCTGCCCCACTGCCCCCAAGCCCCCACCCCACTGTCCCATACCTGGAATGGAACTGTCCTGGACTTTTACCACAGGTGTCCTTATGGAAGGACAGATCTCAAAGCAGAGATGCCTCTAAAGCTGACTTTGTTCTCCAGACTCATGAAAAAGAGAAAGCCTGCTAAATTTACCCACGTGTGGATGCCAACTTCATTTTTCAGAATAGTGGAAGTTCCACTGAATGACAGTGTAAGTCAATCAGTATATTTTAACCTAGTCAAAACATAATTATCTACATCCTCTTTAGGAGAAGAATGAGTCTAGAGTGGAGGGAACAGTGATTTTCTATTAATATACATTATCAAATTGAGTTGTTTTCATCTTAGATTTACTGAAAATAAACTATTTCCATTACTTTCTTCATATGCATTATTTTATTCATTATAAACCTATGAAATAGCTATTATGATAATTATGCTTAAAAGTTTATTTTTTCAAAGTCACATATATGGTAAGTGCTATAGCCAGTGCTCTGTCCCATGTCTGACAGCCTCTGCAGCTTTTGCTGTCGACCACTATTGCATACGTTGGAAAGAGTACTTGAAATAGTGTAGTCAATTATTTCTTCAGTCAACAAATATTTTATGATACTCAAGGTATTTCGATCAGTTTGCCAGGTCTACATCTAAAATGTTGTTCTTGACCTCTGGAAGTTTACAATCTATTAAATAAGATATGTGTTTCTTCTTTTTTTTTTTTAATGACTGCTTTCCTCTAACACATTTAAATATTTGAAAACAATTTGTTCTCCTGAGTAGTTTACTATTCCTTTCCCCAATCTACAAATTTGATTACCCTGTGGATTTACTTGGCAAGTTCTGTTTTTCACAGATGGCATAGCTGCTTTCAAATTATCACAAATTCTTATTTGAGTAGTTCAAATGAATGAGGTATTATTTTAATGTGCAGAGTTTTGGAGCTTAGAAGAAAATGTGTTTGTAAATGTGCATAAATATATGCTACTAAATAATTTAATATGATCTCATAAATTAAATGTTAAGTTATATATAGAAGATTTCCAAATCTTTATTATTAACCTTTCTTACCACCTAGCTTCTAATTATATTTCTAGTTACTCGCATTGGTATAGATGTCCTAGAATACTCAGTTTCAGCAGGTCTTAAATTATTATTTTTTCCTTTCCATGTATACTTTTCCTTGACTTTTCTACTTCTGCCATACTTCTTCCTGACATCTAAAATCAAAACATATGTTCATCCAAATCAATCTTTCACCTTTTACCTTATTTTACATACAAACAGTGTTGGGCTCCCTTGCTCTATTCTTATGCCAACCCCTCGCAGTCCATCTTGTCCAAAGCCAACAGATCAACCCTTCTAAAATATTATTACATTATACCAATTCTTTGCTGTTCATGTTTTAGTGACACCCTACTGCTTATGTTAAAAACTATAAATTCTCAATAGGGTTACTGAAGTTCCTCCCTTTCTCCCTTTCTCTGGTTTTAGAAATATACTATCCTATCCTCCCAGATATAACTTACCCTACAACTAAATGAATGACTTCCATTTCTCTTGACATTTTTGGGCTTCATCAGCTCTGATTAATGATATGTGTCCACTTATGATATTATCTCGGACTCTCAAAATCTCACTCATCCTTCAAAGCCCAACCCAAATCATGTGAAATATAAAGGTATGAACTCTCCCTGGAACCCCATGGTACTGAGTGGTAACAGTACTTTTGTACTATAAAGCATGCTGCCTTTTATAGCAATTTCTGAACACAGCATCATTATTTTACTCTAAGTTCCTTATAAAATATTTTATACACTTCTTTATCCTTCCCAGTGCCCAATTGAGAAAATTACATCTAGTAGGTATAATAATACTTAATATATGAATAAATATGCATTATATATAATTGTGATGATGGTTAAAATATGTGACTCTTTGTTGAGAAATGAACCCCAGCTCTACTTATCCAACACTAAATTATGTCAAGCAATGAGTCCTTCAAAAAATCCTTAATGAGGATCAGTCTGCAGTAAAGTTCTACAGGAAACTGTTAATGACCTCTCATGTGTGCATATTAGGGGAAAAAATAATTCTAATAACTTCACCACTACAACATGACATTTGGAGTGGGAGAGTAAGCCATAATGTTTACAGTCTTTCAAAAAAAAAAAAAAGGTGAGAAAACTCTTGTCTTCAGAACAGCAGGAATCCAGGAGGGAGGCAGTGGGCAAGAATGAAAGCTGCTGAGGCAAGAATGAATAGAGGGAGACTATTTCTCCAATGCTGTGGGTGAGAGCTGGTACCCAAAAGATGATACATCAAAAAGAAAGAAAATAAATTTTGTATTAGTCAATGGTACTAGTCAGATTCTGAAAACTAAATCTCTCTCCCTATTTCTTCATCCTTAATGGAGAATTAGAGATTAAAAAATATATATGATCAGATGAGTATACAAATAGGCAGTGACATAAACCCTAATGAATAGACATCAAAAATCTGTAAACTAAGGCAGAACAGGAGGATGACTTACCATGACCAAGCATTCATTCAATACTCAAATTATAATACAACACCCACTGCCAAAGAGGAAATCAGTACTTGCTAATATTAGACACATTTCTTCACAACCTATGTTAGTTGTGTTAGTTTGTTCTTTTCATCAGGGAAGGCGGTTTGGTTTGGTTTCTACTTCTAAATCCTTCTAAATTTTGCCATAAATATGTTTAGTAAGATATTGGCCTTGAGAGGGGATCGTGGGCATAAATGCAATTGCATATTTCAAGGTAAAGAAAGTATAACTTGAAGCTCTCTGATATGGGGGTCTAGTCATACACTGTACCCCATATCAGATTACTCACACTAGCTCTTTGTGTCTCAGTTCCATTTTCTGTAAAAAATAGAAATAAAATTAGTAAAATGTATCCTGCTTCATAAAATATATGATGGATTCCAATTTGGGTTGAATTAACAATGTCTTTGGTAATAATAGGGAATATTCAGGGAAGGGGAAAAAGGGCCCTCTTCGTGCCTGCTGGATATGCAGTTAGCTTGAGAGCTTGGGGTATGAAGAAATAAAAGTTAGGGATTCACCAAGAACAATGTGCTAACTGTGCTAAGGAATTCTTTACTAACTTCTGTCACTCAACTAGTTTTTCCTACTCAAAACTCAAATTTAATTAAAGGGTACATAGGAAAAAGTTTTGCTGTACTAGAAAACTATGCATTGTTTAGATATTGGAGGATACACCTCAGGATTGTCTGACCACAATCTTATAGAAGCTATTTTTTCCAGATTTATTGAGAAATAATTGGCATACATCATTGTATAAGTTTAAAGCATACAGCATGATGGCTTGATTTATATATATTGTGAAATGATTATCATAGGTTCACTAACATCCATTGTCTCATACAATAAAAAGAAAAGAAAAAAAGGAAAAAATTTCTCCCTGTGATGAAAACTCTTAGGATATACTCTTTTAACATTTTTCTTGTATGTCATACAGCAGTGTTAACTGTAGTCATCATATGTACATTACATCTCTAATACTTATTTATCTTTTTTTAAGATTTATGTATTTATTTTAGAGCGAGAAAGAGAGAGAGCAGGAGGAGGGGCAAAGGCAGAGGGAGAGGGAGAGAAAGAGAATCTTAAGCAGGCTCCATGCCCAGCATGAAGCCCGATGTGGGGCTCTATCTCAGGACCCTGAGATCATGACCTGAGCCAAAATCAAGAGTCAGCCACCCAGGTACCTCATCCATTTGATTGTACCTTATTCAATTTCCTTTATCAGTGCCTTATAGTTTTCAGAGTAGAGATCTTTTACCTCTTTAAATTTACTTCTGAGTATTTTATTGTTTTCAAAGCTATTGTAAATGTAAATGGGTTGATTTCTTTATTCTTCAGAAAATTCATTTTTAGTAAAATGCTACTGATTTCTGTGTGTTAATTTTGTACCTAAAACATTATTGAGTTTGTTGATTACATCTAAGTTTTTTGGTCGAATCTCTAGGATTTTCTATATATAAAAATGTCATCTGCAAATAGAGACAATTTAATTCTTTCTTTGCAATTTTGATACCTGCTTTTTTTTTTTTTTTTTTCTTGTCTGATTGCTCTAGATAGGACTTTTGGTGCTATGTTGAATAGGAATGGTGAGAATGGACACCCTTGCCTTGTTCCTAATCCTAGAAGAAAAGATTTCAAACTTTCACTATTGAGAGTGGTATCAGCTATGGGCTTATCATATATGGACTTTATTACGTTAAGATATGTTCCTTCTAAGCCTAATTTGTTAAGACTTTTATTTTCAATGAATGAATGTTCAATTTTGTCAAATGTTTTTTCTGCAACTACTAAGATGATCATATGATTCCTTTCTTTCTTTGTATCACTGTGATATAGTACATTGATTTGCAAATTTTGAATCATGCTTGCATCTTAGGAATAAATCTCACTAGATAATCACTAGATTATCTTGTTAATGTGCTGCTGAACTCACTTTGCTAATATTTTATTGAAAATATTGTATCCACTTTTATCAGAGATATTGTAGTTTTCTAGTAGTGTCCCTTTTTGGTGTTGGTATGTGTTGGCCTTGTTAAAATGAGTTTCAGAGTTTTCCTTCCTCTTCAACTTTTTGGAAGAGTTTGAGAAGCATTGGTGTTAATTCTTTAAATTTTTGCCAAAATTCACTGGTAAAGCCATCTTGTTGTGGGCTTTTCTTCTCTGGGAGATTTTTGATTACTGATTCAATCTTCTTACCAGTAATTGATATATTAAGATTTTCTATCTCTTTCTGACTCAGTCTTCATAAGTTGTAAGTTTCTAAGAATTTTTCCATTTATTTTAAGTGGCCCAGTTTGTTGGTATATAATTGTTCATAGTAGTCTCTTATGATCCTTTGAATTTCTGTGTTATCAGTTGTAATGTCTTCTTTCTAATTTATAATTTTATTGATTTAGGTCCTTTTTTTTTCCTTGGTTAGTCTATCTAAGGTTTGTCAATTTTGTTTATCTTTTCAAAGAAACAACTCTTATTTTGGTTCTTTTTAATTCATTGGTTGTTTAGGAGAATTGTTTAATTTGCATGTGTTTGTGAATTTTCCAGTTATCCTCTTATTATTGATTTCTAGTTTCCTGCCATTGTGATCAGAGAAGATATTTGATATGATATCAATCTTACTGAATTTTTAAGACTTCTTTTGTGGCCTAAAATACAGTCTGTCCTACAAATGCTTCATGTGCATTTGAGAAAAATAGTTTTCTGTTGTTGTTGGATAGAATGTTCTATATATGTCTGTTAGGTCCATTTGGTCTATAGTGTTCAAATATGCTGTTTCTTTATTGATTGTCTAGATGATCTATCCATTGTTGAGAATGGGGTATTAAAATCTCCAACTATTATTGTACTCCTGCTTATTTCTCCCTTTAGATCAGTTTTTGCTTTATATATTTAGATGCTCCAATGTTGGGAACATAAATATTTACAATTGTTATATCTTCTTAATATGTTGACCTCTTTATTATTATATAATAACCTTTTTTTGTCTCTTTTTATAATTTTTAAAGTGTATTTCATCTGATATAAATATAGGTATTCCTGCTTTTTATTTGGCTACCATTTGCTTGAAATGTCTTTTTCCAACCCTTTACTCTCAGCTAATGTGTCTTCAAGGATAAACTGAATCTCTTTTAGGCCAGATACTATTGATTTTTTTATATCAATTCAGCCATTCCATGTCTTTTAATGCTGTAGTTTTCATTCCTAGAATGTACTTATTTTACACTGGAAATTTGTGCCTTTTAATCCTCTTAAATTACTGTACCCATCACCACACACCCTTCGTCTCTGGCAATCACCAGTTTGTTCCTTGTATTTATGAGTGTATTTCTGTTTTGTATTGTTCAATTGCTTTGTTTTTTCAGATTCCACATATAAGTGAGATCATATGGTATTTACTTTTCTCTGTCTGACTTATTTCACTTAGCATAATACCCTCAGGGTCCTCCCATGTGTCACAAATGGCAAGATTTCATTTTCTTTTATAATACATAAAAATATATATATTAAGTATATATATATATATTAATATAAATAGCCATATCTGGCTATTGTAAACAATGCTGAAATAAATATAGGAGTGTGTATATCTTTTCAAATTAATGTTTTCATTTTCTTCAGATAAACACCCAGATGTGGAATTCCTGGATTAAATGATAGTTCAATTTTTAATTTCTTCAGAAAACACCATAATGTTTTCCATAGTGACTACACCATTTCACATTCCCACGAGTAGTGCATGAGAGGTCCCTTTACTTCATATCCTCACCAACACTTATTTCTGACCTAGTCATTCTGACAGGTGTGAGGTCATAGCTCACTGTGGTTTTGATTTGCATTTTCCTGATGATTAGTAATATTGAGCATCTTTTCATGTGCTTTTTGGCCATATTAATATCTTCTTTGGAAAAATATTCAGTCCTCCTATTTTTAAATTGGATTGTTTATTTTTTGTGTGTTGAGTTGTAGGAGTTCTTTACATATTTTTGCTGTTAACCTCTTATGGGATATTTCATTTGCCAATATCTTCTCCCATTTGGTAGGATTCATTTTCATTTTGTTGATTTCCTTCACTGTGCAATGGCTTTTTAGTTTGATATAGTCCCATGTATTTAATTTTTTGCTTTTGTTGCCCTGCTTGAGGAGACAGATCAAGAGATTAAAAAAAAAAAAAAGTAGAACCAACGTCAAAGGGTTTATTGCTTTTGTTTTCTTTTAGGATTTTTATGCTTTCAGGTATTACATTTAAGCATTTAATCCATTTTGAGTTTATTTTTTTATAAGGTGTAAGAATGTGGTCTAGTTTCATTCTTTTGGATATGGTTGTCCAATTTTCCCAACACCATTTATTGAAGTGACTATTCTTTCCCCATCATATATTCTTACCTCCTTTGTCATATATTAATTGACCATATAAGTGTGGGTTTATTTCTGGGTACTCCATTTTGTTTCATTGATCTATGTGTCTCTTTTTATGCTAGTACTGTACAGTTTTGATTACTATAGCTTTATAATATAGTATGAAATCAGGGAGCATGATACATCCAGCATTGTTCTTCTTTCTCAAGGAGGCTTTGGCTATCCAGGTCTGTCGTGGTTCCAGACAAATTTTAAGATTTTTTTACTTATTAGAAAAATTTGGTATTTTTATAGAGTACACTGAATCTGTAGATTGTTTTGGATAACATGGGCATTTTAACAATATTAATTCTTCTAATCCACGAGCATGATATACCTTTCCATTTATTTGTGTCTTCTCTAATTTCTTTCATCAAAATTTTATAGTTTTTAGGTCCAGGTCTTTCATCTCTTTGGTCAAATTTATTCCTAGGTATTTTTTTTTCTTTTTGATGCATTGTAAATGAGGTTGTCTTAGAACTCTTGGCTTGGTTCCCTACCCATCCGAGGCTATATGATGGGCTCTGTGGTTGTCTGGATTCTCTCATCAGGTTTACTAGATGGTTGGGACTGGATACTATATTCGGTAGGAGATGGGCCTACGAATTCACTTCCCTGCCCTGTCAGGGCATCAGGATAGGACCCTGGGTCTGTATATATCTCATTGTTTGGAGAACAGAATCAGGTATGAGTGTGCACTGAATTCCCTGGCTAGGTGAGGCCACTGGTTTTGCTTTGCAGATGGTGGAAGCCACTGTATATTGCACTGTTGAATGGGCTACGCAGCTTCCCATGTGCTCTGGTTAGGTTCCCTGTTCAGACAGGGAATATGGCAGATCTGTATCCCACTGAGTTTCCTGGTTAGAGTGCACCCTGACTTCATTCTGCAGATAAGCAAAACCTCCAATTGGGATTACTGCTTGGGTACTGCAAGTACTTGGCCTGCCAAGATTTATGTGGTGATTGTTGCAAGCCCCTCCCCCTTCTCACAGCCAAATTCCCAGTGGTTGAGCCTTGCAGATTGTCCTGCAATCCCTGTGATATGAGATCAAAGTAGGGTCTCCTACAAAGCAACCTACAATGCTGGGGGGAAGGAGGTGCTAGGTTCTCTTCCACTAGAAGACCTGGAGCTCTTTGCCCTGGAACCTCTCCACATAGAGCTGGGCTGGCATATTAGAGGGACAATGTGGTCAAATGTAGCTGCTTTTCTTACCCTTCTAATACAGTCTGTGTTGGTCTCTGTGGTGCAGGGCTGGGGTAGGGTAAGGGGGGTGCTTCAGCCTCACCTCATGTTTTAGGTGTCTCTCAGTGGTGTATTGTTCTTGAATAGTTGTTGTTTTACTTGTGTTGGGGAGCAAAATCAGGAACAATCTATATCACCATCTTAGTGGCTTTTCTCCTTTCATGAAAGCTATTTATAACTCTGCAAATATAAGGTAACAGTAAAGCAAAATGATTCTTATTAATATACATGCAAATTATATCTTATCCTGTATAGGTTTATTGACTTCCCTTCAACTCCCCCAAACTCCCTCTGCTACCCTAAAAGAAAAAAGAAAACAAAATGTTGGGCTTCATGTGCACATTTATTTTAATATTCTCAATGTATAAATGTGTATGTTTCTGAGATTCTTTTTTGAATTATGTAGCAATAAAGACCCCCAAGTGAGAAAATAAAAATAGAGATTATCTATTTAAGGTTTGCTATATCATGGTAGGCAGCCTCCATGAATGGCTTTTGGCAGATTAAAAGGCAAGCAGAGGATTTAGGAAGCTTTATAGTGGAAAAAAAAGGGAAGACTTCAGATATGTTCTTAATGGAGGTTGTTGGCAGGGGGAAACTGGAGGTGGGCCAACTTAAATTGTGGCTTCTTTTGTGATTGGTTTGGATAGCATATTTGACCTTAGGTTGGCCCTTGAGTTGGAAGTGGGGGCAAAATTTAGGGAAGTTAGCACTCATTGACCAAGTCTTGACTGGTCTGAGACTGTGGTTGGACTTCCCAGACTGGTTATGAGTGATGCTTCTATTTTCATATATGGTCAGCCATTGTTTGCATATTCAGTTTCCAGTAATGACTTTTTGCAAAGGATTATCGCCAAAAGGTTAAGGTTGTAAAGGTTAAAGTTGCCTTCCCCAACATCTTCCTAAGTAGCTTTTTTATGATCTTCAACCAGAAAATCTCATAGACTAGGAAAGGCATCAAAGATAATTTGCTCTGGAACCTCATCAGAAGTGACCTTATCAACGCTAATGATGTTGGTCTGTTGCATTCTATTCATTCTTAAATACTTCACAGCTGCTCTCATTAGATAATCACCATGATTACACAACAACAAAAAGGTCAAGCAGAATTTGCAGTACAGTGACTAGGGAGGGAATTGAACAATTCCTGTGTGGTAAAGATCTGCATATGTAGCCTTCCCTGAATTAGTTAACTTCTCTCAAGTGACCCAAGGTCATATATGATTTCTCCTACATTATCTTCTAGGGGTTTTACAGTTGGGCATTTCAATTTAGGTCTATGATCTATTTTGAATTAATTTTTTGTGAATTATGTAAGGTCTGTACCTAGATTCTTTTTTTTTTTTTGCTTTGGATATCCAGTTTTTCCAGCCCCATTTATTGAAGAGACTATTTTTTCCCTTGTATTGCTTTTGCTTCTTTGTCAAAGATCAGTTAGACTATATTTCTGGGGGGTCTATTTCTGGGCTTTCTATTCTGTTCCATTGATCTATTTGTCTATTCTTTCACCAATACCACACTGACTTGATTACCATAGCTTTAGAGTAAGTTTTGACTTTGGGCAGTGTCATTCCTCCAACTTTGTCTTCTTCAAAATTGTATTGGCTATTCTGAGTCTTTTTCCTTTCCAATAAACTTTATGATCAGTTTCTTGATATCCGTAAAATAACTTTCTGAGATTTTGATTGGGATTGCATCAAATCTACATCAATTAAGATGGGAAGAACTGATATCTTACTCTTGAGTCTTCCTATCCATGCCCATGGAATATTTCTCATTTATTTAGTTTTTCTTTGATTTCATTCATCAGGGTTTTATAGTTTTCTTTATATAGATCTTGTACATGTTTCCTTAGATTTATACCTAATATTTAATTTGGGGGTGGGGGAGCTAATGTAAATTGTGTTGTTTTTCATTTCAAATATCACTTATTCATTACTGATATATAGGAAAGCAACTGACTTTTGTACATTAACTTTGTACTCTGCAACCTTGTTATAATCACTAATGTGTTCCAGGAGCTTTTTGATCAGTTCTCTTGGATTTTCTACAAAGATGATCATGTCTTCTTTGAACAAATAAAGTATTATGTCTTCTATAATAACCTGTTTTCCACTTGCCTTTTATTTCCTTGTCTTACTGCATTAGCAACAATAGGTTTTGATGGTTCCCATCAAGTTGAGTTAAAACCTTAATGTTTTTCCAGATCACTCATGTGTAAATAGTAACACCTAGGAAAGAGGCTGTTGAAGGGTTTTCTTCTAGAAGGTTGCAGAAGCCTGTTTTTGTTGGGCTCTCAAAGGAGATTATATCTTAGTGAGAACTTAGTCAACTCATAAAGAGGAGTCATAATCTCAGAATAATTTACACCCATTGTGTTCAATACCAATAAATATGCTAAATCTAAAAGTACTCCTGATTTCATTTTTAAGGAATCTGGAATAAGTAAGTTTATAGAGTCTTTAGTCTATCAAGAGAGTTTGTTTTTCACTCCTTGAATAAGTTATACCCTAGTAATTAATTGTGTTTTAGCAAAATTGTAATGTGTCTTGGAATATTATCTCTTTCTGCTAATATTGAAAGCAAGTAAATTGAATCCTTTAACAGGCTCACTTGTTTTCTGAACAAATTAGAGATCACTTACATATTGCATCAAGACTAAATGAAAATATGAATTTATCTTTTAAGTTTTTATTTAAGACTTGGGAAGAATAGGAATGGACTTCAGTAAACCCTTTTGTATGATTGTCCAGGTATACTGTTGTACCTCTCCAAAGGTATTGACTGTTATGATTCAGAGGTACACTGAAAAGAGTAGAGGAAAGAATCACTAAAGTGAAGTGTTTAGTCTATGTCAGTGTGGTAAGTCAGAATCATCAGATCTGAATCCCACTCTGCATTGCGTTCCTCACTATTTAGTCTCAGTTCAATACCTCAGTTTGGTTATTGGTTACTATTTGTTTGTGATTGGTTCCTATTGTTGATGGAATCAGACCATTCCTTTTTATACACTTTTGCTCTCCTTTGTGTTTCTGTTTTCTTTTGTGTTGTCTAACAGTGTTACTTGTCGTAAAAACAAGAATCACAGGGTAGAACATAGGTATAGGTCCTATCACCCTGTGGAGTTTGAGGTTTTCACTGGGCTAGCATCCATTTGGACAAACTATGTTGTGGGTTACCAATAAAACAAAATGAGATTCTCCTTCCATCTTGATTACTTTGTCTAAAGAACTTGGTTTTGATAGAACAATCTCTCTGGCTTTCCACTCACCAGGAGACACTTTTAGTCTATGCTTTCAGAGGTTGGTTGACCATCAGGTTGAGTGCCCACGGTGACACTGACCCAACAAATCAGGAGCAGTAGAGCACAAGGGGCTGTTGTGGGGACTGCATCTGGTAAAAAGCTGGACTCCATCTCAATGGGCAGTACAGATCCTATCTTAGTGGAACTTCCAGGAAAACTGTGGGAATAAACAAAGGCCACCCAAATTAGAACAAATACTATTCAGATTTTGTTAAATCAAGGGAGTCAGTTACCATTGCTTACAATTTGCAAAGACTCAAATGCAGGCAGGTGAGTGGGAAAGCTTTATAGTGAAAATAAGGAAAGATTTCAGGTATACCTAATAGGGGGTTGTTGGCATGCAAAAGCTGTAGGTGGGCTAACTAGAAGGGAGGGAGACACCTTATGTGATTAGTTTGGGGAGTATATTTGGCTTTCTCCAGTTGGTCATGAGTTGGGAGTAGAAGTAAAAATTAGGGCAGCTGGCAGGCATTGACAAATCCTGACCCTTCTGGGCTGATAGAGGTTGATATTTGGCTTCTTGGACTGTTCGCTATAGAAGTTTGGAGTCAGACTACCATGATTATGTATGATCTGGCCATTGTCCATTTGTATAATCAGTCGTTCAACTAATTATAACCTCCATGTGTTTCCCTCATAACTTAAAAATCTTCAACATGTTAGTTTTCATATTTGTATGAATAATTTTACTTTTTTGGATAATTATCTTTTAATAGTATACTTCCCAAAAGATAATTTCAATGACTCCCCAGGTTCAGTAAGGATCTTCTGTAATAAACACCCTATGTTTCTGTTTCAGGGCTTAAAAATCTTTGATGGCTTCCTCTGCCTATGGTGTAAAGCTGAAACACGTTATCCTATTATACAACGGTTTTCTGTGATTAAACTGTTTCCTTTCTCTCCAGTGTCATTTTTTGACACATATTCATGCTTACTCACTCTATGACCAGGTGAATTATTTGCCAATACTCTTGGAATGCTTGCTACCTCCAAAATTTTATGCATGTTCAAATATTCCTTTTTCCTAGAATGTAGTCCTCCTCCTTCTACACAAGCAATCAATCTTACCTTAATCTTAAGAATAAAATTATTCTGACCTCTACTGCCAGCTAGAATTAACCATGTTCCAATTTGTAATATTTCACATGTAAATACATTTGCAAAGACAATCACCAGTTCAAAGCAGGTTCTCTTTTTCATATCTGCCTCTAACATCTCCTTAAAGGACCAAAGTCTGAGTCTCAGTAACTTCCAGTGTGAGGCACAGGGTAGAAATTGATTGATTGCTGAAGAAACAAATGAAGGGAGAAACTCTTATTCTTAGTACCCTACATCATGGCAAGAATTAAATTAATTAGACATTTTTTTCCTAAACACTGGCTAGAAATAATTGCACTAATAAAATAGAAAATTTTGTTGAAAGAAAGGTGCTAGAGAACCAGAGAAAAAATAATAAAGATTGAAAGGCGAGAGAGGAGTTTTGAAGAGGGGAGTGAAATGTTAAATAAAAAGATGAAAGCAAAAACAAAACAAAACAGGTGTCTTGTACTTTACCATTTTAATAATATCCTAACCTTTTTATAGAATGAAAAAGGCATCTGTCTGTCTCTCCTATTATACTGGCTTGGGAACATTTCCTCTTCTGTGTCCATATATCCTTCAAGATTGTCATCTCTGGGTCAAAAAACCTTTCAATACAATTTATTTTATATTCTGTTTATGAGAATACTATCATTCAGTTCCATCGTGTTTCTGGAAGTATCCAGACAAATGCCTCATCTCAAACATTACCTCCATTCTACCTAAATTTCACCTTTTTCTATAAGTGGATGAGCTATTTGCATGGCTTGTTTGCTTCTAATTTTTTTGAACAGCCCTTCTATGTTATATTAGCTGGGGTTTTTCGTTTGTTTGTTTAACCAGGAAAGCCATTCAGCAGTTAACAGAGTAGTCTTTTATTATGCCTTTAGTTCTGTGAATGGTTTTTAATCTTGTTAAAGGGGCAGTGTGAATCAATATCTATTATTGATTATGAGTTTGCATAGATGGGCTAGACAATGTCTAGAACTAGAGTTATGGTTAACATCCAACTTTTAGCATTCAACAAAATACTAATGTTTTAACTGAAACTGATAAGGAAGTGGAATAATATCTATAAGTTTCAGGATATAATTAGCAAAGTATTTCATGAAGTAATAAATTTGATTATAGTCGTTAGTTTTCGTATCAGTCTTCCTTATGAAAAACTTTACCATAAACAGTAAAAAAACAAAAACAAAACCTCTTTAATTTTGCCAACTATTCCTTTTCATTTCACGTAACCAACCTGAACTGTTGGCTCTTAGAAAAATATTTCAGATTCTTAGAAAAAAAGTTAAATAAAGTTAAATACAGCATGTAAACATACAGACCTAGCCACCAGATAGTAGTACACAGTGTAATAATTATCTCATTAGCAGGTCCATTCATTACGTGGGTGAGCTAAATCTCTTAATTATAAATATCAGAAACCAACTTGAAAGCTTAAAAAGAAATATAGTAGTGTAGGCACACCTCTTGAAATTCAGTGTCAGACATTTAGACAGTCATAGGAAGAACTGAAAGTTGCAAACTGAAAAGCCATTAGGACCCCTGGAAATATAATCGCTGCCCCTCTCTACTCATTTCTGGGTTTCTATATATAGATTGACTTCCTATATTTGTTGTCTGCACAGCTAAATCTGGGTGCTAATGAATTCCAAGTTTACATGCCATGGGCTCAGGTACATGAAAATGCTTGATTCTATCTTGGTTCTGCTTCAACCAGGAGGGTTTTGGATTGGAGAAGGATAAGCCAGGTACCTGTCCCTGGGCCTGTCGATCGTGACTGTTGGTTGTGGTCGCTGTGAACAAATAGGGCTGCTAGGAAACTGTGTTAAGTTTAAGGAGTGGTTAGAGGCTAGTTAAGGAAGATATTGGAGACATGGCAGACATTCCAAAAGATGTGTAATACACTATCCCTCTCATGTAATTTCTGTACTTTTCAGCCTATCTAAAGACCTTCATGTTTTATTTTAGATGTTTTAATATTAACAGGATGTATGATAGAAGCTGACACATTTCATCCTTTTTTTTTTTTTCTAACACCTTGGTTACAAGCTGTTAGAAAGAAAGAGAAGAGGGGCACCTGGGTGGCTCAGTCGTTAAGTGTCTGCCTTTGGCTCAGGTCATGATCCCAGGGTTCTGGGATCGGGCCCTGCATCAGGCTCCTCGCTCTGCGGGAAGCTTGCTTCTCCCTCTCCCACTCCCCCTGCTTGTGTTCCCTCTCTCGCTGTATCTATCTCTGTCAAATGAATAAATAAAATCTTTAAAAAAAAAAAAGAGAGAAGAATTAGGACATGTACAAGGGACTTCAACAAGTTCAGTATATCTGATGTGTGGGCAAGGGGGTGTGGGAATGAGAGTGTGTAGAAGAAAAGGACCTTTTGTGATGAGAGTCCTTTAAAAACCCTCTAATTCCTACTGTGAAGAAACAGCCTACTTCACTTACAGATAAGCCTCACTTTAATGGTATGTTCTTTGCTCATGGTCTTTTTTTCACCCCCATTTAATGACTTTATCTAAGTCAAGACTGAGCTGAAGTTTCTGAGGATGAAAGACTCATTGAAAGTGTCATGCTTGTTTTAAGCTCACTGGGCACTCTCAGGCTTAGCATTCCTTAGGTAGTTTTGGAGTGCTCTAAGAACTTAGTTTGTGAATTTTGACTCTCCCCATATGAGCGGTGGGTAGATCTGATGTGAGCACAGGGTAGAGAGGACATTACAGAAGCAGCAACACACCTGTTTACTTTCTGATCCTACTGTTTCTGAGGCTTGATTTACACTTTGCTTTTAGCAAATTGTACAAATGCAAATCCTGGGTACTGATTCTATCAAACTACTAGTCTGAGGTCACTGTGTTAATGGGCCCACCCTCCCCTCCTTAACTGCTTTATCCTATGGCTTTTTACTTTGATAGGAAAAAAGCACACCAGCACTCCATATTCCAGGTTTGCCATATTTCTCAAATGGTAAATCTTTTCAAATTGTACAATAAACATTTTCAATGTAAAATGGCATACACATCTTTTACTGAATTTTTCTTTCACGCTACTAAAATGACAATACAGAAGTAGCTGTGTCCTATTTAATTGAAAGATTTGTGGTCAAGTCTGTATACCATAACTACAAATACAAAATCTATTTTGCTCTTAATATTTTTGTCTTAGAATTTGAGTGCTAAATGCCCCAACAAACTTGCATTGCTGCCAAGAAATGGCATTTCATTGTAATAAAACTTAGAACTTAATATTTTGATTCTGTACCTAGCCCCATGTCTTGCCATCTCCTGGCCAACAAAGTAGTTAGTTGTAATTTCATACATGACACCTACTCAAAAATATGTATTTAAGGGCAAACTCTTGTAAGTATAGCATTTTACAATGCAGTTTGTCCAAATGTATACCAAATTTGGAAATTCCAGTTTTCCACCAGAGGAAAGAACATTTTACAAATAAATTGAAAACCCGTAACCCCAATTTCCACTTGAAAGTGATTAAGTATGATTTGCGTGTCATACTGCAGGAAGCAAGAAATTTACAATGTTAAGTTCACCTAGGAAACTGAACAATCAATAGGATAAATCTCAGAAAGAAGGCAGATAAATAGTTTAGACTCCAGGAACAAACCTCTGGATGTCAGATTAATTAACTGATATGTAAGTAAATAAATAACTCTAGAATATTTTAAGCCACATTAACTGTTTTTTTATGAGTATTGTATCTAAATGGATCAGAGATATCATAATTAATTTCAGGCCATCTATACTGTTCAATAAGTTTGGTGGTATACTTCAGCCAGATTCTTAAAAATTTTTTGTGTGCTCTTCAAAATAATTATGAAAAACTATGTGTCCCTTATACATTAGGTTAGAATGTAAAATTTTATCATATTTATTTATAAATGATAGGTTTCTGCAATACTGTAGATGCTGACATCTTAAAATTTTCAATTTATTTTGTTAGAAAAATATTCAAATATATGCTAAACTCAAGAGAACAGTACAATAAATTATCCAGATTCAGCAATTATTTGGATTTTACTTCATTTAACCCTATTTTTCTCCTTTTTGAGGCATCATAAAACAAACCCCAGAAATCATACTCTATTTCAGTATGTGTGTCTAAATAACATATATTTTTCTATTATAACCATTATCCCACCTGACAAATTGAAGGTAAGTCCTTGGAATCATCTGATAGTTTATAGTCAAATTTTCATTTCTCTAAATACATTTTTATTTTTTTTTAATTTTTTGTTGTTATGTTAATCACCATACATTACATCATTAGTTTTAGATGTAGTGTTCCATGATTCATTGTTTGTGCATTACACCCAGTGCTCCATGCAGAACGTGCCCTCTTTAATACCCATCACCAGACTAACCCATCCTCCCATGCCCCTCCCCTCTAAAACCATCAGTTTGTTTTTCAAGTCCATCGTCTCATAGTTCGTCTCCCCCTCCAATTTTCCCCCCTTCATGCTTTCCCTCCTGCTATAGTCTTCTTTTTTTTTTTCTTAACATATATTGCATTATTTGTTTCAGAGGTACAGATCTGTGATCAACAGTCTTGCACAATTCACAGTGCTCACCATAGCACATACCCTCCCCAATGTCTATCACCCAGCCACCCCATCCCTTTCACCCCCCTCTGACTCCAGTAACCCTCAGTTTGTTTCCTGAGATTAAGAATTCTTCATATCAGTGAGGTCATATGATACATGTCTTTCTCTGACTGACTTATTTCACTCAGCATAACACCCTCCAGGTCCATCCACGTCGTTGCAAACGGCAAGATTTCATTCCTTTTGATGGCTGCATAATATTCCATTGTATATATATACCACTTGTTCTTTATCCATTCATCTGTCAATGGACATCTTGGCTCTTTCCATAGTTTGGCTATTGTGGACATTCCTGCTATAAACATCGGGGTGCATGTACCCCTTTGGATTACTACGTTTGTATCTTTGGGGTAAATACCCAGTAATGCAATTGCTGGATCGTATGGTAGCTCTCTTTTCAACTTTTTGAGGAACCTCCATACTGTTTTCCAGAGTGGCTGCACCAGCTTGCATTCCCACCAACAGTGTAGGAGGGTGCCCCTTTCTCCACATCCCCGCCAACATCTGTCGTTTCCTGACTTGTTAATTTTAGCCATTCTGACTGGTGTGAGGTGGTATCTCATTGAGGTTTTGATTTGGATTTCCCTGATGCCGAGCGATGTTGAGCACTTTTTCATGGGTCTGTTGGCCATTTGGATGTCTTCTTTGCAAAAATGTCTGTTCATGTCTTCTGCCCATTTCTTGATTGGATTCTTTGTTCTTTGGGTGTTGAGTTTGATAAGTTCTTTATAGATTTTGCATACTAGCCCTTGTTCTGATACGACATTTGCAAATATCTTCTCCCATTCTGTTGGTTGTCTTTTGGTTTTGTTGACTGTTTCTTTTGCTGTGCAAAAGCTTTTTATCTTAATGAGGTACCAATAGTTCATTTTTGCCCTTGCTTCCCTTGCCTTTGGTGATGTTTCTAGGAAGAAGTTGCTGTGGCTGATGTCGAAGAGGTTGCTGCCTCTGTTCTCCTTTAGGATTTTGATGGACTCCTGTCTCATTTATGCCTTTCAACCATTTGGAGTCTATTTTTGTGTGTGGTGTAAGGAAATGGTCCAGTTTCATTCTTCTGCATGTGGCTGTCCAATTTTCCCAACACCATTTGTTGAAGAGACTGTCTTTTGTCCATTGGACATTCTTTCCTGCTTTGTCGAAGATTAGTTGACCATAGGGTTGAGGGTCCACTTCGGGGCTTTCTGTTCTGTTCCATTGATCTATGTGTCTGTTTTTGTGCCAGTACCATACTGTCTTGATGATGACAGCTTTGTAATAGAGCTGGAAGTCTGGAATTGTGATGGCGCCAGGTTTGCTTTTCTTTTTCAACATTCCTCTGGCTATTCGAGGTCTTTTCTGGTTGCATACAAATTTTAGGATTATTTGTTCCATTTCTTTGAAAAAAGGTGATGGTATTTTGATGGGGATTGCATTGAATGTGTAGATTGCTCTAGGTAGCATTGACATCTTCACAATATTTGTTCTTCCAATCCATGAGCATGGAACATTTTTCCATTTCTTTGTGTCTTCCTCAATTTCTTTAATGAGTATTTTGTAGTTTTCTGAGTACAGATTCTTTGCCTCTTTGGTTAGATTTATTCCTAGGTATCTTATGGTTTTGGGTGAATTGTAAAGGGGATTGACTCCTTAATTTCTCTTTCTTCTGTCTTGTTGTTGGTGTATAGGAATGCCACTGATTTCTGTGCATTGATTTTATATCCTGCCACTTTACTGAATTCCTGTATGAGTTCTAGCAGTTTTGGGGTGGAGTCTTTTGGGTTTTCCTCATAAAGTATCATATAATCTGCAAAGAGTGAGAATTTGACTTCTTCTTTGCCGATTTGGATGCCTTTTATTTCTTTTTGTTGTCTGATTGCTGTGGGTAGGACTTCTAGTACTATGTTGATTAGCAGTGGTGATAGTGGACATCCTTACCGTGTTCCTGACCTTGGGGGGGAAGCTCTCAGTTTTTCCCCATTGAGAATGATATTCGTTATGGGTTTTTCATAGATGGCTTTTATACTATTGAGGTATATACCCTCTATCCCTATACTCTGAAGAGTTTTGATCAGGAAAGGATGCTGTACTTTGTCAAATGCTTTTTCTGCATCTATTGAGAGGATCATATGCTTCTTGTTCTTTCTTTTATTAATGTATTGTATCACGTTGATTGATTTGTGGTTGTTGAACCAACCTTGCAGCCCAGGGATAAATCCCACTTGGTCGTGGTGAATAATCCTTATAATGTACTGTTGGATCCTGTTGGCTAGTATTTTGGTGAGAATTTTTGCATCCATGTTCATCAAGGATATTGGTCTGTAATTCTCCTTTTTGATGGGGTCTTTGTCTGGTTTTGGGATCAAGGTAATGGTGGCCTCATAAAACGAGTTTGGAAGTTTTCCTTCCATTTCTATTTTTTGGAACAGTTTCAGAAGAATAGGTATTAGTTCTTCTTGAAATATTTGGTAGAATTCCCCTGGGAAGCCATTTGGCCCTGGGCTCTTGTTTGTTGGGAGATTTTTGATGACTGCTTCAATTTCCTTAGTGGTTATAGGTCTATTCAGGTTTTCTATTTCTTCCTGATTCAGTTTTGGTAGTTGATACATCTCTAGGAATGCATCCATTTCTTCCAGATTATCTGATTAGCTGGCATATAGTTGCTCATAATATGTTCTTATAATTTTATTTCTTTGGTGTTGGTTGTGATCTCTCCTCTTTCATTCATGATTCTATTTATTTGGGTCATTTCTCCTTTCTTTTTGATAAGTCTGGCCAGGGCTTTATCAATCCTGTTAATTCTTTCAAAGAACCAGCTCCTAGTTTTGTTGATCTGTTCTACTGTTCTTTTGGTTTCTATTTCATTGATTCCTGCTCTGATCTTTATTATTTCTCTTCTCTTGCTGAGTTTAGGCTTTATTTGCTGTGTTTTCTCTAGCTCCTTTAGATGTAGGGTTACGTTGTGTATTTGAGACCTTTCTTGTTTCTTGAGAAAGTCTTGTATTGCTATATACTTTCCTCTTAGGACTGCCTTTGCTGTATCCCAAAGATTTTGAACAGTTGTGTTTTCATTTTCATCTGTTTCCATGAATTTTTTTAATTCTTCTTTAATTTTCTGGTTGACCCATTCATTCTTTAGTAGGATGCTCTTTAGCCTCCATGTATTTGAGTTCTTTCCAACTTTCCTCTTGTGATTGAGTTCTAGTTTCAAAGCATTGTGGTCTGAAAATATGCAGGAAATGATCCCAATCTTTTGGTACCATTTGAGACCTGATTTGTGACCTAGGATGTGATCTATTCTGGAGAATGTTCCATGGGCACTAGAGAAGAATGTGTATTCCGTTGCTTTGGGATGGAATGTTCTGAATAGATCTGTGAAGTCCATTTGGTCCAGTGTGTCATTTAAAGTCTTTATTTCCTTGTTGATCTTTTGTTTAGATGATCTGTCCATTTCAGTGAGGGGGGTGTTAAAATCCTCCACTATTATTGTATTGTTGTCAACGTGTTTCTTTGCTTTTGTTATTAATTGGCTTATATAATTGGCTGCTCCCATGTTAGGGACATAGATATTTATAATTGTTAGATCTTCTTGTTGGATAGACCCTTTAAGTAGGATATAGTGTCCTTCCTCATCTCTTATTACAGTCTTTGGTTTAAACTCTAATTTGTCTGATATAACGATTGCCACCCCAGCTTTCTTTTGGTGTCTATTAGCATGGTAAATGGTTTTCCACCCCCTTGCTTTCAATCTGGGAGTGTCTTTGGGTCTAAAATGAGTCTCTTGCACACAGCATATCAATGGGTTTTTTTTTTAATCCAATCTGATAGCCTGTGTCTTTTGATTGGGGCATTTAGCCCATTTACATTCAGAGTAACTATTGAAAGATATGAATTTAGTGACACTGTGTTGCCTGTAAAGTGACTGTTACTGTATATTGTCTATGTTCCTTTCTGGTCTATGTTGCTTTTAGGCTCTCTCTTTGCTTAGAGGACATCTTTCAATATTTCTTGTAGGGCTGGTTTCATGATTGCAAATTCCTTTAGTTTTTGTTTGTCCTGGAAGCTTTTTATCTCTCCTCTATTTTCAATGACAGCCTAGCTGGATATAGTATTCTTGGCTGCATATTTTTCTCATTTAGTGCTCTGAATATATCATGCCAGTCCTTTCTGGCCTGCCAGGTCTCTGTGGATAGGTCTGTTGCCAATCTAATGTTTCTACCATTGTAGGTTACATATCTCTTCTCCCGACCTGTTTGAGGATTTTCTCTTTGTCTCTGAGAGTCGTAAGTTTTACTATTAGATGTCGGGGTGTTGACCTATTTTTATTGATTTTGAGAGGGTTTTTCTGTGCCTCCTGGATTTTGATGCCTGTTTCCTTCCCCAAATTAAGGATGTTCTCTGCTATAATTTGCTCCAATATACCTCTGCCCCTCTCTCTCTTTCTTCTTCTTCTGGGATCCCAATTATTCTAATGTTGTTTCATCTTATGGTATCGCTCATCTCTCGAATTCTGCCCTTGTGATCCAGTAGTTGTTTCTCTTTTTCTCAGCTTCTTTATTTTCCATCACTTGGTCTTCTATATCACTGAGTCCTTCTTCTGCCTCATTTATCCTAGCAGTTAGCTCCCCCATTTTTTATTGCACCTCATTAAAAGCCCTTTTGATTTCAAGTTGGTTAGATTTTAGTTCTTTTATTTCTCCAGAAAGGGTTTCTCTAATAACTTCCATGCCTTTTTCAAGCCCAGCTAGTATCTTTAAAATCATGATTCTGAACTCTAGATCCAACATCGTACTAATGTCTGTATTGAGTAGGCCCCTGGCAGTCGGTACTACCTCTTGTTCTTTTTGTTGAGGTGATTTTTTCCATCTTGTCATTTTGTCCAGAGGAGAATAGATGAGAGAACAAAATGCTAACAGGGTAAAAATGTCCCCAGAAAATATACTCTAAAGAAATCAGAAAAGGCCTGAAGCTGGGAGAAAAGAAAGGGAAAGAAAGGAAAAAAAAATATGATCAGGCTGGTGCATAGATCAGTGCCACACACTAGATTTTGGGTGTATTTTGGTCTGTTAGAAGAAAGTGCCTCCCAAAATTTTAAAGAAAAACATATATGTGCAAAAATAAGGGTTGATATGATGAAGGGATGGAATATGACTGTAAAGATGAAAATTATAAAAAATTTTATAAAGAATTGATAAGAAGTTCTCTGAAAAAAGAAAGAGGATTTTAAAAAAAGAAAAAAAAAAAGGAGAGAATGTGATCAGGCAGGAGACTAGAACAAAGCCACACACTAGAGATTTAGGGTATATTTTTGATCTGTTAGAAGAAACTGTCTCAAAATTTTAAGGAGAACAACTTATATATATATGCCAAAAATAAGGGTAAATCCTATGAAGGAATAGAATATGACTCTAAAAATGAAAAATGAAAATGTTTTTTTAAAAAAGGGATTGATAAGATGTTGGTTGAAAAAGGGAAAAAGAAAAATTCAAAAAAAAAAAGTTAAAAAAAATTAAATTTGAAAGACTGAAGAATCATGGTAAAAAAGCCATGGATTCTATGTGCAGTATTCCCCTAGCGCTGGAGGTCTGTCGTTCTCATTGATCAGTAAACTTGGTCTTGGCTGGCTGTTCTTGCTGATCTTCTGGGGGAGGGGCCTGTTGCCGTGGTTCCCAAATGTCTTTGCCAGAGGTGGAATTTCCCTGCCCTTGCCTGTCCGAGCTAAGTAATCTGCTCGGGTTTACTCTCGGGTGCTTTTCTTCCCTGCAAGCTTTCTGCACAGCTTTGGAGGAGGAGAGTGAAAATGGCAGCCTCCCAATCTCCACCCCAGAGGAGCCAAGAACTCGGGGCCCCACTCCTCAGTGTGCCTCCAGAGAAAAGCAGTCAATCACTCCTGTCTTCTCAGTCTCTGGCCGCACTCTGTGCTCACCCGGCCTATGACCAAGCGTTTCTATCTCTGACACCCGACCCCGTGTGGAGTCTCCAAACCCAGCAGATCCCTGCGGTGCACTCCCGCACTGCTCCTCTCAGGGGAGGAAGGGGAGTCTCCCCGGATCTGTTGCTTGTTGGGTCCCTGCTGGAGGAGCAGTGGCCCGACTATGCCACGGATCACAGTTTATGGCCACCCCAAGCTGAGCGCCCACTCCTCAGCTCCGTCTCTGCAGCCGGCTTCCCCGCTCCAATACCTGAGAGCTCTGCTGCACTGAGGCAACCCCGGTCTTTCTGTGACCCCAAGGGTCCTGAGACCACACTGTCCTGTGAGGGGTCCACCCCCACTTAGCCACTGGAGCAACGTCCCTCAGCGGAGCCAACTTCTAAAAGTTCTGATTTTGTGCTCCGCTGCTCTATCACTTGCCAGAAGCAGCCAACGGAGGCCCCCTCCCCTGCCATCTATCCTCCCGAATATCACCTCGGATTCACTTCTCCTCATGTCCTACCTTCCAGAAAGTGGTCGCTTTTCTGTTCAGAGAGTTGCTATTATTTTCTTCGATCTCCTGTTGAGTTCGTAGGTGTTGAGAATGGTTTGATCCCTATCCAGCTGAATTCCTGAGCCCAGACGAAATCCAGGTCTCCTACTCCTCCACCATCTTGCTCCGCCCCCTAAATACATTTTTAAAGTTATTTTATTTAAACAAGATTTCCCCCTAGAATCCATACATCCTATTGGTGTTATAGCTCTGAAATCTTTTTAATTATAGATGTTCCTCTTTTCATTCTTTGTGCTACCAATTCTTTACAGAAACAGAATCAGTTACCCTCTAGAATGATCCACATTCTCAATTTGTCAGTTTCCTTCTTTGAAGTATTATTTAGCTTATTCTTCTATCCCCTATATTTCCTATAAATTTAAGCATGATCTAGGCTAAAATCACGGAAAAGTATTTTGGCAAGCATGCTGCAAAAGGTGTGTGAAGTACTTTACATAGCATATTATTGGAAGGACAAAGGGTGATTTTACCCCTTTTATTTATTTATTTATATTTTATTATGTTATGTTATGTTACATTACATCATTAGTTTTTGATATAGTGTTCAATGATTCATTGTTTGCATATAACACCCAGTGCTCCATTCAGTACATGCCCTCTTTAATACCCATCACTAGGCTAACCCCTCCCCCCACCCCCTCCCCTCTAGAACCCTCAGTTTGTTTCTCAGAGTCCATAATCTCTCATGGTTCGTCTCCCCCTCCGATTCCCCCCCTTCTTTTTACCTTCCTGCTATCTTTTTTTTTAAACATATAATGCATTATTTGTTTCAGAGGTACAGGTCTGTGATTCAACAGTCTTACACAATTCACAGCGCTCACCATAGCACATACCCTCCCCAATGTCTATCACCCAGCCACCCCATGCCTCCCATCACCCACCCCTCCAGCAACCCTCAGTTTGTTTCCTGAGATTAAGAATTCCTCATATCAGTGAGATCATATGATACATGTCTTTCTCTGATTGACTTATTTTGCTCAGCATAATACCTTTTAGTTCAATCCACGTTGTTGCAAATGGCAAGATTTCATTCCTTTTGATGGCTGCATAATATTCCATTGTATATATATATACCACATCTTCTTTATCCATTCATCTGTCATTGGACATCTTGGCTCTTTCCACAGTTTGGCTATTGTGGACACTGCTGCTATAAACATCAGGGTGCACGTACCTCTTTGGATCACTACATTTGTATCTTTTGGATAAATACCCAGATTTCACCCCTTTTAGAGGTACAAAGATTTCTGTGGGTTTAATAATGACAGTTGGTCTCTTCCACTATGAAGTCTGCTATCATTCTGTCCTTTACAGTTTCACCCATTGATGATCATTATCTTTAAAAAATTGTGTAACTAATATTAAATTGATTAAAACAAAATTATAAACTTTGATAAAAACAATTATGTAAAAAAAAACATTGCAAATGCACATTTAAAGATATAAAGGAGACAAGTTTTGGTGACTTGATTAAAAACATGGTGAAACTTTCAGATTATGTGCAACCTCAGGAGACAATGCACTCTAAGTTTTGAGATGGTTAGATTCATGTCTTTTTTTAAGATTTTATTTATTATAGAGAGAGAGAGAGAGAGCATGAACGGGGAGAGGGCCAAGGAGATTCCCTGTTGAGCAGCGAGTCTGATGTGCAGGGCTCCATCAAGGACCCTGAGATCATGACCTGAGCTGAAGTCAGACACTTTATACCACCCGAGCCACCCAGGAACCCCCCATGTCTGTCTTTTTTAATGAGAAGAGAAATTGTTGAAGGACAGAAAGGAAAAGCATTAAGCCTTTCGTCACAGGTTCCTGGCTTCTCAGACAGATCAGTAGTAGAGCAGGGTAAAAAAAAAGACATTCCCTCAAAACTCCCCATACATCATGTAAAGGGTATGCAAAATGCTGTTTTAATTCTGTTGACCTAAGTCACAAACGTTGGTATAGAATAAGAATTGATAGACATAAGAAGATTTGTAAGGCAACATTGTTAATTGTGAACAAGAAAATGTAGCATGAATGAAAATATCTCATGTCTAAGCCATTTTTAAACAATCTTGACATCCCTCTTTCCAGAGGTCTTTTAATGCTGTTTTCTTTTTTTCCTTTTGTCACATTATTTTAAAATATAGGGATCCTACAATATGAAAAGCCAAGAATTAATATTTATGTATTTCCCTTATTATTTTTATAGGAAGACTAAGGCAGAAAAGGGTAAGAGGTCAGAGTTTCAGAGAGGAGATAAAAAATATCTGCTTTTTACTTTTAGATTATACATTTGGATTAAGACTGCCCAATTTAGTTGCCTTGGCACATCTGGAACAAACTGATTTTTTCCCTAATTCCTTGAGTTCCGCAAATTCAATGAAACACAGGACTTAATTTACACTGGATCAAGTCAATACCAGATTTTTTTTTTTTATGAAGCAGCCTAAAAAGGCAATGATTGGTCCTTCTGCCCCTCTTTCCCTCTATTGTTCCTGCTCTCTTCCAGAACTTAGGCTTTCAAAAGGTCATTCTCCATTGATTACAGGGTTCTCCAGAGAAATAGAATTATGAAGATATATATAAAGGGATTTATTATAAGAAATTGGTTCACAACTATGGAAGCTGAGAAGTCCCAATATCTGTAGTCTGAAGGTCTGAAAACTAGGAGTCCAATATTCCAGCTCAAGACCATTAGGCAGAGAGCAACACTCTCTTGCTCAAATTTTGTTCTACTTAAGCCTTCACTGGATTGGAGGAAGCCCTCCCATTTGGGGAAGACAATCTGCTTTGTTCAGTCTATCAATTCAAATGTTAATTGCTCCAGAAACACCCTCATAGACACATCCAGAACAATGTTTTTATATCAGAGCACCACGTGACTCAGTTAAGCTAATGCATAAAATTAATCAAATGTAAAGTCTCTTGTGTTCTAGCAAGAAAAGACTGAGGAGGGGTTGCATCCCCAAACAAAATAACAAAAGCTGCTTAACTAAGGTAGTCCTTAAATAAACAACTGCTTTGATGTCAAAGTGGTTGTCAGTTATTTCATTCTAAAAGATAAAGGAGGTTTTAACTCACTTCTTAGAGAGAATACAGCAGCTTGGGTTGAAGCATTTCAAGAGGGTTTCATGGAAGAAGGGGCTTAAACAAGCCTTGAAATGAGTGAGGATTGAATCAATAGAGAAATGCACAAATCCTGCCTTACGATTGTATTGTGTCAGGATCAGATCACATGTTAACAAATGGCCTCAGCAAACAACACAATATACCTGTGAATATTTTGTATTCCCAGTTCTCAGATTTGGTCTCTGGGAGAAAATTAGTTCATATTTACTGTCATATCTTTTTCATCAATTGCCTTGAGCTCCTTCAAAGAAATGTACTATGGAAATAGAAATAATTTCTATTCTGCCTCCCTCATAAGTTTATCCATTTCTTTTTCTATTCAGCTTGTCATAGGATTTGTCAAACTAAGGTTTAGCTTAAGTTCTTGAGCTGTGGCTAGAGTTTTAAGAATAATACATTAGGTGAGACTGTTCAAATAGTGAAACTGCTGTGTGTTTTTTTTTTTTTTTTTTTTTTTTTCCTTTCCTTTCCTTGACTTTCAGTCATATGAATCCATCAGGAGAATAATTTTCAGTAGGAAATGGACCTATCTGGGAACATAGAATGTGTTGGCTATCTGATAAACCCTTGAGTTATCTGTTTTAATATAGCTAAAAGGTTTTTATCTGAAACATGTATATCTCAGTTTCTCAAGGTTAAAGGAGAGATCATGACTTTTGTTGAACATGTCAAGCATCAGAAGTCATAAATGTAAGTCTCTGTAGATGCCACCTTTCATTATATCAAACTACAGGCATACCTCTTTTTATTGCACTTCACTTTTTTTCTAACCAACTTTGAAGCAGTTTTTTTGGGTTTTGTTTTAATTATTTTTGCTCTTGAAATCTAAGCAATTGCATTTACAAGGATTTGTATTAAAAATTGAAAAAAAAATCTTGCTCATATAAACCAATTTAATAATGGATATGCAAAATATCCTATGCAAAATAAATGAACAATATTTGCTTTGGTGTATATTACTAAGAAAAAAAAGGCTAGAAATAAATTAAAAATTCGGTTTTAGGTCTCCTTTTCTAACACTCAGAAAACAGGTTGAATAAAGAAATTTGAAGGCAGAATTTTAAGAACTCACCAACCTAGCTTTTGATAAACTCATTAGGAATATTCACAAACTCTCTAGATTACCCTTACCAGGGTTTCATTTTCTCAGGAAATAATTTTGAAAAAGAGATCATAGGTTTTTGTTTCATCTTGTCATCTCCACCTTCCATGAATATTGAGCAGAACTAGTAAGGCACAGCTAAAACTAACTGAAAAATATGGTACTAACTGGTCATCTCCATACTTGGCCCAGTGGTTCCCAACTAGTAGAATAAATAAATACAGATGTTTTGGTAAGTAGTTCCTAGAGTCTATATTTCTTTTTAGTCATTTTTGTCATCTTGGTTTACTGTATTTGTGAATCATACTGCAGAGAGTACAGACTTTGGGGGAAATCAGACTGTATTCAAATCCCTAATTGTTCAATTTTTGCATTGCCTTATCTGGGGAAATTTACCTAACCTTTATTCACCTCAGTTTATTCTAGTTATGCAGGTTAGTTAAGGCCTGGGTACATTGTTTAAAATTCATGCTGCGCTGTGCCCCTTAACCACCACTTGTTTCACACACTTTTTATACTTCACAACAGTCATATTTCTCTTCGAAATAGTTTACATTCATGTACCCATTTTGATTACCTAATGCATTTCATTTATTGTTCAATTATTTCAAAAACATTTTTTGTCTCCTACTATGTGCCAGACAGTGCCAAATCCTGAGAATACAAAAGGAACAAGGTACAGTCCCTGCTCTCAAGCAGTTTACAGTATATTAGGGAAGAGTAGAAGAAAAAAAGATTCTAATAGATACATGATCAGAGTTCTCAGGAAAGAACAAAATGAGAGACTAATTGTACTAGACTATCTGTTTAATTTTTTTTTTTTTTTAATGTTTGAAGAAGGCCTTGGAGACTGAATACTGTTCCTCAAATAGAAAGAGGCGAGATGCCCTTCAACAGATGAATGGATCAAGAAGATGTGGTCCATATATACAATGGAATATTACTCAGCCCTCAGAAAGGAACAATACCCAACTTTTACATCAACATGGGTGGGACTGGAGGAGATTATGTTAAGTGAAATAAGACAAGCAGAGAAAGTCAATTATCATATGGTTTCACTTATTTGTGGAACATAAGGAATAGCATGGAGGACATTAGGAGAAGGAAGGGGAAAAGGAAGGGGGGAAATCGGAGGGAGATATGAACCATGAGAGACTGTGGACTCTGAGAAACAAACTGAGGGTTTTAGAGGGGAGGGGAGTGGGGGGATGGGTTAGCCTGGTGATGGGTATTAAGGAGGGCATGTACTGCATGGAGCACTGGGTGTTATACGAAAGCAATTAATCATGGATCACCACATCAAAAACTAATGATGTATTGTATGGTGACAAAATAAAAAAAAAAAAACAGGACAAACAGGAAAAGAAAATGTTAAGCACAATAAACAGCTTATGCAAAGACACAGAGATATGAAATTTTAGCATATCAATCCTAGCAACCAAACTCTCCAATCAATTGTAAATCTGTTGCTACTTACCAGTATTCTTGGTTCCTTAATACATTCTCTGTGTATGACTTACTTATAAAGCAATCATTTTATGTAGGTATCAATGTTTATTTTATATCTAGAGAGGACTGGTATCTGAAAGAATACCCCAGTTAACTTAATGCATCTCATCTCTATTTTTAAATTTTAAGTTGATATTTTTTTCATATAGTACAGTCATATTACATGGAAAAGTTTCCTTCTCACAGCCACCCACTTGTTACATTATTGCTGTTAATCTCTTGTTTTTGTCTACAGTTATTTTATGAACAGGCTATCAAGTATTTTTACGTTCTTTTGTACTCTACAATAAATCCTTGAGATCTTTCCATGACAGCACAAAAGTTATGTTTCTAATTACTATAATTTATTTAAATAGTCTTCTAACAATAGACATGCAGAAATGAATATTTTTTTACATGTTATTTCACTCATGTGTGAAATGTCTCTATAGGCTAAATCTAAAATAAAATTTGGGGGTCAAAGAACAGATATAATTATGTTCAACGTTGCCAAACTACTTTTCATACTGGCTATATTGCCCATGGTACCCATACTGAAACCAGCAATATACAAGAGTGTCTGTTTTCCCATGGCCTGGGCAACAATGTGAGTTATTTCTCATGTATTTTGTGGGTTATTTTGTAATCTGGTATATCTAGATAGACGGAAAATGCTTTGTTCTTTCTTAAGATCTCATATACATACATATGGTGTTTGAGTATAATTTTGTTTTTTATATTATATGTAGGAATGAGTACAGTTTTGTCACTTTAAGAATCATTTTTATGGTATGCTTGTTCTCAAATGATCCCTCTTTTTCCCTTTTAGGTTTTGATCCTGTTCTAATGCAATTATAGGTATTCTTTATATATTAAAATCAAATCTGTTTAAGTATCTTAACTATATTTAAAAGGTCCATTTTTCCTCTACAATTACTAGAGTATTTTACAGTCAATACAGATTTTCCTTCATACCAATAACCACACTCAGAATTTCACATTTGGGGGTGCCTGGGTGGCTCAGTTGGTTAAGTGACTGCCTTTGGCTCAGGTCATGATCCTGGAGTCCCGGGATCGAGTCTCGCATTGGGCTCTCTGCTCGGCAGGGAGTCTGCTTCTCCCTCTGACCTTCCCCCTCTCATGCTCTCTCTCTCTCTCTCATTCTCTCTAATAAATAAATAAAATCTTTAAAAAAAAAAAAAAAAGAATTTCACATTTGGGAATTATAGTAGTAAGTAAATGGAAAAAAAAAAACAATAAAAGATGGTGGATATACTTAAACTCAAATTTGAAATTAGTGCTATTTTTTATTACTGAAAAGAAAAAAATTAATGAGTACCTGCTTCAATGTAATGAATTTCATATATAGAGATTTCAATTTTATTTTGAGATGACATTTTAATGAGAAGTGTAAGTGAATCAGAAAAAAAATATTAGTTACTAACATTTGAAATAAGTCATTTGTAGAGTTTTTTGGAGGGTGTGGTCATTAAAGAGGTTGGTGTGTTGATCATTTTCTGTAGAATATTCTGTGAAAACATCTTTAGATGATTTCAAAGGAGGACATACCATTTCAGGCAAAAGAGCTTCTGATATTTTTTGGAATACTTTTCTCTACCAGACACTGTGACCATAATGGGCAAAATGCATGGTAGCACTATTATAGCAGAATGAGAGATGGCCTTACAAAGTCAATATTGTATAGAAAGGATCTAAAGTAACTATATTAAGTAATATGATTGTGTGTGAGTATTCCTTCCACATCAAGTTTCACTGACATCAATGGTGCGGCCATCTTGTTCATTTTCATGTATCTTTACGTATTTAATTTGAAATGTAAATACTCCACATAACCAATTTTACTGTATAATAAAAATATTTTAATACTGTACTGAAAACTCAAGTGTGTTTATTTTTAAAATACTCTAAATTGATAACATGTAGAAACCAGCAAGTTTTAAGGTGACATGATTTGAAATAGTCATGGCATGCTATCATTTAAAAATACATTCTCTATGCTGTGTATTTGTTAAGTAAATCATAAGGTTTTTACACAGTACTAATGATTCACCCTGAGCATACTGTGAAAGTTCAATCTTTAAACCATTCATTACTAGATGCCAAGAAGATGTAGAAGCTAACCCTGCTGGAGCTCCAATTTTGGGCCAAAGCAGATTCCAAAAACAGTGAGAAATTAAAAGCTTTGCTGATTGGATTACTAAAACACAAAATGGTCAAAATGAAGTTCAAAATGCATCTATTTCAGAAACCTATAGACTTCCTGGATACAGAATTAAGAAAAATAAAATTCTTTAGAATATTAGGTCATTGAAAAGTCCATTCTTTCAAATACACATATATAATACTATAATTCCTATCATTTCTATGTTTGCTTTGAATCTTTTCCAAAATAACTATATTTCATTGTTTTGTTTAAAGGCATTCGGTTTGGTATGCTTTCAATGGTAACACAAAAGAGATAAGACCAAACAAAACAAAACAAAACAAAAACAAAAAGAGACAAGTACCATTTTCCTACATTTATAAATGGGTGAGACCACTCTAGTAACATCAATAATTATATTCATTACTCTTGTGACTCTTAGACGAGCATATATTTTACCATGTTTCTGTAGTGACTAATTTTGGAAACTCAGAAAAAGCAACCTAAGCAGCCAGAGCTGCTTTGGTTTACCTACGAAGCCGGGGGACTGTTATTGTACATTGCCCAGATAATGGCAGTGTTCTCTGGTGTGAGTTCTGGGTAGCCCCCATAGGTTTAGATTTTTGTTCATCTTTATAGAGCACTAATCCTGTCTGTTTTCCCTAGATAGCCTCACCTTCCACTCATCTCCACCAAATCCATTCCTGGACCAGAAAAGAGGCTAGTAATAAGAAATGAGCATGTGATTAATATGATATAAATACTGTGTTCTTTTGTTGTACTATTACTATTATTCACATACTAACTCTATGAAGTAAAGACATTTTCACCTGTCTCTTTTACAGTTAAGAAAATTGAGATGTAGAAAGAATAAGTTATCCTGCTCATTTACCCAATTTTTAAAATTCAGGGCAGAAATTAAAACCCAAAGTCTGTGAGATGTCGGAGTCCTGGCTTTTAGCCTGTTTTTCTCCCTTAAATAACAGATTCTCAACATCTATATTAATGATTAAACATGTCTTCAAAGGTAAAATAACCATGTTTGGTATTTTGGATTCTGAAGTTTGGGGCTTTTCAAAAAGTATAACTTAGTAGACTGGGTCAAATAAAAACCCATTGATATACCAATGACAACTCCATGTGAAGCCTTTTGAAAATATTTAAAACGGTGATAGACTTCCTAAAATGTAATGTATTAAAAACAATAAACCTCCAGAGGTCATTTGAGAATCAAACTACTTCAGATTTGTCACACACAGGTGTATTTTACAAAGATGGTATTCACCCCAAAAGTCAAACTACCCTATAAACCAAAATATACTTAAATTCAAGTTTCATTTTTTTTTTGCTTCTAAGTGTGTACCAGACTATATTTACTGCCAAAAATTAAACTTGAGATATCACAATGGTAATAAAAATGTCATGTAGGATTTGCTTATGTACTTTTAAATGATATTAAAAGTGAGTTGTAAACAGGACTGCATAAAAGAAAAATGTGGACAGCTATTGATCTTTAAATGAGAAAGTTTTACCATTGCTGTGGTAGGAACTTGCCACAGGAATGTAGACAGCTAACTAATGTCCAAACTTAAAGATGAAGTGGCCTATTTTTAGACAATTAGAGAGTTGAAATACTGTTTTCTCATCTTAGAATTCTATAGAATAGTATTGTAAAGGGCCATTTCAAATGATTAAATAAATCTTTAACCTTGAAATGTGGGTCAAATTTATGAGAAAGAGAGGAAAAGGGTTGAATATGTATCTGAGGAATTTACAACAACATGGTGAAATATGATAGAGATCACAATGCCTAAACCTATGCTTTCCTCAACTGTCATAGGGAGAAAAAAAAAATTGAATTGATCTCCCTTATATCTACGTGGATATAACCCAGGATGTCTTGGTCAATCTCATCTAGGTCACAAAAGTATGATAGTGAATATACAGAAAAGCTCCCAAAATTAATTTTATCCTGATGGTGGTAAAAATAATGGTTTTTTTTATGTGGATTAATTACTCCTACTTTTTTTTTATCATTTCACTGTATATAAGTCATCATTTTTATATCATTCTAAGAATATGCAACAGAAAAATATTTGTACAAATATAAATGTCTAGTTTTAAAAGAAGAGGTAAAATGTGTGTTCCCAGCAAGTAGAGTGAATCCCAAACAACTTTCATGTGAATAATACCATGCTATTGCTCAGAGGGCCTGAATGTTGCCAGTGGTCTCAGATCTAATATCTTCTATGATGGAGAGGAACAGGTTCTTGCATCAGAGGCCATTCATTCTTGAGATACCATGATGTTTATGTAAATTTTACTTTTTTAAGATCAGGATATACACTATCTGTGACTATACTTAGGTATTCTTTTAGTATTTCCTGGTCACTAAATGACTATTCATTTAGCTAAAATTTCAATGTATAAAAATACATCCTGTAATGCCTGATTTTAATGCTAAACTTAGAACAAATTTTGCCATTACACATGTCAATTCTAAAGCTGGTTGCTTTTGCTGTTTCATTGTGAAATACACTCCCACTGTAACTCAATATTTTAAACTTCTTTGAATTACATGTTCCTATTTTAATCATTTGGATTTTACTACAAACATTATCACAAGTGTGTTTAGTAATATTTATATTTATGGTACTGTTATACATTCTCCCTAGGTATCATCAGCAGAGAAGAGAGAATCACTACTCCTGTTCTCAGGCCCTCTGAATCATGTTGGGGTTCTAGAAATTCTCCCTCTGGCTCCATATTTAGGATCAAGAAAGAACAAATTCTCAACTCCTCCTCACTCTTTTGTTCCCATTCTTCATTCCTTCCAAGTCCCAGAAAAGATTCCTCTCTCAACAGTATGGCTTACACATACCTTTATTTCCATTACCAAGAAAAACTTCAGCCTTTTCTTGCGTTAATGCCTCCAGGACACCTGCACTAGTTTGACCCGTATCACATACATTGACATCATTTTCCAATTCTTAGAGTCCATCTCTTCTCAGAATCCCATATAATGCAAACCTGATCTAGGAAAGCCCACTATCTAGGCCTTATTCTCTTGTATCCATAAGCATGACTCAGGGAAAATCACATCAATTCTTTGAGCCACATTTTCCCTCTATAAGACAATGGGATTATTATAGAACAAATTATGAAGCTACATGAGCATTAAGTGGTCAGCTGGCCATAGGTGACAGATCACTGCTCAATATATTTGATATCATGACTTAACCTTTTGAATTTATTTGTGGAATCATGATTATATTTAAAGGTACTATAAAGCTAACATGTGACATAAAAATAGCCTCCCTTCTCAGTTAAATATGAAAGCAACCTTTAGTCGTTTATTAAGCAGATAAACCAGGAAATGTTTTGATGAGAGAAAATGAAATGAAAATTAACTACCATTTGCCAATGATAAATGTTAATCTAATAACAGGAAAGAATGTTTTTCTATCTAATCATTGTGTTATAAATCCCCTACTATGAAATTCAGAAAAATCTCTCTACGTGATGCTCTTCCTTAGTAGTTGACTTATTGAACCAAAAATTCAAGTCATGCTAGAGAAGTGGTTCTCAAGTCCCATGTATAGATTTGTTACAACACTTGGAACGTTAACTTATAAAACAGATTTCTGACTAATCTACAGACCTAAGAAAACAACACCACTGTAAGTGTTAACACTTTATAATTTGATAAATACTTCCCATGTTCTGTCAATGATTGTGATGAAAAGCCAGACTCAGGACTCACTGTTCTAGAGGATATTATCTATTGCCCTAATCTTTAAAGAATTAGTTCTATTATATAGCCTATAAATTACCACATATAAAAGACAAAGAGAAATTTTGATAATTTCAATGAATGTAAATCCAGGTCAAAAATTAAAAAATGGCTCTTACCTGTGTAATTGAAGTTTAGTAAGAGAGTAGAACTTAAAAGTCTTCACCAAAAAAAGGAAATAAAAATAAGGCAAATAAGTGAGGTAATAGATGTGTTAACTCTGTGGGGGAATTCTTTTACAATGTGTATTTACATCAAATCCTCATGATGTACACCTTAAATATCTTAACATTTTTATTTAATTATATCTCAAGATAGCTGCAAAAAATATGGCTTTTATGATTCAATGTTATTATCCCTAATGTTCTTTCCAAATAGACTTAGTGCATACTTGACAGAATTAAGGAAATGTAACTCTCTGTTCTTCTGTTTTAGGAAATTAAGAAAATAAGTGTCAAATTAATCTCATTTGCAAAAACATACCACTGACTATCATTACAATTCTATTGAAATAGGCGTATTTTTATTTTTTAATGTTAGATATAGTTTTTTAAATAAATTTTATATATTCCTAAGTTTTTAAAAGATATATTCTCAGGGTAAAAAAAAAAAAAATTATTCTCAGGGATGATGTAGGTCAAAGGGCATAAATTTTCAGTTATAAGAAAAATAATGGGGAATATAGTATATTATTCAAATCTATTTTCATCCCTACTCCCTGGTTTCATATTCAAGTCCAAAGGAGAAAAAAAATTGTTAATAAAAATGAAACAATTGCTTCCTATGAGGTATAGGCAATGCTACTATTTGACCCTTATCCTAGCCTGTATAAAAAGACAGGAGCCCTTGTTTGCCACAGTGAGATAAAGAGCCAAGAGAGAGCTCGGCTGTGACAAGAATTCTGTCATCTGCTATAACAGCGCCAATTAGCAGCACCTCTTGCCATGCCTAAAGACCAGTGGTGACCACAAATCAGAGTTAAAGGTACCTGAAGCAGGAAAGCACTCCCAAAAGAAGCTCAAAGGCCCTGGAGAAACTGGCTATAATAAGGAAGTACATGTGAATCTCCTCTGAGAACTTCCACAAATACTTATTATGATGAGCAGAGGAAATGCAGTTATGAATGCACCATATTAACTTGTCCCATTTGTATCTATAATCCAGTATGGTCTGGTAACATTGGGACTCACTTTAGCTATTTATGTACATACCCCACCCCATATTAACAGGCTCTTTGACTCCTCACATCAACTCTAAGAGACATTAGGTCAATTTTAAATTCCCTGTGAAATTCCCAAAACTACCACTCAGTGAGTGGTAGAATTAATATTATAACCAAGGATTTAGTCCGTTCAAAATCTGTATTATTTCTTCTACACTGCTGCTTATAGAATGGCTAAATTAAGAGCAGCAATTGTCCTTTTGGAAACATCCTTTGAAATTTTATCAGGATGTTCTCTTATCTAACCACATTTTATTTTGTATAAAAACATTACTTAATACAAAAGCCTGTTCTCACTTTTTTTTTGTTCAATATTGTTTGCCAGTGTGACAACATAGGAAAAATATGTTAAAGACAAAATATTAGAAAGGAGGAAATAAATTGGCCATTATTCTCAAATGATAAGCAAGTGCTAAATAAAGATCAATATACAAAATTCAATTGTACTTGCATGTGTACCAGCAAAGATTAAAATTCTTTAAAAACATTTAAAATAGTATCAAAATAAGAAAAATCTATAATAAAACACAAAAAAGGTCATTTAGCATCTACACCCAGAAAATCATGAAACATTACTGCAAGTCAATAAAGAAGAACTAAGTTAGTAGTGACATATCTCATGGGCTTTGGTAGGAAGACTTCATAACATTAAGATGTCAATTCTTCCCAAATGGATATATGTATGCATTGAAACTTCAATCAGAATCTTAACAGGATTCTAATAATATTTGAACAGTTTGTTCTAAAGTGTGTATAGAAAATCAAAGTACCATTCCTGAAGAATAGAGGATTTACTTGCCTTTCTATATGTGAAGATGATTATAAAATGATACCAGATAAGATTCATGGTATTGGTATAGGGTAGACTAATTGATGAATGATATAGAACAACCTAGGTAATGGAAGCATGTATGTGTGTCTATGTGTGTGTGTGTGTTTTGGTATTTCATGAAGATAGAATGGCAAATCAGAGGGAAAAAGTATCAGGAAGAAATACTTTTTCACATGAAAAAAGCAAAGCAAAACAAAACAAAGTTGGATTCCTACCTCCCACTGTATGATAAAAAAAGAGTGAAAGATGAGAAACATAATCAACTCCACATACCACATAGATTAAGAATTTCAATGTGAAAACCTAACTTGAAATTTTTAACATATAACTATCTTTCAATCTGAGCTTAAAAAAGGATTTCCTAAATAAGACACCAAAATTTATTTTTAAAAAATGATAATTTATTTGAAGATAAAGAAGTTCTCTTCATCCATGGATACCTTTAAGGAGGTCAAAAACTAAGCTACATACTTGAGGTAATTATTTGCTGTATGTATTACTGACAAAATAGTTTTCAGAATATTGAGTTATAAGCCAGTAAGAAAAAAAAATCTAATTTTATGGAAAAGTATTTCATAAATGAGAAAATACTTGGATAGTAAATATAAGAAATGATGTTCAAAATAAGTAATCGGGAAATATAAATCAATAATAAAATGACACATCATTTAATAACCTTTCAATCTGCAAAAATTAAGTAGTTGGACAATTTCAAATGTATGATATAGATCAGGGAAGCAATAGAATCTCATACATTTCTAGGGCAATTTCAACTTAGTTTAATTTGACATGATCTTGTAAAGTATAACATTCACATGCTATGGTAGATTGTTTAATGGCCTCAAATTCCTCCCTTTCCTGTGTGCATTTACTTTTATCATATGATTTGCTGCCTCTTTTATTAAAAGCTTGAATGAATATAAATATCAGTAAAAATAATATAGGTGGTTTTTATAAACATAATATTCAGCAAAAAAAATGCAAATTCCAAAAGATTATATATGGATTTAAAAATATTTTGCTCAAGTATATATTCTGAAAGATTCAAGAAAAGGGAATTGTGCAGAGGGATCAGTTGATCTGTGATGCAGGCCCAAAAAACAGTCTCAGTGGTAGATTTAGAATGGCTCTCAGGGAAATCCTAAGGTGCCAAGAGGGACTTCATACTGTTCCATAAAATAGCTTTTGGATATCACTGGATGTGGGCCAGCCCTGAAGTAGCTATTCTGCTGAGGCAACCCTGACACTCTGTCACTGTAAGGTTATCTACTGACAACACTCTCAGCAGCTTGTACAACTTATTCTTCAACAAAAGGTGTTGGATTGCACATTACAGTGTCCACCAAATGTGTAACTAAGTTGTATGATTTTTTCCACCTCTTGTTGTCTTCAATGTAGAAGGTCATAATGTCAAGGATTCAAAAGAAATTCCCAAATAAAAGCTATCTTCACCACCCAGTTCCCTGTTTTTCTTAAATTTTGTGTTGGTAGATTATTTCCTTTTGTACTCTCTCAGCAATCCATTTAAAATGAATTTTTAAAGATATTTTATCCAACATTTGAATTGGGAGAGACATTAAATTGCACCATATTTCCAAAGTCAATAGAGTGATGAGAACTCCCTCATTAATGGTGGTAGAACATAATTCCCCAAATCTTAAGTGTATGATGCATATAGTGACTTCTTTCTAAAGAAAACAGTATGGAAAGGAAAAAAGAAGAATAACTTTATGGCAGGAAAACCTGACAACCATTATCTTAGCCACATAAGTGATCAAGGATATTATGGATACAAAGTATGTCTTCCTCCTAATACCAATAAACTTAATCTAATCATGAGAAAAACATCATACCCACCCATCTTCATGGTCATTATAAAAAACACCTTCTCAGTACTCCTTAAAAATGTCAAGATTAGGGGCAGCTGGATGGCTCAGTTGGTTAAGCGACTGCCTTCGGCTCAGGTCATGCTCCTGGAAGTCCCGGGATGGGGTCTCGCATCAGGCTCCCTGCTCAGCAGGGAGTCTGCTTCTCCCTCTGACCCTCCCCCCTCTCATGCTCTCTCTCTCTATCTCATTCTCTCTCTCAAATAAATAAATAAAAATCCTTAAAAAAATGTCAAGATTATTTGTTTCAGAGGTACAGGTCTGTGATTCAACAGTCTTATCCAATTCACAGCGCTCACCATAGCACATACCCTCCTGTTAAAAAAAAAAGAAGATAGTAGGAAGGGTAAAATGAAGGGGGGGAAAATGGAGGGGGAGACCAACCATGAGAGACTATGGACTTTGAGAAACAAACTGAGGGTTCTAGAGGGGAGGGGGGTGGGGGGATGGGTTAGCCTGGTGATGGGTATTAAAGAGGGCACATATTGAATGGAGCATTGGGTGTTATACGCAAACAATGAACCATGGAACACTACATCAAAAACTAATGATGTAATGTATGGTGATTAACATAATAAAATTTAAAAAAATAAAATAAAAAGTACAAAAAAAGTCAAGATTATACAAGTATTGGCAAAGATTGGAGAAAAAGGAACTCATGTACTGTTGGTGAGAATATAAATTGGTGCAGTCACTATGGAAAACAGTATGCAGATCCCCCCCCTCAAATAAAAATAGAAATACTATATGATTCAGTAATTACACTACCAGGTATTTACCCAAAGGGGGGGAAAATACTAATTCAAAAAGATATATGCACCCTTCTGTTTATTATATAATTATTTACAATAGCCAAGATATGGAAGCAACCCAAGTGTCCACTGATTGATGGATAAAGAATATGTGATACACACACACACACACACTGGAATATTATTCAGCCATAAAAAGGATGAGATCTTGCCATTTGTGACAACATGGATGGACCTAGAAGTATTATAGTAAGTGAAAAAAGTCAGACAGAGAAAGACAAATACTGTATAATCTCACTTTTATATGGAATCTAAAAAACAGATGAAAAAAGAAAGCAGAAATAGACCCATAAATACAAAGAACAAACTGATGTTGCCAGAGGGTAGGGGGCAGGGAGATGGGCAAAATGGGTGAAGGGGAGTGGGAGGTACAGGCTTTCAGCTATGGAATAAATAAGTCATAGGGATAAAAGGAGTAGCATAGGGAATATAGTCAATGGTACTGTAACAGCACTGTATGGTGAGAGATGGTAGCTACATTTTGGTGAGCATAGGATAATGCATGGAGTTGTTGACTCACATGTTGCATACCTGAGACTAATGTAACACTGTATGCCATCTATACTTTAAGGAAAAAAAAAAAGTCAAGTTTCTCAAAAACATGAAAAGTCTGAGAAAGTGTCAATCTAGGGCAGCCCAAGAAGACAGGATGACTGAGTGTGATATGGTATCAGGATGGAATCCTGAACAGAAAAAGAACATGAGGTAAAAAAAGTAAGGAAATCAGAATAAAGTATAGACGTTAATTAATAATATTGAATCAATATGGGCCCATTAATTGTGACAAATATACCACAGTAATGTTAACAATAGAAGAAACTAGATTTGGGATATACAGGACTCTCTGAAATATTCCCTTTTATTTTTTAAAGATTTTATTTATTTATTTGACAGAGAGAGCACAAGCAGGGGGAGCTGCAGACAGAGGGAGAGGGAGAAGCAGGCTCCCCACTGAGCAGAGAGCCTGACATAAGGCTTGATCCCAGGACCCTGGGATCATGACCTGAGCAGAAGGCAGACACCCAACCGACTGAGCCACCCAGGCACCCCTCTCTGAAATATTCTTGTGAATTTTCTGTATCTATAAAACTTTTCAAAAATAGGGGACAATCCAATAAGAGGATATAATAATTATAAATACTTATGAGCCCAAATGGGAGTACCCAAATATATAAAACTGTTAATAATCATCATAAAAGAAAAATTGATAGTGATACAATAATAGTAGAGGACTTTAACACCCCACCACATTGATAGATGGATCATACAACCAGAAAATCAACAAGGAAACAGTGCCTTTGAATGACACACTGGACCAGATGAATTTAACAGACATATTCAGAACATTCCATCCTAAAACAGCAGAATACACATTCTTTTTAAGTGCACATGAAACATTTTCCAAAATAGATCACATTAGGCCACAAACAAGTCCCAATAAATTCAAAAAAATCAAAGTCATACTGTGCATCTTTTCTGACCTCTGAAACTAGAAATAAACCACAAGAAAAAATCTGGAAAGAGCACAAATACATGGAGGTTAAATAACATGCTATTAAACAATGAATGTGTCAACCAAGAAATCAAAGAAGAAATAAAAAATGACATGGAAAAAAATGAAAATGAAAACACATCAGTTCAAATTCTTTGGAATTCAGCAAAAGTGATTCTAAGAGGGAAGTTTATGGCAACACAGGCCTACCTCAAGAAGCAAGAAAAATCTCAAACTACCCAACTTTATATATAAAGGAGCTAGGAAAAGAACAAACAAAACCCAAACCCAGAAGATGGAAAGAAATAATAAAGATTAGAGCAGAAATAAATTATATAGAAACTAAAAAAAAAAAAATAGATAACAACAATGAAACTAGGAGCTGGTTCTTTGAAAAAAAAAAATCAACAAAATTGATAAAACTCTAGCTAGACTCATTAAAAAAGAGAGGACCTAAATAAAATTACTAATGAAAGAGAGGAAATAACAACCAATACCACAGAAATACAAACAATTGTAACAGAATATTATGAGAAACCAAATGCCAACAAATTGGACAGCATAGAAGAAATGGATATAATCCTAGAAACATATAACATATCAAAAGTAAAGAAAGAAGAAATAGAAAACTTGAACAGACAAATCACCAGCTGGGAAATTGCATCAGTAATCAAAAAACTCCCTCAAAACAAAACTCCAAGACCAGACAGCTTCACAGGCAAATTCTACCAAACATTTAAAGGGTTAATAACCATTCCTCTTAAATTATTCCAAAAAATACAAGAGGAAGGAAAACTTCCAAATTCATTCTATGAGGCCAGCATTATCCTGATACCAAACCTAGATAAAGACACCATTAAAAAAGAAAACTACAGGCCAATATCTCTCATGCATATAGATGCAAAATTCCTCAATAATATATTAGCAAACCAAATATAACAATATATTTAAAAAATAATATACCACAATCAAATGGGATTTATTCCCAAGATGCAAGGGAGATTTATATTCACAAAACAATCAACATGATATGTTACATCAATAAGAAAGGATAAAAACCATATGAGCATTTCAATAGATGCAGAAAAAGTATTTGGCAAAGTACAACATTGATTTATGATAAAAAGCCCTCTACAAAGTAGGTCTAGAGGGAACATATCTCAACATAGTAACAGCCTTATATGAAAAACCCATCGCTAACATCATACTCAATGGGGGGAAACTGAGAGCTTTTCCCCTAAGGTTACAAACAAGACAAGGATGTCCACTTTCACCACTTTAATTCAACATAGTAATGGATGTCCTAGCTACAGAAATGTGACAACATAAAGAAAAGGCATCCAAATTGGTAAGGAAGAAATAAAACTCTATTTGCAGATGACATTATACCATATATAGAAAACCCTAAAGACACCATCAAAAAACTACTAGAACTGATAAGTGAATTCAGTGAAATTGCAGGATACAAAATCATTGCACAGAAATCTGTTGCATTCATGTATATTAATAGTGAAGCAGCAAAAAATGAAATTAAGAAAACAATCCCATTTACAACTGCACCATAAACAAAATATCTAGGAATAAACTTAACCAAAGAAGTGAAAGACTTGTACTCTGAAAACTATAAAACACTGATGAAAGAAATTCAAGACAACACAAAGAAATAGAAAGACATTTCATGCTCATGGATTAGAAGAATAAATATTGTTAAAATGTCTATATTACCCAAAGCAACCTACAGATTTAATATAATCCCTATCAAAATACCAACAACATTTTTCACAGAAGTAGAAGAAACAATTTTAAAATTTGTATGGAACCACAAAAGACCCCAAATAGCCAAAGCAATCTTGAAAAAGAAAAAGCCAAGCTGGAGGCATCAGAATTCTGGGGACTTCAAGCTATATTACAAAGCTATAGTGATCAAGACAGTATGGTACTGTCACAAAAACAGACACATAGATCAATGGAACAGAATAGAAAACCCAGAAATGGACCCACACCTATAGGGTCAACTATTCTTTGACAAAGCAAGAAAGAATATCCAATGGAAAAAAGCAGTCTCTTCAACAAATGGTGTTGGGAAAACTGGACAGCCACATGCAGAATGAAATTGGACCACTTTCTTACACCATACACAAAAATAAGTTCAAAATGGATGACAGACCTAAATGTGAGACAGGAAGCTATCAAAATCCTAGAGAACACAGGCAGCAACCTCTTTGACCTCTGCTGTAGCAACTTATTAGACATGTCTCCTGAGGCAAGGGAAACAAAAGCAAAAATGAACTATTGGGATTTCATCCAGATTAAAAGCTTCTACACTGTTGGTGGGAATGCAAACTGGTGCAACCACTCTGGAAAACAGTATGGAGGTTCCTCAAAGAGGAATAAAACTACCCTATGATCCAGCAATTGCACTACTAGATGTTTATCCAAAGGTTACAAAAATATCTGATTCAAAGGGGCACATGCACCCCAATGTTTATAGCAGCATTATCAACAAGAGCCAAATTAAGGAAAGAGCCCAAATGTCCATCAACTGATGAATGGATACAGAAGTTGTGGCTGCCCCAGATTGCATTCCCACCAAAAGTCCAAGAGGATTTCCCTTTCTCCATATCCTCCCCAACCCGTGTTTTTTCTTGTGTTGTTGATTTTAGCCATTCTGACAGGTGTGATGTGGTATCTCATTGTAATTTTGATTTGTATTTCCTTGATGATGAGTGATGTTGAACATCTTTTCATGTGTCTGTTGGCCATCTGGATGTCTTCTTTAGAAAAATGTCTATTCATGTCTTCTGCCCATTTTAATTGAATTATTTGGTTTGGGGTGTTGAGTTTTATAAGTTCTTTTCTATTTTGGATACTAAACCTTTATCATATATGTCATTTACAAATATCTTCTCCCATTTCCATAGGTTGCCTTTTAGTTTTGTTGACTGTCAATTGCACTACTAGGTATTTACCCAAAGAATATAAAAAATGCTAATTCAAAGGGATATATGCACCCCTATGTTTATTGCAGCATTATTTATAATAGCCAAAATATGGAAGCAACCAAAGGATCCACAGATAGATGGATAAAGAAGAGGTGATATACACACACACTGGAATACTACTCAGCCATCAAAAATAATAAATCTTGCTATTTGCAACGACAGGGATGGAGCTAAGCGAAATAAGTTAGAGAAAGACAAATGCCATATGATTTTACTCATATGTGGAATTTAGGAAACAAAATAAGCAAAGGGAAAAACAGAGATGGAGGTGAACCAAGAAACATATATATATGTGTGTATATATATATATGTGTGTGTGTATATATATATATATATTATTTTGACCGAGAGAGAGAAAGAGAGAGAGAGCACAAGCAGGGGGAGCATCAAGCAGAGGGACAGGGAGGAGTAGGTTCCCTGCTGAGCAGGGAGTCCAATCTGGAGCTCCATCCCAGGACCCTTGGATCATGACCTGAGCTGAAGGCAGATGCTTAACCAACTGAGCCACCGAGGCACCCCTGGAGGAAAATATTTTAAATAAAGACTCAACTTCTCTTATTTATGAAATTCTATAAAGCAGCCCCCATTCAAAATAATGAGAACCATCAAGGATCACATAATCATGTAAACCCAGCAGAAAAGTCAAACTAAAGAATAAGATTCCCAAACTGCACATGATAGACTCATCAGATATAAGTATATAAAATAAATATATTCACATGTAAACAAAATGAGGCACTGAAATTATGAACAAAATGTTCGACTAAATATTCCTAAAAATGTTGAAAAAATAGGACAAATTAAACTTCAAAAAATGGAAAATGGATTACTTATATTTATATTAAAATGAAAAGAGTTTAAATACTACTAATATTAAAATTTTAATTTTAATACTTCAAGTGAAAAGCAATTAAACATAGCTGCTGAAAGAATTAGTGAAGTGGAACATAGGTCTATAAAAACTGCTCAGAGAGACAAAGATAAAAAATATTAAACAGGGAGGATAGAATGAGTAAGCCCAAATTCTGTCTAATTATATTTTGAGGAGCTGAGAATAGGAAGATTAGGGGAAAAGCCATGTTCAATGAAATAACATTAAGTGATATCCTAGATTTTCTGTAAGATCCCCTTCCTCTGATTCAGGAAACTTAAAGAATACTAAGCGGGATTAATAAAAAGAAAATCCACAGTTACACATGTCATGGTAAAACAGCAGAGCAAAAAAGGAAAAAAGAAGGTTTTAAAAGCAATCAAAGAGCAAGATCAATTGACCTACAAAGGAGTAACAATCAGATAGTCTACTTTTCAATAGCAGAAAAAGAAAGCCAGAAGAGAATGAAGTAATATCTTCAGATTGATGAGAAAAAATATCTATCAAAGTATAATTGTGGTATGATTTTGTTTTCTTCATTCTCCTTATTCTACTTTTAATTAAAATAGATTCTCATTTTTAATGTAGTAAAAATGTTCCATCTTTTCCTTTATGGTTTGTGTTTTTATGTCTTGTTCAAAAACAATCCTTCTTTGTCCCAAGTTCATGAAGAATAGTCTCCTTTATTTTTTTTTAATAAGACTGTTTTTAAGCCACAAATTTAGAGAAGATTTTGCAACATACAACTGAGTAAAGATTCCATTTGGAATATAAAATTAACTCAAAATTCATTACAAATAATGATTTGTAAATCAGTAAAAAAGACAATTTAATGGAAAACTGAGAGAAAAAAACATTTCACACAGGACTTCAAAATTAGTGGTAATGATTATGTTTAAGCTGAGAAATAGACAATGGTTTTTTTCTGTTCTTTAATGGTACATACAGATAGTTTCTATGATGTACTTCACACAGAAAATATGGTAATAAATAATATGAAGTCACTATCAGGTAATGTATAATTAAATTTCTAGATAATTTCCATACAGATTTCAAGGAAGGAGAAAGTACAGTGAACCTGGAGGAGTTGTCATGTGCTTTTAGGAGGTGAGATTTGCTTGGTGACATTCCTAGTAAGTGATAGGAAGGAAGAAGAAAGGAAAAGATTCATAGGAAAAGATAATATTTAGGGATGGCAAATGTGGGCCCATTCTAAGTAAACCAATGTAAAGCTCTCACACCTTTTTTTTTTTTTCCTGTTACCAAATAAGCCTTTTTCAAGTTCGTTTGCCTCTTGAAATATGTCAAACAACTCATTCTAGGTTTACCGAGAAAGAGCTGCCTTTGATAGTTCCATCCTCATATCCCAGAAACAATCATTCTTGCATGGCACGGTTACCTCATTTAGTGCCCTTGGGAACTTTTGCAGGTGGACAGTATTTCACATGTAGTTTGGTTTGTGTACTCTAAACATCACTGAACAAAAGCAAATCCATTCAGAAAAATAGCACTAGAGGGATTGGAGGTTGCTAAAGATAGAATCATTCTCAGAAATGAAGTGGCCCAAAGCTTTGCTCTCCTTCAGAGTCTAGGAGGAAAGCAGTTTTACAGATAACATAAGGAGGGCATACACAGGAAGGAGCAGAGACAGAGGTAGGTTGTGTGTATCTATGCATGTTTGAAAACTATGATTAAACTGTGGCCATATTTTGTTTGACTACAATTTTCTAGAAAATAAATGGTTTTATATAGGTACTTACATATTGAAAAACAAGTACATGAAATCAACCATTTACGGATAAATTTCACTTTTTAAAGTATAAGTTAAATTCTTAGCAAACAATTAGATTGCCACAAAATCAATATAATTAAATTCTTCCTATAGTCAAAATAATCAATGATTATTTCAGTGGTGTATTCACATAGCCCAAAAAAGAGCCACACAGTTGACTTGGAGGGTAATGCTGCAGAACACCAATTGCAATGGGAATAATAAATGTGTGTCTAATAAAGCTTTCTCCCAGCTAGTTGGGCAACTGAGGAATAGTCTCTGCCACAAAATTGTCACAGAAACAATACCTAAACCATTTCTCTGGCTTCCTCAAACCTCTTTCTGAAAAGAGGTGTTTGTTTGTTTGTTTGTTGTTTGTGTTTCCAAATGAAGCCTTGTCTTAGTAACCTGTTTTGTGATGAGGACTGATAATTGCTGTTGAGTTGAGCTTTTTGGCCATACTGAAGCAGTTAGATTGGCTAGGTACTTAGGCTTGAAAACCACATCTATCAAGCCAACCCAAAAGGTCTATTATGTAGTCTTGGACCTTGCTAAAAATACTAAAACTAGGGAAAGTATGAATCATCCAGAAAAGTTCCAAATATATCTGACAAAAATAGCTGAACCAAAAAACATTATTTGTAGAACGAGCATTTATTAAGTTAAAACTAGTTAACAAAAAAGGAGTTCTGTAAAGTCTCAAGAATTCTTTGGTTTGTCAGATAAGCCCTTCTAATTGGTTGATACATTTTATACATTTCAAATTTCTTCACAGACTAAGGGAAAATTTTGCTATATGAGTAAAAGAAAAAAAAAGTAGTTAATTTAGGACTTTATTCTATGGATGGATTTCAATTCCTAAATGGGAATATTTCAGTATCCACAACTAAGTAAAGATTTTAACTATGGAGAAATATGCATCAGATATGCTTTAGAAAGTATCAGAGGGTGCCTGGGTGGCTCAGTTGGTTGAGCATCTGCCTTCAGCTCAGGTCCGAATTCTGGGGTCCTGGGATCAAGTCCTGCTTCTGAATCCCTGCTCAGCGGGGAGTCTACCTCTCCATCTCCCTCTACTCCTGCCCCCCACACTCTGTCATGATCTCTCTCTCTCAAATATTTTTTAAAGATTTTATTCATTTATTCATGAGAGAGAGAGAGGCAGAGGGAGAAGCAGGCTCCCCAAGAAGTAGGGAGTCTGATGCGGAACTTGATCCCAGGACCCCGGGATCATGACCTGAGCCGAAGGCAGACACTTAAACATCTGAGTCACCCAGGCGCCCTCAAATAAATAAAATATTTAAAAAATAAATATATTACCATGGCCCTCAACACTCACTTTTATCCAATTCAAAGCTCTTTTTACAGGTTAGAGGTTACTGAAGAAAGAATACAAACGAAAGACTTCATGCATAAAGTTTAGGTTTAATTATATCAGTAGGTCTGTTTATATTAAAAAAAAATTCTATTAAACCATTTAGAATTTGAAGTTAAAATTTGGAAGTATGCATATGAAATTGTGTCTTGTGTTTCTGAAAAATATGTATCATAAGGATCAACCTAATTCCGAAACAATATCCTTATTCTGACTTATTTTCCTTCCTCAGGTATAACGAGCATGTTACATGTAACAATGAACAGTACTCTCTGGAGGCCCAATTTCTCTGCTGTAAAAAAAATCCCGTTATACATGGCAATTTATTTATTTATTTTTTTTTTTTTTAAAGATTTTATTTATTTATTTGAGAGAGAGAGAATGAGAGAGAGCACATGAGAGGGGGGAGGGTCAGAGGGAGAAGCAGACTCCCTGCCGAGCAGGGAGCCCAATGCGGGACTCGATCCAGGGACTCCAGGATCATGACCTGAGCCGAAGGCAGTTGCTTAACCAACTGAGCCACCCAGGCGCCCTATACATGGCAATTTAAAAAGAAGGAAAGGAAATGCCTGTTAAGGATTTTTAGTGGATTATTAATATCATGAATTTAGCTTACTACTCTCTACTCACCTTAAACTGATTTTTAAAAGTTTTTCTAGAATGAGCATTTCCTCAGTGTGATGGTAATTATAATACAAATCATAATTCTTTTCTAGACAGAAACCTGATATGGCAGTTTTTAGCCCAGAATTACTTACCTGATTTATAATATCTAGTTTATAGTGTATATAATGAAAAACTCTAAGGATATAATGAAGGTTTTTGGGGTTTTTTTGGTATTTAAAAAAATCAATTTTACTCACAGGTTATAAGACGACTCTGGAAGCTTGATAGTCAAATTCATTTCCTAACTGTTGCTTTACACTCCTGCTCTGCATGCACATAGGTTTATTATGGCACAGTTGCCAAAATGGTCATTTCTTGTGCTCTAATGCACATTTGTCTGGAGTTCTTTTTTGTCTGACTCTTTCTGTCTTTTCTTCTGTTCTTGGTCACAACACAAACAGATTCACACCATCACACACACAGGCACACAAATCCACTATCACAATAAAAAATGTTATGGCTTTATTAAAGTAGATTGTCAAAAGGAAGAAAGTTAAGTCAAATTGTGGTCTTATGAGCTTGTCTGGGGTCCCCCAGGTACTATTTTTATGTGATGACTGAAGATACATTTATTACACTCTGCAATGTCTAAAATTTTAATTTTCCGCTTTGAAGCCTCTAAGATCTGTCTGGGATAGTCGGAAATGTGTTTCTAATTGCCTTTTCCATGCAAAAGAACTACAATAGATTACCAACAACAGGACTATTAATCATCCATCTAAGTGCAGCTTCTCTTCTGCATGCAATATTTATTAGCGTTTATATACTCCTGGCTAATGCTAACAATCAATGCCTACTTGATGAACCAACCTATATAATTGTCAAATACCTGAAACTCACCAAGAGATTAAGTTTATTATTGGTTTCTGTTCCAGATTGTATTTGTGATTCAAAGAAAGAGAGAAAGAAAAGATATCTTTTTGAAGTTTCTATTGGGAAGGGGAAAATGTTCTAGCTGCATTTTTCTTGTAGATAGCAGAAGCCCTTTCATTACTATTTTCTTACATCGACTATAATAACAAAATAGGAGGAGGTGGTTTTCCCTACCACTGAATTTGTGAAAGTCATTACAATGTACAGTTTCTGTGATGCTAGAATTAAGAACAAAATCCAATTACTGTAATAGTTTCATTGGGAAATTTCAGAACTTGGAAGAGTTAAGCCGAGTCCTCAATCAATTTACAAATATGATTTGGTTGCATGCTTTTTGTTACTTGATTTTGTGATTTTTAGTAAGATAGGATGCTATTTGCATTCTCAGAGTGATGTTCATTAACTACAGGTCAGCCTATTTTAAGTTTTAAAATTTTAGTAGTTAAACTTACACAGAGTATTATAATTCGGTGAAGGATATTACAAAATTTCCTTTTATTTATCAAACAAATATGAAATTGTAAGATTATGTTTTACATTTGAAATTTCTCAAGTTATTCTTATTTTGCATAGTAACTAATATATTGGTCTATAAACTAGTATGGTTTTAGTAACTGTCACCTCTTAATTTGGAATTTCTTGATTATCAAACTTAATTTTTGGCCTTAAACATTTTTCTACAGAATTCAAACCTGAAGAATTTTGAAGTCTATATTTACTCATTTGATCATTTATAAATACATGCTCTGTATATCATACCATACCAGATTCTATAAATGATTAAGACTCTGCTAATACCATTTACCTCAAAGTTTGTTTTTAAGAGGAAAAAGACACTCATGGTAAGTTCAATACCAATATACAAGTGTGATGTAAAGTCATCACTGAGGAAGCACAGTGAGAATTTAGGGGATTAATTCCAGGCAGTGTAGTTAGAAGACAGCATCTCAGAGACGGGGGGTCTTAACTGTATCAGGAAGAGTAGCTGGGACTTGGTCAAAGAGAAGAAAGGAGCTCAAGTCAGAAGGAAACTCGGGTGCGGAAATGATTTGTGTGTCTTGGTAGGCAGATCAAGGGGAGTGAGAGAGAGGGGAGTGTTTCTGTTGGAATTGCTGAATAGCCAGAGAGATGTTTACGAAGCCAGTCACTGAGCAGATTGTACATAGGGGACTGAATTTCAGACTCAGAGTCTGTATTTTACCTTGTAATAGAAATCCATTTTAAAATGATCTGTAGGAGGTGACAGGTCAGAAGCAGAATTTTACAGACATTTATCTAAACACAGTTGCAGGTAAGAAAAGAGTTGCACTGCCAGGAGACAGATTAGACTATCATCTCAAGAGTGCCATTAAACCTGCCCTGTGCCAGGCCACGGGAAGGGATATCCTGGTGAAGGACTGTGGCTTTGTAAGGATTGGAGATTCGCTTTTTTTTTTTTCTTTATGGCTGCATTTTTTTAAATTTATTTCAGAAAAAGAGCGAGTGTGAGATTGTGTGGGGGAGAGGCAGAGGGAGAGGGAGAGAGAATCTCAAACAGACTCCATGCCCAGCAGCGGGGCTTGATCTCAGGACCCTGAGATCATGACCTGAGCTGAAAACCAAGAGTCAGATGCTCAGCCAGCTGAACTATCCAGGTGCCCCTATGGCTGCAATTTTTAAATGAGGTAACATTGTAAAGAGGAAAAGTAGACTAACTAGGCCTTAGGAAATTTGCCTGTGTCTTGAGAGATCCTCTTATGCGTTGCTGGCCTCCCAAATCTCCAGAACATGTTGCTGACACATGCAGGTTATTGTTGTTTTCAGGACTTCGTGTTACTCAAGATAACTGGTGATATATGGTTTCCTCAATGTGAAAGCAAGGCAAACAGGATAAGAGCACAGATGTCACCGTCTCTCTTCTATGCCTCAGTAAGCCCATATTGTTTTCTTTCCTTCTCACGGCCGACCCTCATCGCTGCCACAAAACCCTTCCTTTCCTTTCCATTGCTCTTTTTATCATCAATGTTTTCCTTTTGTTTATTTTCTCCTTTTTGCTATTATAGATTGACAGTAAAAGGCACAGCAGAGGGATAAAACAGGAACAAAACAAAAACAGTGAGTCCCTTACTTCTAGAAACTTAGGGACACTCATTGTGGAGGGGAAAAAAAAGATTCCTGACTATCAACAGACGTCATTACGATAATTAGAGAAAAAAAGAGATAATTACAAAAGCTAAAGAATGGCATTTCCTTCATTTTTTCCTCTCACTTTCTCTCTTCAGAGATAGGCTATTCCTATCCCATTTTATAAGCATGTCAAGTAGCCTAGTCACTAACAAAGGAGGCTGGATTGTCATCAGATGGAGTGACATCAGGGCAGTTCCCCCAACAGCGTCTTGCCAAGTAGAGTAAGCACCTGAAGAGTTTTGTGACAAAGATATTCTGGGTGTCTTCATGTCACCAATCAGCCACCATAAGGATACAGGGTTACAGGAAAAGAGCTTGAACAGAGAAGACACTCTCCATCCTATGGCTCCTGCACAAGAGCCCGTGGCCACACACTTCCAAGCACTATGGTGTAACCTGCCACCATTTCTTCTAACTTATACCTAACCCTAAATTGTATATATTCTCTAAATGGTAACTGTCCAGAATAGTAACATTTAAATACTATTAATAAAATGTACACCACTATAAGTCACATATGCTTAATATGCATGTGTACTTATAATTTTTTTTTCAGTGAAAACACACAGAATAGCTATTTGGGGTATGTTTCCTGAGATATTTTGTTTCCTCAAGTCATCTGAAAACACCAAATCATGGGCCATTATTTACATATATTATAAAAACTAGACTCAGTCTAAACTTTCAGGAGAGGGGAATCTGGTCCCACACTCCAAAATTCATCCTTTCATGTGAAATTCAGAACATTTGCCACAATTTTTCAAAGTGGCATATCCTCTAGCAATAGGCTGTGCATATGAAGAAAATTCTTTGGTATTTTTTAGTAAGAGAGGTTCCTCCAGTATTTGTACATCTGTTCTCAATATTGTCACCAGGTAGGTAGTCTTTCTGGTGGATAATGGAAGTTAATTAAACCTAGCACATGTTTTATTTACAATATTTTAGCAGTAGTGTTTAACACAATTCTGCTGGTATTTTTTCTTCAAAAATATTTACAATTTCCATTTTAGTGGGCTGCTTGAACATTAAAATCAGCCTTCAGTTCTTTAATTAAAGTGTAAGGGCATTACCGCAGAAAGCTCTTGTTGCTCAAATGAAATATAAAGCATGTGGGGGGAAATAAAAATGTCCCAAGCTCTCCGAGGCAATTAGGCCCATTAGTTGCAGTTCTCCTTTAAGAGGGAGAGGATAATCTAATTGAATGACCATATGCACTATTTTATCAGGCTGATGCTTTGCATTTTAGCATAGCTGGTGTTTATGAAAAGAACCTGTCACAGAAAGAATCTTTGAAATGGCCAAAACAGACCATTTATCATCCTGATCTGCTTCTTACTTTAAATCTTTGCATAATGTAAAAAGTCAGTAAGGTGACTGCTGAGAACCCAACAATTTTTTTTAAGCATAGGTTACTATCACATCCTCCTCAGTTACACACCTAAGATTATCATCAGCTCAAATCATTTATCAGTAAACAAACTTTGGAGTAGCTTACATAAAACTATGTTAAAGGCAATCAAATGCCAGATCAAGAGTCTGGTTTTGATAGAAATGATCTGTAAATTTTAAGAACTATGAAAGTTAGATATCCAAAGGAAAACACAGTTATTTTAATTAATTTTGTGTATTGTAAGGTACTTGTGGTTCCACTGATTAACTGATATCTCAACTTTCAGGGCATATCTATTTTCTACAATCACAATATAGTGTCATGATCTAATTGTGCACAATACATCCCTTAATCAATCAGTGCCCTTGCCCTTCTTTGAACAATTGTCTGATATTTAACTAAGGCTATGCCAACAATACTCTCTTATGCTAAAAGGAAAAAAAAAAAAAAAAGTCCTAATCCCTAACTAGATGACAGAATAAGATCCTGACTTCACCTCCTTCCATAGATGTAACAAGTCTACAACTACAAAAAGGGCAACTCTTTGAGAACAGCCTGAAGACTAGCAGAATAGCTCTTCCACAGCTAAAGTGAGAAATAAAAAGCCTCATCAAGAACAGTAGGAGGGGCAGAGATGTGGTCTGTTTGGGACCCACACTCCTGGCATATATGGCCCTCAAGCATTAGGGATATCACAGGCATAGAGGTCCTCCATGAGGAGCAAGGGCTTCAAGCCCCTCATTGGGTACCCCTTATCCTGGGAACAAGCACAGGGAAGACAAGCTTCCATAACATCTGGCTTTTAAAATCAGTGGCGCTTAATTCTACGAAAGCCAGAGGGTTGTAAGAAAAAGAGACTCTACTCTTCATTAAGGGGCCCACACAAACTCACTTGCTCTAAAACTCAGCACAAAGGCAATAGTTTAAAAGGTGCCTGGGCCATAGGTGAAAGAGATTTAATGACTAATTTTAGGATGTGTGCCAGAGGGATAGGGATCTGTAGGAAATTTCTCCAGAAACAGAAGCACTGGTAGGCACCATTTTTCTTGCCTTCCTTCTGCCTACTTGAAACAATGCTAGTGCGTGCCACTTTTGACAATCTCCATCCACCTTGCTGGAATCACTCACCCCACCCCAGTGTTCCCCTGTGGACATGCCTCTGAAGGCACCCCTCCGAAACAGCTCCTGCCCTTACACACCCTCTGGACAGCCTTGGTCAGGACCAGCTTCCCCCACAAAGCACCACTGCCCCACCACACCAGACAGAAGGCCTCAGCCGAAACTGGTAGCCCTCCAAAGTAGTTTCTGCCCTGGTGGCCACAACCAACTTAATAGAGTTATATAGGTTGTTATATATGAATCCTATGGTAACCACAAACCAAAAACCTATAATAGATTAACAAAAAATAAACAGAAAGGTATCCAAACATAACACTAAATAAAGTCATTAAATCACAAAGAAAGAAAACAAGAGAAGAATAAAGGAACAGAGAAGAACTGTGAAAACAATCAAAAATCAACCAACAAAATGGCAATAAGTACACACCTATCAATAATCATTTTAAATGTAAATGATCTAAATGTTCCAATCAAAAGACATAGGATGGGGGAATGGATTTTAAAAAAAAGACCCAACTATATGCTGCATATAAGGGACTCACTACAAACCTAGCCACATACAAATGAAACTAAAGGGATGATAAAAAGTATTCCATGCAAATGGAAGTTTAAAAAAAAAAAAAAAAAGATGTGGTAGCAAAGCAATACTTATATCAGACAAAATAAACTTTAAAACAAAGACTGTAATAAGAGACAAAGAAGGGCATTACATAATGATAAAGGGATCAATCCAACAAGAGAAATATAACAATTATAAATATCTATGTACCCAACACAGAAACACCTAAATTTATAAAGCAAATATTAACAGACATAAAGGGAGAAATTGACAGCAATACAAAAATATTATGGGTTTTTAATACCTCACTTACCTCAATGGATAGATCATCCAGACAGAAAATCAGTAAGAAAGCAGTGGCCATAAATGACCCATTAGGCCAGATGGGTTTAACCAATATATACACAATATTCTAACTAAAACAATAGAATACGCACACTTTTTGAATGTACATGGAACATTCTCCAAGACAGATCACATGTTATGCCATAAAACAAGTCTCAGTTATTTTAAGAGATTGAAATCATCTCAAGCATCTTTTCCAACTACAATGGTATGAAACTAGAAATCAATTAAAGGAAAAAACTGGAAAAAACGAAAACGTGGAGGCTGAACAACATGCTGCTAAACAGCCAATGGGTCCCAACAAATTAAAGCGGACATAAAAAAATATACAGAGACAAATTAAAATGAAAACACAAGGGATGGGGTGGCTGGGTGATAGATATTGGGGAGGGTATGTGCTATAGTAAGCACTGTGAATTGTGTAAGACTGTTGAATCACAGACCTGTACCTCTGAAACAAATAATGCATTATATGTTATAAAAAAAAAAAAAAAGAAGAAGATAGCAGGAAGAGAAGAATGAAGGGGGGGAAATCGGAGGGGGAGATGAACCATGAGAGAGTATAGACTCTGAGAAACAAACTGAGGGTTCTAGAGGGGAGGGGGTGGGGGAATGGGTTAGCCTGGTGATGGGTATTAAAGAGGGCATGTACTGCATGGAGCACTGGGTGTTATATGCAAACAATGAATCATGGAACAGTACATCAAAAACTAATGATGTAATGTATGGTGACTAACATAACATAATAAAATAAAATTTAAAATAAAAATTAATGATGTATGGTGATTAACATAATAATAAAAAAATAAATTAAAAATAAATAAATAAAATGAAAACACAACAGTCTAAAATCTTTGAGACAGCAAAATCAGTTCTAAGAGGGAAATTTATAGTGACACAGGCCTACCTCAAGAAATAAGAAAAATCTCAGACAATCTAACCTTACACCTAAATTAGAAAAGAACAAAGCCTAGCGTTAGCAGAAGGTAGGAAATAATAAAGATCAGAGTAGAAATAAATGAAATAGAGACTAAAAATTAATGAAAAAGATTAATTAAAACATGAGTCAGATTTTTGAAAACATAGCAAAATTGATAAACCTTTAGCCAGACTAATCAAGAGAAAAAGAGAAAGAACACAAATGAAATCAGAAATGAAGAGATGTAACAACTGACACAACAGAAATATGAGGGATTTTAACAGAATACCATGAAAAATTATATGCCAGCAAATTGGACAACCTAGAAGAAATGGCTACCTAGAATAGTTAGAAACCTACAATCTTTCAAAACTGAATCAAGAAGAAATAGAAAACCTGAACAGACCAATAACAAGTAATGAAAGTGAATGAGTAATCAAAAAATTCCCAACAAACAAAAGTCCAGGACCAGATGGATTCACAGGTGAATTCTACCAAACATTTAAAGAAGATTTAATAGTTATTCTCCTCAAACTTGGGGTGCCAGAGTGGCTCAGTTGGTTAAGCATCTGAAGCATCTGCCTTAGGCTCAGGTCATGATCCCAGGTTCCTGGGATCCTGCTTCTCTCTCTCCCTCTGCCTGCCACACCCTCTGCCTGTTCCCTCTCTCCCTCCCTACCTCTCTCTCTCTGTCAAATAAAATCTTCAAAAAAAAAAAAGTTTATTTTCCTCAAACTCTTCTAAAAAATGAAAGAGGAAAGAAAACTGTGAAATACATTCTATAAAGCCAGCTTTACCCTGATAACACAACCAGCTGAAGACACTACAAATGAAACAAAAAAAAAACCAAAAAAAAACAAAATACAACACATAAAACCCATCAACAACAAAAACTACAGTCTCATATCCCTGATGAACATAGATACAAAAATCCTCAACAAAATATTAGAAAACTACATTCAACAATACATTAAAAGAATTATTCATCATGATTAATTGGGATTTATTCCTGGAATCCAAGGATAATTCAATATTTGCAAATCGATCAACATGAACCATACATCAACAAAATGAAATTTAAAAAGTCATATGATCCTCTCAATAGATGCAGAAAAAGCAGTTGACAAAATTCAGCATCTGTTCATAATAAAAACCCTCAGCAAAGTGAATTTAGAGGTAACGTGCCTCAAAATAATAAGGTCCATATACAAAAAACCCCACAGCTAATATACTCAATAGTGAAAAACTGAGAGCTTTTCTTCTAAGATCAGGAGCAAGGCAAGGATATCTCTCTCACCACTTTTATTCAACATAGTACTGGAAGTCCTAGCCGAGCAATCAAAAAAGAGAAATAAAACACTCCAAGTTAGTAAGGAAGAAGTAATAATGCCACTATTTGCAAATGACATGATATCATACATAGAAAAGCCTAAAGACTTCACCAAAAAACTATTAGAATAAATGAATTCAGTAAACTTGCAGGATACAAAATTAATACACAGAAATTGGTTATGTTTCTACACAGTAATAACAAAGTAGTGGAAAGAGAAATTTAAAAACAAATTCCATTCATAATTGCACCAAAAAGAATAAAAAACTAGGACTGCACTTAACCAAAGAGGAGAAATACTTGCACTCTGAAAACTATAAAACATTGATGAAAAAATTGAAGATGACACAAAGAAATGGAAATATATTCCATGCTCATGGATTGGGAGAATACTGTTAAAATGTCCATACTACCCAAAACAATCTACAGATTCAATGCAATCCCTATCAAAATACCAACAGCATTTTTCACAAAACTAGAAAAAATAATGCTAAAATTTGTATGGAACCACAAGAGACCCCAAATAGCCAAAGAAATCTTGAGAAAGAAGAATAAAGCTAGAGGTATCACAATCCTAGAGTTCAAGATATATTACAAAGCTGTAGTAATTAAAACAGTATTGTACTAGTACAAAAACAGACACATAGATAAATGGAACAGAAAAGAGAGTCCACAAATAAACCCAAACTTATACGGTCAATTAATCTATGACAAAGGCAAGAATATGCAATGGGGAAAAGATGGTCTTCAACAAATGGTGTTGTGAAAACTGAACAGCTAAATGCAAAAGAATAAAACTGGACTACTTTCTTACACCATATACAAAAATAAATTCAAAATAAGGGCCTAAATGTGAGACATGAAGCCATTTCCTCTTCCTAGAAGAAAAGATAGGCAGTAATTTCTTTAACCTTGGCTGTTGCACATTTTTCTAGATATGTCAAACTACTGGGACTATACCAAAATAAAAATTTTTGCACGATGAAGGAAACCATTAACAAAATGAAAACACAACCTACTGAATGGGAGAAGATATTTGTAAGTGATATATCTGGATAAGGACTTAATATTCAAAATAGATAAAGAACTTACATAACTCAACACCAAATAAACCTAATCTGATTTAGAAATGAGCAGAGACCTGAATAGACACTTTTTCCAAAGAAGACATACAACAGATACATGAAAAGATGCTCAACATCACTCATCATCAGGGAGATGCAAATCAAAACCACAATGAAATATTACTTTATACCTGTCATAATAGCTAGGAACAAAAAGACAAGAAATAACAAATGTTGGTGAAAAAGGAACCCTTGAGCACTGTTGGTGGAAATGTAAACTGGTGCAGTCACTGTGGAAAACATTATGGAGGTTCCTCAAATATTAAACACAGAAATACCATATGATCCAGTAATCACCCATAAATATGGGGTATTCACCCAAAGAAAATGAAAACACTAATTTGAAAAGATAAATTCACTCTTGTTATTTTAGCATTATTTACAATAGCCAAGCTATGGCAGCAACTCAAGTATTCATCGATAGGTGAATGGATAAAGAAGATGTGGTATGTATACACAATGAAAAATTAATCATAAAGAAGGATGAGATATTGCCATTTGCAACAACATGGCTGGACATAGAGGTTATTATGCCAAGTGAAATACGTCAGAGAGACAAATGCCATATGATCTCACTTATATGTGGAATCTAAAGAACAAAACAAATCAACAAAAAGCTGAAATAGACCCATACATATAGACAACTGAAGGCTTCTAAAGGGGCTAGCTGTAGGAAGATGTGCAAAATGAATGAAGGGGAGTGGGAGATACAGGCTTCCAGTTATGTATTGAATAAGGCACAGGGATAAAAGGTACAGCATAAGGAATATAATCAATGGTATTGTAATAGTGTTGTACAGTGACTGATGTTAGCTACATCAGTGATGAGCATGGCATAAGGTAAAAAAAGCTTAATCACTATGTTGTACACCTGAAACTAATGTAACATTGTGTATCAACTATACTTAAAAAAGAGTATCTTATTTGGAATCTTTTTAAGTTTTTTAAGATTTTATTTATTTATTTTAGAGAGAGAGTGTGTGTGAACCAGCATGAGCAGGAGAGGAGCAGAGGGAGAGGGACAAGCAGACTCTACGCTGAGCACAGAGCTCAATGCGGGGAATGATCTTAGGACCCTGAGATCATGACTGGAGCCAAAATCAAGAGTTGAACACTTAACCAATTGAGCCAACCAGGCATCCCTTTTAATAAGTTTTTATTCAAATTCCAGTTAGTTAACATACAGTGTAATATTAGTTTCAGATGTACACTGTAGTGATTCAACACTTCTATACATTTTCTTGTTCTAATCACAAGTTCCCTCCTTAATCCCCATCACCTATTTCACCCAAGGCCCCACCCACCTCCCCTCTGGTAACCATCAGTTTGTTCTCTATAGTTAGGAGTCTGTTTCTTCATTTCTCTTTCTCTCTCTCTTCCCCTTTGCTCATTCTGTTTCTGTTTCCTTTTTTTAAGAGGGAGAGAGCATGTGTACATGAGGGAGGGGGAGGGAGAGAGAGAATTTTTTTTTTTAAGATTTTATTTTTTCATTTGAGAGAGAGAGAGCACAAGCAGGGAGGAGGGACAGAGGGAGAGGGAGAAGTAGACTCCCTGCTAAGCATAGAGCCCGATGTAGAACTCAATCCCAGGACCCTGGGATCATGACCTGAGCTGAAGGCAGATGCTTAACCGACTGAGCTATCCAGGCGCCCTGGAAGAGAGAATCGTTAGCAGATTCCATGCCCAGCACGGAGCCTGACAATGGGCTCGATCTCATGACCCTGAGATCATGACCTGAGCCAAAATCAAGAGTCAGCCACTAAAATAACTGAACCATCCAAGTGCTCCATTTGTTTTATGATTTGGAAGCTTTTAAAATAAAAATCAGAGTCTAAAAATCCTAAAATGTAAATTATCCTCATAATTTAAAATTTTTTCACAAATTTTGGGTCTCTGTGAAATATTGTACAGAAATATTATTATGGCTAGTTGTCCTGTGACCGCTCCAGTATTGGAACAAATACTTCTCAGTTTATATTTAGTTGCTTTCCTTCCCTCTGAGTCTGTTTCTCTTATCTGTACACAACCAAGTCAAGGTTACACCCTGGTGTGTTTGTGCCAGGCTGAAAGTGTCTGACCAAATGAGGATGCCTTGATGGTTTTTGACAAAGCAGAGTCCTAGTACTTATTCTCTATTTCTCACTGTGTCCAAAAATTGCCTTTTCAAGAGTTATGAGGGTAGTTTTTGTTTCATTTTGTTTTTGTTGCTGTGGTAGTCCTCTTAATTCTGTTATTTAAACTTATGAAGGACTATAGAGAAATATTTGGGGTTTTTTTCTGATAGAAATACTTAATACTTCAACCCAACACAAATCTTGTCTGAAATGTAAACAAACTACTAGATTAAATTAGAAATTAGAAGTTAAAATTAGTAAAAGATAATTAGAAAATATCAAAAATAATAAAGGAATCAATATAAAATATATTGAGATGTTCTGCATGACAAAAGACTTACTTAAAATGCCAAAACCCACTGACTTTTTAATTCATTGCATTCAGTATACTACTCCCTTTTATATTACCCTATTTAGCCATTTCCAAACCAACCTATCCCATAGTATATATAGCCTTTAGCAGCTGCTCCTAGTAAGAAATGCTGTGACATAGAAAGGTTTATTGGAAACAGACATTTTCAAACTCACAATAACTTTACAAATATAAGTTATATCCCACTGATAAAATCCAGAACAAAACTGATTATCAGGGATTTGTAGTAGGGAGGTGGTTCTATTTTTTTTATTAAAATAGTAATATTATTTGTTACTGGAAGAAGTAGAAAAGATATATAATGCAATTTCATTTTCTAAGGTTTCTCTATTTTGCAAATGTTTAGATTATAGCAATTGTTATAAGTGTCCAGTAATGACTACATTCAAGGAGTAAACGTAAATGTTTGTGGGTTATGATCACTAAACTAAATCAAAGGTTGTTCCAGTTTAAATATTCAAAGAATATCTGTATGTTTACAAATAGTTCTGTTCTTTTCCTCTAGAAATTCAAGTGATTCGAAAGATTGTAAATTAAACAAAACTAAGGAGCAATAATCTAAGAAAATCACCTACCAAATAAATTTCATAGGGTGGACTTTCTCTTTTGCAGATTAAATTTAAAATTGTATGTAAAACAGGGGCGCCTGGGTGGCTCAGTTGGTTAAGCGACTGCCTTCGGTTCAGGTCATGATCCTGGAGTCCCAGGATCAAGTCGCGCATCGGGCTCCCTGCTCGGCGGGGAGTCTGCTTCTCCCTCTGACCCTCCTCCCTCTCATGTTCTCTGTCTCTCATTCTCTCTCTCTCAAATTAAAAAAAAAAAAATTGTATGTAAAACAAAGAAACAAAACCTTAAAAAATAAATTTGATTCAACAAGATATAAACTATACTACATGTGTTTATGGATATCTACAGAAAAGGCTAAGTTATGGACCTTTTAATCCTCTGAACCCATGTATGAAGACAAAGTAAGAATAAGATTTTTTCTAAGTAAGTTTTAAATTGCAAAACCATCCTAGAAATACTAAGGGACTACTAATAAAATCAGACACCTCTTAACGAAGCAGTTTCACAACAGGACAGCTTGAAAGATATCTCAAAGAAGATATAAATAAAAATAAAAACATTTTACATATAAAAATAAAAATTAATATAAAATAAAAATAAAATAAATATAAATAAATAACATTATATATATATAATAAATATTACTCTGCCATGAAAAAGAATGAAATCTTGCCATTTGCAACAAAGTGGATGGAACTGGAGGGTATAATGCTATGTTAAATAAGTCAGTCAGAGAAGGACAAATACCATATGATTTCACTCATATGTGCAATTTAAGAAACAAAACAGATGAACAAAGGGTAAGGGAAGGAAAAATAAGATAAAAACAGAGAGGGAAGCAAACCATAAGAGACTCTTAACTATAGAAAACAAACAGAGGTTTGCTGAAGGGAGGTGAGTAGGGGATGGGGTAACTGGGTGATGGGCACTAAGGAGGGCACTTGATGTAATGAGCACTGGCTATTACAGGCAACTGATGAATCATTAAATTCTACCCCTGAAACTAATAATACACTATACTGTGAATTAAATTGAATTTAAGTAATTTTTTAAAAAAATCATTTAAAAAATCATAAAAAATATTGGAAATTCTGATTTTAACATTTACTAGTTATGTTTTGTTTGGCAAGTTATTTAACTATATAAAAATTTCTGAAGGTAGAATTGTGATGAAAATCAAAGAAAAATTGTTTATCATAATATTTGGAATATGTTACTCTAACACATAACATAGTGTTAACTATATTTTTGTTTGTTTGTTTAAATTCATCAATCTGACAATTTCATTCTTCACTTTGAGGAGGTCCTAAGGATTCATGTTGTGTTGTTCCCTATGAGAGGTAAAGCTATTCTGTATATTTCTTTAAATATAACTTCATGGATGTCTTTTGTTAATGACATATGTAATGCCCATCTTCACAATCAAAATAATTTCAAGAAATAAATAAAATTTCAATCTTTCTGCCATTTTCCAATTTCATCTTCCTGAAATAACCAGAGTTATTTGTTTAGTTATCCAAAATCATTTCTACAGCATACATTCATATAAAAAACTCATTTTTTCCCCTAAAAATATGTTCTACAACTTTCTTTTCCTATTTAAAAATACCATAATTTTGAATATTCAAATAAAAATGCTTCCAACTATAATGGCAATTTCTAAAAATTAGTTCACAAAAAAACCCAAACTTCATTATTTCTTCAAGTTTTTATTATAATTGGGATTAAATACCAATAAATTCAGGTCTAAATTTTATTATCTCACCCTGCATTATAGAAGGAAAATTGAACTCTGTGTCTACATTTAGAATTACTTCAGTTAATTCTATGTCCATTATTCTTTTTCTTTTAATTGAGTTGCCTTAACTTCAGTAAATTGCTCTGGTGACCAGATTTCATTAGCATGTGTATAAATTCTCACCTGCATGTCTTGGCAATTTATCTATATTAGCAATTTCCAATAGCCCAAGAGAATACAACATGGTTGTTTTCTCCCTTTTGTTCTGGTGATCATAGAATAAGCCTCATTCTTCAGTCAATGAATTTGAGGTTTGAACTAAGATAAATTATTTCCAATCTTAAGTTCCTTCAGGACAGAGACTCAGACATGTGTATTTTTCCAGTGCCTAACATAGGGCATTATACTTAGGCAAAGAAGACACTTTGAATCCTTGAATTGAAATATAATTTTTGGAAAGCTAGGGTATTATTTAGTACACTATATATCTACAAAAGATTGTATGCCCAAATTTTATGTACCCAGGTGGATATGGGAGCCAAAGTAGAGTAAGATACACCTGAGGGCGACTAGTATGTTTGAGCCTCAGTATTTCATTCTTTACTTCTAACAAAATGGGAATAATAAAAATAGTAAAAACTACTTCATAGAAGCATTGTGAGTATTAAAACAATATAAAGGAAATAGTATTGTCTGGCACATAATATGAACTCAGTGAGGGTGAGTGGTGGTTCTCAGACTTCTTGAGGAAAGAGGAAAATGGAGAAACATTTTTTGAATCCCTATCACGTGTCAAGTATGGTGGTTATAAGTGCTTTCCTTAGGTCACTCATGTTTTCATTATTAAATAATCAAATCTCTATATTACAAATAGAAATTAAGACTCAAGGAAGTTATAGTTATTTACTGACATGTGGTGAATAAGAGTTCAAGTCCAGAATGTCTCAGACCAGAGACCTTGCTCTTTCCTTAACACCCTGAACCAGAATGCTATGGCAATGTGGGTCACTAGCTTCTATTTATGATTTCTTGGTGAATTTTCTAGGTTATTATTATTAAACAATGTTCATTTGGAGGTAAGTGAAAAAAGAAAGCTTACATTTTCAAATACTAGCTTAAATATTTAGCAATACACACGTACACACTATAGTGAACACTCAATGCATATGAACCATTGCTACTAGTAGCTGATAAAGGTGGGGATGAATATAATTATTTATTCTGTAATTCTGAATACAAAGAGAAAATGGTTACAGACTGGTGAGGTCAGCTGTTCTAGCATAGCTCCTTTGTACCTCCTTCCTTCCCCCGTGTTTTTCATGATAATGACCCTGCTGATTTAAGTCACAGGTGATAGAAGGGAACTGCCAACAAATAATAGTAAGAACTCAGAAAATACTACATTTTATGGAAATGCTAAATCAAAGAGTCAAACCTTTCTGATTGAGGACAATAGACAGGATATTCTCAACACCTAATGCAGTCTCTAATCTGGTATAAACCAAAAATTTCAGCTATTTATGAAAATTACTTGCAGCAATTTTAATTTTAAGGCTTTTAAAATGCAGAGACCCCCTAATGAGAATTCTTTTCTACTTCAGAGTTTTCAATGTTGTCATTTCATTTAATGTGGCTCCTAGGTTTTTATATTCCTTTTTCAAGTTCCTAACATCTTAGAGGCTTGTTGTGGATTAACGAAGAAATATATGACAAAAATACATTCTGATAACATTCTCTCACTTTAGATAACATTTTTCTTATATGAGTTTACAATAACACAAAAACACAACAGCAAAAGGAAAGCTTACAATGATATTAAACTTAATTCTCTCTTTGCTAATTATTCTCCAATGTATATATTTATATATTAATATTATATATTACTTTTATATATTTATTATAATATATAATTATATATAATATATAATTATATATAGTATATAATTATATATATTAGTAATATATACTTAATATATATTTATATATATAATCATGTCTGTTTATAGAGTGAAATTCCTTTATGGAGTAACCAAAAAACACAAAGTATTAAGTGAATATTTAGGAAGTTCTAGATCATAAACTATTATCCCAGAGAGGTGTGTGTGTGTGTGTGTGTGTGTGTGTGTGTGTGTGTGTGTTTAAGCATCTTGAATGACTTAACATATCCCAGACTCCTGATTCTCATAATGTTTTCTAGCTTCCATAAATGCCAGGCTTTTGGTCATTTTTCTACCTGTGTAGCACATCACCCCAGCCAGAAGCATGTTTCCCCCACATTGTTGCTTATCTGAGAAAATAACCGTTCAAAAATTCCATTCAGATCAAAACAACTTTATGGCCTAATCAAGATTCATACCTGGATTCAGAAAGACTTGTATTGAGCATTGGTGGCATTGTACAGGATGACTAAGGCTTCAAGTAGGATTTCAATGAAATAAAAGTTATCTCTTGTAAAACTGCTTATAATCTAAGTACAGACTTACATTACTCTGTTATTTTTAGGGGTCCTGTGTCTGTGTGTGTTGCGGGGGTGTTGGACGGGAGGCATGCACTTTTGCACAGTGAAAAGGAGACCAAGATATCATTTTTATCCATGTTGGTTGGGAATGCATGTAGGATGGCATCACCAGGTAATGTACAGGATGCCCAGATAAATTTGAATTTCAGATAAATAATGAGTTTTTTTTTTAAGATTTTATTTATTTATTTGACAGAGAGAGACACAGCAAGAGAGGGAACACAAGCAGGGGGAGTGGAAGAGGGAGAAGCAGGCTTCCTGCGGAGCAGGGAGCCCGATGCGGGGCTCGATACCAGGACCCTGGGATCATGACCTGAGCCGAAGGCAGACACTTAACGACTGAGCCACCCAGGTGCCCCAAACAATGAGTTTTTTAATATAAGAATATATCAAATATGGCATGGAGTATAGTTATACTAAAATATTATTCAATGTTAACCTAAAATTCAAATTTAACTGAGTGTTTTATATTTCTTGTTATATCTGGCAACCTTAATATAGGTACAAAGTTCCTAGAAAACAATTGGCGAGAACACAATAATTCCATTTAGACGTATTATTCTAAGGAAATAATATCAAAAATGCAGACAAAGATGTGCCTTTACAAAGATATTCCATTTCATGCACTGAATTTCACACATTTTCTAGGCACTGGGGATAAAACAAAGAAGAATGCCATAAGATTCTTGCATTCATAGAGCTGGCATTCTCACAGAAAACTGAAAATGTTAAAATAAATAAAATATCAGTTCCATGATAAGAATGAAACTAGATAATATGAAAGAGGGACAAAGAAGCTGCTTTTCATTGGCTGTTAAGGGAAAGCCTTAGTGTAAAAGTGACATTTAGGCTGAGAAATAAATAAAAAGTAAGAGCCAGAAGTAGTAGACATGCCGAATGTGGGAAACAAACAGAAAGGTTGTAAAACTTCACGTATTAAAACAACAGCAAGAAAAGTCACAGTGTGGCTGGAGACAGTAAATGCAGGAAGAGTATATGAGACAAAGCAAAGTTGTAGGGATTTACAGGTTCTGATTAATTTGAGATCCAAAAGATCAGAGTACTGAATTCGGATTTTATAGTAAATGCAGTAAGAAACAAAAACAGGGGGTTAAGCAGATAGATGGGATAAGATATAATTTTTGTTTTATAAGGATACTTCTAGTAAGTGGATGGTAAACAGTCACGTGTGCAAACTAGGCAACCGTTGAGGAGTGTCTTGTGGGAGAGACTAAGGTAGTAGTAGGGAGATGAGAACTGCATGTATAAGGAACACAATGAGTTCAAGGTGGCGGGATTTCCTGGCACCTTGGCTGTGGGGATTAAGATAAGAGAGGAGTCAACAGTACCTGGTACTCTTTTTTGGTTTACTCAAATAGTAGATGGTGACAACATTAGAGAGGTGTGTATAACTAAAGGAGTTTGTGGACTGGGAGTTTAACTTGGGATATGTTAACTTTGAGAAACTTATAAGATATTCATGTGGAGATGTAAAGAAGCAGGTGGCTATGAGTTTGGAAACCAGGAGAGAGATCAGGCTGAAGATGTAACTTGGCATTTAGGTATATAAAGGCAGAGCAGTGATGAGAGATTTTCTAGAAGAGGCAATAAACAGAGAAGGAAGTGGTAACAAATTTGAGTCCTGAAAAAGAGATCTCGAAGAGCAGCCAGCCAGAGACTGAGGAGGAGTAGACAGTGAGTAAAGAGAAAATCCAACAGAGAATAATACACAAAAAAACTAAGATAGTGTTTTTTTCAGAAAATAAGATTGGTCAAACTAGATAGAATGAACCTACTGAAAGGGTAATTTGAGAGATGGGGAGAGCTCATGTAGTATTTGGTAATATGACAGTTACTGGTGATGGGGTATGAGTAGATTCGGTGGAGTGGTCAGGAGCAGAAATCTGGCTGAACTTAATGAAGGGGAAAATGCGGATGAGAAAGTGGGTATAAAGCTACTGACAACATATTCAAGGAGCTGTGCTATAAAAGGAAGCAAAGAAATGTGGTTATATTTTAAAGGAAGGTTTTTTTCTTCTAATAGATGAAAGAACCTAAAGAGTATTTTATGTTGATGAAGATATTCAATAGAGAAGGAGGAATTGATGGTGTGGAAGAGAGAGAAATTGCAAGATTAATTATCTTGAAAGATAAGATAGGATGGGATCTGGAGCTCAAGTGGAAGGATTGACCTTTGATAAGATTAGGGTGCTTCCTGAATTGTAGCAATGATCAGATGACAGTAAAGGGGGAGGAGAGTATATGGAAAGTTCGAAATAATAAAAGAAAATATTTAATACTTTGAAATATGGATTCCACTTTAAAAATACAAGAACTGGGAAATGAACCATATCATGTAATGTAATGTAGCCATTAATATGAATATTTTAACGAGGAAGGGAAAAAAACCCTCAATGTTAATTTAAAAAGGATTAACACCATGTATATATAGTATGATATCAAGTATGTAAAAAAATTATGTAAAAATAGCAGAACCTATGCTAAAATACTAATAGTGGTTAAATATGGGCTTTGTTATTATGGCTACAGATTATTTCATACTTTACATATTTACATAACAGGGAAATACTTTTAAGTGGTGTTTCACAGTAATGGATTAAGACCACATGAAAAGGGATTCTCTATCCCTCTTCACCAATCTCTACATATGAGTCAAGTAATTCTAATACTAATTCTAGTTTATTTTTAGAAATTTCAAATGGAAGGTCAAGTAGTGAATAAATTATGTATAATCAAGGACTGCTTTTAGATATATTTGAGAGTCTCCTGAAGAAAGACTCCATAGAAGAAAAAGAAATTGTATCCATCATTTTAGAATGATCTATTCAATACAATCATCAGGCTATACTCTTTACCACAAGAAGAGGAAGAGGTGTAAGAATTGACAAAAAGTATACAAACAAGGGCAGAAGACAACACTGTAAAACAAATGTATATCCAAGAACCACTTTTTTTTTGGTTATTATTATGTTCATTTAGCCACTGTATATACATAATTAGTTTTTGATGTAGTGTTCAATGATTCATTAGTTAAGTATAACACCCAGGGCTCATCACAGCACCTGCCCTCCTCAATACCCACCACCTGGTTACCCCCTCCCCCACCCTCTTCCCCACTGAAACCCTCAGTTTGTTTCCTGGAGTCCATAGTCTCTCATGGTTCATCTCCCTCTCTGATTTCTCCCGCTTCAGTTTTCCCTCCCTTCCGCTATGGTCCTCTGTGCTATTGCTTATGTTCCACATGTGATGAAACCATATAATAATTGTCTTTCTCTGCTTGACTTATTTCACTTAACATAATCCCCTCCAGTTCCATCCATGTCGATGCAAATGGTGGGTATTCATCATTTCTGATGGCTGAATAATATTCCATTGTGTATATGAACCACATTTTCTTTATCCATTCATCTGTTGAAGGGCATCTCAGCTCCTTCCACAGTTTGGCTATTACGGAAGTTGTTGCTATGAACATTGGGGTGCACATGCCCCTTCTTTTCACTACATTGTTGGGGTTAATGTAGAGCATGAAATCAGCCATAATACCTGGCTTGCTAAAATTTAACACAGAGGCCGCTGGGGGCAAGAGAGGGTTTCAGAGAAGGGCGTGGGCCTTTGGAATGCTGGGGCCTGCCTGACCACTCTGCCGTTGAAATGCCATGGAGAGTTACCTTCCCCGAAGCTCTCTTAGCCCAAACAGCCTCCCTGTGATCTAAGAGATGTGTGCATTGTCCTTTAGGCTGTTTAGTAGAACACACAGATTAGTATATCTTATCTTTCTTGTAAATCCTCTGTTTCAGTAAGACCCCTTGTCACACATCACTTGCTTGAGAAACAGTGATAAGGATATCCTGAAGGACCAATTAAAGAGGGATCAAAGAAGAGCAAAGGGTCTTCGTCTCTGAGCATTGACCCTTCTCCTCTCTTTCATGGCAAAGTTTGAAGTAATCTTTCATCCATCGGTACAGGGATTGCTGGCCATTCCCGGCACTACGCTGTATCTTTGGCATAAATACCTGGTAGTGTAATTGCTGGGTCATAGGGTAGCTCTATTCTTAACAACTTGAAGAACTCTGGAAACAGTTCCATACTGTTTTCCAGAGTGGCTGTACCAACTTGCATTCCCACCAACAGTGTAAGAGAGTTCCCCTTTCTCCACATCTTCTCCAACATTTGTTGTTTCCTGTTTTGTTATTTTTTGCCATTCTAACTGGTGTAAGGTGGTATCTCATTGTGGTTTTGATTTGTATTTTCCTGATGGCTAGTAATATTGAGCATTTTTTCATGTGTCTGTTAGCCATTTGTATGTCTTTTTTGGAGAAGTGTCTGTTCATGTCTTCTGCCCATTTTTTGACTGGGTTATTAGTTTTTTGAGTGTTGAGTTTGAGAAGTTCTTTATAGATCTTGGATATCAGCCCTTTATCTGTAATGTCATTTGCAAATACCTTCTCCCATTCTGTGGGCTGCCTCTTAGTTTTATTGACTCTTTACTTTGTTGTGCAGAAGCTTTTTATCTTGATGAAGTCCCAATAGTTCATTTTTGCTTTTGTTTCACTTGCCTTTGGAAACAAGTCTTAAAAGAAGTTACTGTGGCCAATGTTGAAGAGGTTACTGCCTATGTTCTCCTCTAGGATTTTGATGGATTCCTGTCTCACATTGAGGTCTTCATCCATTTTGAGTTTATCTTTGTGTATGGTGTAAGGGAATGGTCCAGTTTCATTCTTCTATATGTAGCTGTCCAATTTTCCCAGCACCACTTATTGAAGAGACGGTCTTTTTTCCATTGGATATTTTTTCCTGCATTGTCAAAGATTAGTTGACCATAGAGTTGAGGGTCCATTTCTGGAGTCTCTATTCTGTTCCATTGGTCTATGTGTCTGTTTTGGTGCCAGTATCATCCTGTCTTGGTGATCATAGCTTTGTAATATAGCTTGAAATCAGGCAATGTGATGGCCCCAGCTTTTTTTTTTTCCCCCCCATTATTCCCTTGGCAATTTGGGGTCTTTTCTGGTTCCATACAAATTTTAGGATTTTTTGTTCCAGCTCTTTGAAAAATGCCAGTGGTATTTTAATAGGGATAGCATTGAAAGTGTAAATTGCTCTGGGCAGGATAGACATTTTAACAATGTTTTTTCTTCTAATCTATGAGCATGGAATATTTTTCCATCTTTTTGTGTCTTCCTCAATTTCTTCCATAAGTGTTCTATAGTTTCTAGAGTATAGATCCTTTACCTCTTTTTTTTTTTAAAGATTTTATTTATTTATTTAATTGACAGAGAGACACACAGCGAGAGATGGAACACAAGCAGGGGAAGTGGGAGAGGGAGAAGCAGGCTTCCCGCTGAGCAGGGAACCCGATGCGGGGCTCGATCCCAGGGCCCTGGGATCACGACCTGAGCCGAAGGCAGTTGCTTAACCAACTGAGCCACCCAAGCGCCCCGATCCTTTACCTCTTTAGTTAGGTTTATTCCTAGGTATCTTATGGCTTTTGTTGCTATTGTGAATGGAATTGATTCCTTAATTTCTCTTTCTACAGTTACATTGTTAGTGTATAGAAAAGCAACTGATTTCTGTGCATTGATTTTTGTATCCTGCCACATTGCTGAATTGCTATATGAGTTCTAGTAATTTGCGGTGGAGTTTTTGGGTTTCCCACATAAAGTATCATGTCATCTGCGAAGAGAGAGAGTTTGACTTCTTCTTTGCCAATTTGGGTGCCTTTTATTTCTTTTTGTTGTCTGATTGTTATTGCTAGGACTTCTAGTACTATGTTGAACAATAGCCCACTCTCACCAAGAATCACTTTAATCTCCACAAAGGAAAGTCTAGAGGAGGTACTGAGGAGGAAACTTGATTTGTTTCAGATTCATTATTCAGCAGTGTCAATTATTCTTAGATCCTGCAACCTAGTCTCATTCCTATAGCTTTTAATTTAAATAAGAGATCTTGAGGGTTCAGTGATTTTTTTTTTTTAAATCATAGGTCTCCTCTTTGAACACATTATTAAATATATGTTATTAAAACATCTAGTTTTCAATTATAGTTAGAGGTCACTTCTAACAAGTAAAATGGCAAAAGAAAAAGTGACCACTTTCTTTTCAGGATATAAATATGCTAGAACCTTTAAAATTTGTAACGTATTATGCATCTTTGGTAGAGCCTTTCAAATAAGTGTGTCATCATTATATAATAATAAGTTAAAAATCTACTGGCAACCATGTGATACTCTGCTGGGGATTTTCTTCTTAGCTGTTGTTCATCTCATTAAATAGATTGTAACACCCTGAAGAATAGGAACTGCATCTCATTCATGCTTACATTCCCAGAATGCAGCATGGTTCCTGGAATCTGCTAAGGGGACAATATATTTGTTGAAAAAAATAAATAAAAGGAAGAAAGGAGGGAAGGGAGAGAAGAAGAGTATGTCCTCCAAGAAACCTCATAGTCTCAAAGGTTGCTAAGTATTTTTTACAATATGTTTCTTTTCATGGCTTCTGAAGAAATCATTCTCCAAAACAGTTGGAATTTCATGGAGCAATCATTCTCATTGGCTGTATTTGAGAGGTTTGAGAGGCCATCAGTCTTTAAGGCTGTTTGTTGATCTGGAACATTTCATCAAAAATATGTTGTTTCGAAAATTAGAAATGAAAAAAAAAAAGTCCTCTGTTCTGTCCTAGGGGAGACTTATTTCTAATCGATTGAACATGCCTGAATGCATTCTTTAGTCTTTGTAGAAGTATTAAAACAATGACTCATCTTGTAGTAGCATAATAATAGACAGCATCAGTTGTGAATATAGAACAGCCACTTGTAAACATCATGAATATATCCAAAGCAGCAACTGGGCCATATTTTAAAGTGACTTATCTACAGCATTCATGTTATAGAATTATTCAGATTAAAACAGAAAAAAAAATGGCTTAATTCAGAATTCAAGCATTTACCCAATATTTTTTTCACTCTCTCATACACAGTCCTATAATAGGGAGTCACACAGAATGAAAACTAGGGAAACTGGACAATGGTAATTGAGAGGGGAGTGCTATTTCTGACCACCAAGATGTATTTATCTTTATGCAAGGAATCAATACATTGATTGCATATTTTAAGAGCTATTTTTCAAACCATGATGAGTATCTTACCAAACTTGAAAAAGTTTTGTATTCTGAATCATTATTTTTTCCTTTGCTTTCTAAGATATAAAAAGATATGTAATCATCTTTATCCGATTTCCCCCTAAATCTAGTTCCCTTAGGAAAGTCTATTCTAAACAAAGTAAAGCTCTAAAAAAGAAAACAAAAAGATCCATAAATTATATATACTAAAAAAAAATAGTATTTATAATTTGAAATTAGTTATCTAATAAATGCAAAATAATTGTATTATCTGTTGGTCAATTCTTCCTAGATGACCATATATTTTTACACGACATAATTTCTAACTAAAAAGAACAATTTTTTCATGAGGTATGTTACATAAATCATACATACATGCATGTTGATTCATTTTACTTTTTTTTTTTTTTTTTGATAGCTTAACCCCGACCAGAACCTGTGCAAGGCACGAGGGTGCATTTGCCCAGGGAGATTCTAGTTTAGTGTTAGGAGAGAGAGCTGTTGATAACATTATTGGAAATGAATGTAAAGTTGTAGCTATGGCAAGTACAGTGACAGACAGGTGGTTGGACTCCGTGCTCCTGTAACAGGAAGTCCCACCTGTATCTGTCTTCTTAAAAACATATACACACAATCCAAAAAGGTCAGTCCTTTTGTTTGAAAAACTAAAAGTTACTTTCTTATTATTGGTCTCCTTAAACAAAAAATTACATTTCTTTCACATTATACTGAGAATAAAATTGCTTACAATTATTTCCAGTTTTGAAATTTTAGTCAATTGAAAATAATAAGAGTATATATGTGTGAGTATTTAATATAAGATTGGTATGATGAAGGAAACAATGAAAATTGTATCTAGGGGGCTTCACTTTAATTAGATAAATTTAAATATATAGAGGAAATAGATATACAACATTACTAGTTCATCTAAATATAATTAAAAATTTATTTTTTTCCAAGTATGTTTATAGGACTGTAAAATCTGTAAGAAGAGAACTTTTTACATTATTTGGGCATTCAAATAATAAAATAGTAAAGTCTAAGCATTATTTTTGCCTTTTTAAATATGTGATTTTTTAAAGGGAAAATAAATATATTTCTTAGAATTTTAAATAATTTTAAAAGTTCATTTTAGTGACATAGAAAATAAAAAGAGAACTATTCTTTATTCTTAAATGGGAAAATACTAATGATGTTAATACCACAGAAGAAAAAACGAATTAAAGAAGAACAAACCAACTAAGGTTTAAAAGGTTTAAAAAAGGAGGTGTTGCCTTTCAGGAATTCTAAACAATGTCAAAATACTGATCTTCTTTCAATGGAAGTCAGAGTTCCAAAATTTGTTAAAATGCTATGACTAAAAAATGCAAATATAGGAAATTCCTATCACCTAGTAGCTAGATAATCCTCTCAAAACAAGAAGAAATTACAAAGTAATGATAAATGATTATAATAAGAAGGTAGAATGAAAGAAGAAAGTTTAAATGTTCAATCATCTATATTTTCTCTAAAAAATTACTATTAAGGGGCTCCTGGGTGACTCAGTCAGTTAAGCATCAGACTCTTGATTTTAGGTCAGGTCATGATCTCTGGGTTGTGAGACTGAACCCCACATCAGGCTCTATGCTGGGCATGGAGCTTGCTTAAGATTCTCTCTCTCCCTCACCTTCTGCCTCTCCTCATCCGCACCCTAAAAATTAAATTTTTTTAAATTAATTTTTTTAATTAAAAATGACTATTATGTGCACTCTATATGTTTAAAAATAGAAAAATGGACACTTGGCTAGCTTAGTTGGTAGAGCATGTCACTCTTGATATCAGGGTTGTCAGTTTAAGCCCCATGTTGGGCATGGAAACTCTTTAAAAAATAATAAAATTTTAAAAACCCACATCTTAAAAATAATAGAAAAATACATCCTTGGAACCAGGGAGCTTTCCAAAGCATGACTGGATCATGAAATTCTGCTTCTCCTGTCAGAGTAAACATATCAGTGTCTTCCATCCCTTTCCTTTATGTTTTTCACAGGTGTTGAGGAGACAGTTTGAAACAGAATAATTTGGTAAATGGTCTATTGTGTTTACACAGAGAGGTACAAACACAAGATTTTTATCCAATTTGGTAATCTTATTTCCTTGGCAGTGTTTAGATATGCACAACAGCTGCAACTAGTCTCAGATCTGACTAACAATTTATCCACCGAAAGCGACTTTCATCAACAAGAAACACTGAGAAAATAATGGAGCATCATTTGAGCATCGCACCCTGTCTTTAATCAAGCAGTAACAGAAACAGACTTTCCAAATCATTAGCAGTGTTCCTTTAACATGATCATGTATGCATGATGTCCCAATCTCAAATGCCATAAGAATATCTTCTCATTTCCCAAGATGGACTATGGAAAAAGCCATTTGTCCAACTCCATTATTTCACTAATTTTTTATAAAAAACATGGACAGTTGTGATATCTCTATTAACACTAACATTAATTCACCTCATAAATCTTGTTAATCCCCATTTTTGCTTACTAGAAGCAAATAAAATGTCTGGACCTGGCTTCAAGATTAATATGGAACCAAACCACAATTAAAACCCAGTCAACAGTTAAAGAATCAGATAAAGATCAATAAAATGGGAAAATATCCTTATTATTAAATTAAACATGACAACTGGATAGATAGACTTTGGGAACACAGTTCAAACTGTCTTTGGCTTTAGAACTGATAAATGCATTTCTATTCTGTTTGTAATACCTGAAGAATATTAATAGTTCTAATTGTCTGTGAATATTATACATTTTATCATTCTATGAAGCCCAAACAAGTATTTTTTTTTATCAGAAATCTGCAATCCACTACCAAAATAGACCCATACAATCTTGTCCTATAATCCCTAAGGGTACTGAATGAGTTTAAAGACTCTTAGGCAAAAATTGTCATACCAAAATGATTTAGGCAACAATAATCACAGACCACTATACACGTATGAGAATGGCCCAAACTTGGAAGTAACTAAGATGTCCTTCAGTCAGTGAATGGATATTAAGTAAACTATGATAAGTACAGACAATGACATATTATGTAGCCCTCAAAACCAATGAGTTATCTGGGGATTAACATAACAATAAAAAAATTTAAAAAAAAACCAATGAGTTATCAAACCATGAAAATATATAAAGGAACCTTAAACGCCTGTTACAGAGTAAAAGAAGCCAATCTGTTTGATTCTAACTATATGACATTATGAAAAAGACAAAACTATGAAAAAAGAAAAAAATATCAATGCTTACCAAGGTGGGGATAGGGACACACATAGAGGCAGAATACAGAGGAATTTTAGGGCAGTAAAAATACTCTGTATACTATAATGATGGATCCATTTTCTTATATAAGTATCCAAACCTATAGGATGTGCAATAACAAGAGTGAGGCCCAAGGTAAACTCTGGACTTGAGTGATTATGATGTGTCAATGTAAGTTTATCCTTGGTAAAAATTGTACCATTCTGGTGATTGATGTGTATAATGGAAGAGGCTACGCATGTGTGGAGAGAGTATACAGAAAACCTCTGTATCTTTCTCTCAATTTTGTTGTAAACCTACAACTGTTCTTAAAAAAAAAAAAAAGTCTTTAAAAAATGTAGCAGGATTTAAGAAAAATAGTCTTAAAAGGACTAATACACACTATCAGTAGCTAGGAATAAGTTAACCATTATGTGACCAAGAAATTCATAGATAAAAGTACAAAGAATTATTGACAACCTTAAAGAAAACCTGTAATATGGAGAGAGAGAAAATATGAAGCTTGTTTACAACTATATTACAAAGCTATAGTAATCAAAATAGTATGGTTTTGACATAAAAACAGACACATAGATCAATGGAACAGAATAGAGAGCCCAGAAATAAATCCACACATATATGATCAATTAACTCATGATAAGAAGCCAAGAATATACAATGGGAAAAGGACACTCTCTTCTATAAATGGTGTTGGGCAAACTGGATAGCTATATGCAAAAGAAAGAAACTGGACCACCGTCTTACACCATACAGAAAAACTAATTTAAAACTTTAAAAACTTGAACGTAAGACCGAAATCCATAAAAATCCTAGAAGGGAATATAGGTGGGTATGCTCCTTAACACTGGCATTGCCAATGATTATTTTTTTCTGGATTTGATACCAAAAGCAAAAAATTAACAAATAAGACTACAGCAAACTAAAAAGTTTCTGCCAAACAAAGGAAACCATCAACAAAATAACAAGGCAACCTACTGAACAGGAGAAAATATTTGCAAATCATGTATTTGATAAGGGGTTAATATCCAAAATATGTAAAAAATTCATAAAAATCAATAGCAAAAAAAGAAAATGAGCCAATTTAAAAATGGGCAGAGAATCTGAATAGACATTTTTCCAAAAAAGAAGTGCAGACACCCAACAAGTACATGAAAAGTGATCAACACCCATTCATTGAGGGACTATAAATTTAAATCACTATTAGACATTACTTAACACCTGTTAGAATGACTATTATCAAAGAGACAGAAATAACAAGTGTTTGTGAGGTTGTGAAGATAAGGAAACACTTGTGCACTGTTGGTGAGATTGTAAATAGATGTAACCACTATGGAAAACAATATGGAGTTTCTTCAAAGAATTAAAAATCATAATACCATATGATCCAGCAATACCACTACTATTTACCTGACAAAAATGAAAATGCTAAATCAAAAAGATAGCTGGGGGCACCTGGGTGGCTCAGTTGGTTAAGCAACTGCCTTCGGCTCAGGTCATGATCCTGGAGTCCCGGGATCGAGTCCCGCATCGGGCTCCCTGCTCGGCAGGGAGTCTGCTTCTCCCTCTGATCCTCCCCCATCTCATGCTCTCTCTCTCTGTCTCATTCTCTCTCTCAAATAAATAAATAAAATCTTTAAAAAAAAAAAAAAAAGATAGCTGTACTTCCATGTCCATTGTAGCACTATTTACAATAACTAAGACATGGAAACAACCTAAGTATCCATTGACAGATGAATGGATAAAGAAAAGTGTGATATATATGTATACACATACATACTTAATTATACACACACACACACACACACACACACAAACACATACACGAGTATCACACAGTCCTAAAATGAAGAAAGTTTTGCCATTTGCCTTAAAGGTATTATGCTAAGTGAAATAAGTCAGACAGAGAAAGACCAATACAATATGAACTCAGTTAATATGTGGAATCTAAAAACAAAAACACATAGATATAGAGAACAGACTGGCAGATGCCAAAGGCAGGGGGTGGGTGTGGGCACAATAGGGGAAAGGGGTCAAAAGGCATAAATATCCAGTTATAAAATAAGTCATGACATGTAATGAACAACATAGACACTATAGTTAATAACACTGTATTGTAGGGCGCCTGGGTGGCTCAGTTGGTTAAGCAACTGCCTTCAGCTCAGGTCATGATCCTGGAGTCCCGGGATCGAGTCCCACATCGGGCTCCCTGCTCAGCAGGGAGTCTGCTCCTCCCTCTGACCCTCCTCCCTCTCATGCTCTCTGTCTCTCATTCTCTCTCTTGCAAATAAATAAAATCTTAAAAAAAAAAAATAACACTGTATTGTATATTTGAAAATTACTAGGAAAGTAGATCTTAAAAGTTCTCAACACAAGAAAAAATTTATAACTATGTATGGTGATGGATGTTCACTAGACTTATTATGATCATTTTACAATATAAACAAGTATAAAATTAATATTGTACATCTGAAACTAATAAATTATTAGTTATCTATTATATTTCAATAAAAATTTAAAAGGAAGGTGTAAAGATTCAATAGTGTGAAGATCTTTTTCTCCCTAAGTAAACTATAAATCAGTGTTATCCCTAAGAGCTTCTCAAAAACTATGACAAGATAATTTTCAAATTCATATCAAAGAGGAAGGATCCAAAAACAATCAATATAACTTCGGAAAATGAAAAGATGAAGCTGTAATTTTAGCAATTAAGACAATAAGGGATTAACAAAAAAAAATGGCAAATAGACAGTAAAAATAATAAAATAGACTAATGCTTATCCAAAAATATGGTACAAGATTTTGTACAACAAAAATCAATACAAAGGGATTCAATCAGTAGTACTGACAATTGACTAACCATATGGAAAAAAAAATTTAATTTTAAATTCCCATGTAAGTTTAATAACAAATAAAATTAAAATTTTGGAAAAGAAAGTTTTAACATTGATTATGAAAAGATGTTTGACAGCAAAAGCCAAACTATAAAATAAAATTTAACTTTGAAAATATTTAAAAACTTCAATATAACAAAAACAAATTTTAAAGACAAGCTACATAGTGGTAGAAGATGACTGCATTACATATTTATTCAATGTACAACAGATGTCTAAGAGGTGTCTATAAAATGGCATGTCTATAAAATGGCACCTCTACTACTTGTAGAAATACTTGGAATACACAAGATAAAAAGTAAAGATACATGAACTGATAGAGCTCACAAACTGGTAGGAGAGGTATATAGAAAATGAAAAATAAACATAATAAGTTAATAAGTTCAACGTAGAAAACTAATGAAAACATAATAATTTTAATACCTATCTTTTTCAAATTATTTCAAAAAAAATTGAAGAGGAGAGAATATTTCCAAACTCATTTTATAAGGCAAGCATTACCGATACCAGAACCAGACAAAAAAATCACACAAAAAAAGAAATTATAGGCCAATATCTCTGATGAATATCGATGCAAAGATTGTCAACAAAATATTGGCAGACTTAATTCAAAAATATATAAAAAGGATCATACACCATAATCAACTGGGACTAATTTTAGGGATGCAATGATGTTTCAACATTTGCAAAATCAGTGTGATACACATTAAGAAAATGAAATATAAAAATTATATGATCTTTTCAACAGATGCAAAAAAAGCATTTGAAGAATTCAATTACATTTATAATAAAAACTTTCAACAAAGTGGGTATAGAGGGAACAGACGTCAACATATAAAGGCCATATATAACAAACCCATAGCTAACATCAATCAGCAGTGAAAAGCTGAAAGCTCTTCCTCTAAAATCAGGAACAAGATAAAGATGTCCACTCTTGCCATGTTTATTCAGTATAGTATACTGAATATATTCAGTATACTGAAAATCCAAACTACAGCAATAAAAGAAATAAAAGTAATCCAAATAAGAAAGGAACAACTAAAACTGACACTATTTGCAGATGATGTGATACTACATATAGAAAACCCTAAGGTGTCCACCGAAGAACTGTTAAAATTAATAAATTCATTCAGAAAAGCTGCAGGATATGAAATCAACAAACAAAAATCTGTGGTGCTTCTATGCAGTAATAATGAACTATCAGAAAAAGAAATTAATAAAACACTTCCATTTACAATTGCATCCAAAACAATAAAATAGAAAGGAATAAATTTAACCAAGGAGGTAAATGATCTGTTCTGTGAAAACCATAGGACACTGATGGAAAGAAATTGAAGGGATACAAATAAAGGGAAAGCTATATCATACCCACAGATTAGAATAATATCATTAAAATGTCCATACTCCCCAAAGTGATTTACAGATTTGATGCAAGAGCACTGGGTGTTATATGTAAGTGATGAATTACTAAATTCTACTCCTGAAACTAATATTACAATATATTGTTAATTAACTAGAATTTCAATAAAAACTTAAAAAATTAAAAATAAAAACTTGAAACATAAAAAATGAACTGTATTGCAGGGGGTCTGGTGCTCCCAGGTAAGAAATTAAAAGAGTTACTCTGTAGACAATGGTGAGCCAATAAAAGTTTTTAAACTGAAAAAACACACCACCAACAAAACAAGGGCATTTTTCACACAACTAGAACAAATAATTCTAAAATTTGTATGGAACCACAAAACACCTGAATAGTCAAAACACTCTTGAGAAAGAACAAAGGTAGAGTTATGCTTCCTGATTTCAAACTATCTTAGAAAGCTATAATAATCAAAACAATATGTTACTGGCATAAAAGCAAACACAAAGATCAATGGAACAAAATTAAGAGCCAAGAAATAAACCCAAACATATACAGAAATTAATTTACAACAAAGGAGCCAAGAACATACAATGGAGAGAGGACAGTCTTTTCAATAACTGGAGCTGGGACAGCTGGACACCCATAAGCAAAAGAATGAAACTATACCACTAACTAACACCATACACACAAATTAACAAATTAACTCAACATGAATGGAAGACTTGAATGTAAGACCTGAAGCCATAAAATTCCTAAAACAAATTATAGACAGCAACTCCTCAGAATTGATTTTAGCAATGTGTTTCTTGATCTGATGCCAAAGGCATGTGAAACACAAGCTAAAATAAACAAATGGGACTACATCAAACTATAAAGCTATTGCACAATGAGGTAAATCATCAGCAAAATTAAAAGGCATACCACTGATTGGGGGAAGATATTTACAAATCATCTATCTAATAAGGGGTTAATATCAAAAATATATAAAGAATTCACACAAACCATTAATAAAAAACCTAGCAGATCTGAATAGACATTTTTCCAAAGAAGGCACACAGATGACCAACAGGCAAATGAGACGATGTTCAACAGGACTAATTATTAGGGAACTACAAATCAAAAACACAATGAGATATCACCTCACATCTTTAGAAAAGCTATTATCAAAAAGACAAGAAATAACAAATGTGGCTGAGGATGTAGAGAAACAGGAACCTTTGTGCAATCTTGATGGGAATTTAACTTGGTACATCTACTATGAAAAACAGTACAAAGGTTCCTCAAAAACTGAAAAAGAAAACTACATATGATCAAGTAATTCCACTGCTGGGTGTTTATTCAAAGAAAACAAAAACACTAACTTGAAAAGATATATGTACCCCATATTCATTGCAGCATTACTTACAGTAGCCAAGATATCCAATCTTAGTGTCCATTGATGAATAGAGAAAATATGGTGTACATATATATTCTATGTAATATCCATCCAGCCATAAAGCATTAAGAATTCTTGCTATTTGTGACAACATGGGTAGAAGGTGAGGGCATTATGCTAAGTAAAATAAGTTAGACAAAGAAAGGCAAATACTGTATGATCAAACTTACATGTGGAATCTAAAGCAAGCAAACAAAAAACCAAGCTTGTACATAGAACAAATTTGTATTTGCCAGAGATGGATGTAGGAGACATGGATGAAATGGATGAAGGGACACAAAAAGTATAAACTTCTACTTCTCATATAAGTCAGTCATTGGGATGAAATGTATGGCATGGCAACTATAGTTAGTAATATTATATAGCATATTTGAAAGTTACTAAGGGAGATATTAAAATTTCTTATAGGAAGAAAAAAATTCTGTAACTCTGTATGGGGACAGATGTTAACTAGACTTACTGTGGTGATTATTTCACAATCTACACAAACATCAAATTATTATCAATATACCTGATATTAATATGATGTATTAATATAATACTGATATATATACTATTAGTATACTTTTTAGTATTGATGCAGACTGATCACTTGGCAGAGGTAATGAAATTGTGAAGAATTAGTGCCATTTTAAAATATTTGCTCATAGGGGTGCCTGGGTGGCTCAGTGGTTAAGCCTCTGTCTTCAAGCCTCAGGTCACGATCCCAGGGTTCTGGGATTGAGCCCCGCATCGGGCTCCCTGCTCTGTGGGAAGCCAGCTTCTTCCTCTCCCATTCCCCCTGCTTGTGTTCCTTCCCTCGCTGTCTGTCAAATAAATAAATAAAATCTTTAAAAAAATAAAATAAAATATTACTCATATTCAATCCTATAACCATCCGCTTGTGTTGCTTTCTCTTTTGAAAAGCTAATTATTGATTCAATATCTTTAGTATAAAATGGATAAGACCTTTATCTTACATTTATTTATCAGATTATTTATCCTTGTGTGAGTTTGGGTTACTTTGTCTTTCAAAGAATTGATGCATTTCATCTACATTATCAAATTTATGGGCATAGAGTTTACATATCCATTTCTTACCCTTACAATATCATTTTGACAAGTTGTTACTACACTTCTTTAATTCCTGACATTGGTATTTTATGTCTTTCCCTCTTTTCTTCTTGGTTAGCCTGGCTAGAGCTTTATTGAATTGCATTCCTTTTTTCATTGGACCAGCTTTGTATTTCATGGATCTTCTCTTTTTTTCAGATTCACTGGGTTATACTCTAATTTTACTTACTATATTTGATTCAGGCTTCCATTGCTCTTCTTTCTCTAGTCTCCTAAGGAAGCTTAAATTATTGATTTTAGTTTTTTTCTAATATATTAATTTTAATGCTATACATTTCTAAGCATTGCTTTTGCTGAGACCCGCAAATTTTAAGGTTTTCATTCACCTCAAAATAATTTTAAATTTCTCAAGACTTTGAGTCATATTATATTTTAAAATGTGGTAATCTCCAAATATTTGAGGATTTTTCAGGTATTTGTCTGTTACTGATTTCTGGTTTAATTCCATTTTTGTTTGAGAATGTACATTGTATGATTTTTATTATTCTAAATTTGTTAATGTGCTCTAGGTCCCAGAATGTGGTCTATTTTGGTGAGTGTTCCATGCGAAATCGAGAAGAAAGTGTATTCTGCTATTATTGAATTCACTTTTCTATAAATGTCAATTAGATCCAGTTGATTTATGATGCTATTCAATTCAATTATATCCTTACTGATTTTCTGCCTTCTGAATCTATCAATTAGTGACACAGGGGTTTTGGTCTCCAACTATAACAGCATATCTCTCCTTGCAGTTCCACGAGTTTTTAGCTTAAATACATTGACATTTCTTAAAGACTTATTTATTTATTTAGGGGGGCTGAGGAAGGAGATGGAGAGAGAAAATCTCAAGCAGACTCCTCATGGAGCCCAATGTAGGGCTTGATCTCATGTTCCTGAGATCATGACCTGAGCTGAAATCAAGATTTGACTCTCAACTGACTGAACCATCCAGGTGACCCTTGACTGTCTTTTATTACGTGCATATGTATTAAAGATTGTACTGTTTTCTTAGATAAATGACACCCATTATTGGTGTATAATGTCTCTCTCTATCCCTAATAATTTTCCTTCTGAAGTCAGCTCTAAAATTAATATAACTATTCCAGCTTTCACTGGTGTTAGTTTTGTAGATCTTTATTTCTCTTTACTTCTGGCCTGAGTCTTTATTTAAAGTGGATTTCTCATAAACAACAGAGTGGGGTCTTCTGTGTTTTTAGTTCATGCTGACAAGAGTATATTTAGATTATTCAAAATTAAAGTGATTGATATAGTTGTACTAATACCTACCAAGTTGGTAACTGTTTCCTATTTATTGCACTTGTTTGTTTTTTCCCCCGCTTTCTGTTTTTAATTGATCATTTTATACTATTAAATTTTATCTTTTAGTAGATTAATTATATGCTTTTTTCAGAAAACTAAGTTGTTTATTGTTTCTCTAAGGTTTGTAACATATTTTTAATGAATCTAAGACCATTTTTGAGTAACACTATACCACTTCACGGGAAGTACTGCTACCTTATAAATATTTTCAATTTCTCCCTCTCATCTCTTAAAACATTGCTATTATTCACTTCGTTTATCCATATAAATATTATCACCCAATACACTGATATTTTATATTTGGAGTCTGGGTAAAAAAAACTGACTATAATAAAACCCTATGACCCCAACTCTTCCAGGCCAATATTTATGCCCAGAACAAATGCTGACACTAAGAGGCTGCATGTAGATAATTTTTCTTACTATCCCATGTGGGGTAAATCATAAGCCAGGGATCCCCCTGAAATCTGGTGTCATTAGAAAAAAACAGGATGGGGGGAGGAGCAAGATGGTGGAGGAGTAGGAGACAAAATTTCGTCTGGTCCCAGGAATTCAGCTAGATAGGGATCAAACCATTCTGAACACCTACCAACTCAACAGGAGATCAAAGAAAAGAATAGCAACAACTCTCTGAAGAGAAAAGTGATCACTTTCTGGAAGGTAGGACGTGCAAAGTGAATCCGAGGTGATATTCGGGAAGACAGACGGCGGGAGGGGGCTGCTACTGGCAAGTGATAGAGCAGCGGAGCACAAAATTGGAACTTTTAGAAGTCGGCTCCGCTGAGGGACGTCTCTCCAGTGGCTAAGCAGGGGGTGGAACACTCGCTAAGACAGTGTGGTTTCAGGACCCTCGGGGTCACAGAAAGACCAGGGGTGCCTGAGTGCGGCAGAGCTCCCAGGTATTGGAGTGGGGAAGCCGGCTGCAGAGACAGAGCTGGGGAGTGGGCTCTCAGCTCAGGGTGGCCATAAACCATGATCTGCGGCACAGTCGGGTCACTGCTCTTTCAGCAGGGACCTAACAAGTGGCAGATCCGGGGAGACTCACCTCGCTCCCCTGGGAGGAGCGGCACAGGAGTGCACTGCAGGGATCTGCTGGGTTTGGAGACTCCACACCGTCGGGTGCCAGAGATAGAAATGCTCGGTCACAGGCCAGGTGAGCACGAGTGCAGCCGGAGACGGGGGGAGATGGGAGTGATTAACTGCTTTTCTCTGGGGGCTCACTGAGGAGTGGGGACCCAAGTTCTCGGCTCCTCTGGGGCGGAGATTGGGAAGCCAGCATTTTCACTCTCGTCTTCCACAGCTGTACGGAAAGCTTGCAGGGAAAAAAAGCTTTGGAGAGCAAACCCGAGCAGATTACTTAGCCCAGACCGGCAAGGGCGGGGCAATTCCGCCTCCAGCAAAGACATTTGGGAACCACGGCAACAGGTCCCTCCCCCAGAAGATCAGCAAGAACAGTCAGTCAAGACCAAGTTTACTGATTAATGAGAATGGCAGAACTCCAGCACTAGGGGAATATAGCACAGAGAATTCATGGCTTTTTTCCCCATGATTCTTTAGTCTTTCAAAGTTAATTTTTTTAATTTTCTTTTTTTTTTTTTGAATTTTTCTTTTTTCCTTTTTCAACCAACATCTTATCAATCCCTAATCTAAATATCTATTTTATTTTTCATTTTTAGAGTCATATTCTATCCCTTCATAGTAGTTAACCTTATTTTTGGTATATATATATGTAAGTTGTTCTCTCTTTAAAATTTTGTGATACAGTTTCTTCTAACAGACCAAAATATACCCTAAATCTCTAGTGTATGGCTTAGTTCTAGTCTCCAGCCTGATCACATTCTCTCCCTTTTTTTTTTTTAAATCCTCTTCTTTCTTTTTCCAACCAACTTCTTATCAATTCCCTTTATAAAATCTTTTATAATTTTCATCTTTACAATCATATTCCATCCCTTCATCATATTTACTCTTATTTTTGTACATATATAAGTTTTTCTTTCTTTAAAATTTTGGGAGGAACTTTCTTCTAACAGACCAAAATATGCCCAAAATCTAGTGTATGGCACTTATCTGTGCACCAGCCTGATCATATTTGATCATATTCTTTTTTTTGTTTTTTTATCTTTTTCTTTTTTTTCCTTTTTTCTTTCTTTCCATTTCTTTTCCCCCAGTTTAATGTCTCTTCTGTTTTGTTTAGTGTATATTTTTCTGGGGTTGTTGTTACCCTGTTAGCATTTTGTTCTCTCATTCATCTATTGTCCTCTGGACAAAATGACAAGGCAGAAAAAATCACCTCAAAGAAAAGAACAAGAGGTAGTACCAACTACCAGGGACCTAATCAATATGGACATAAGTAACATGTCATAACTAGAGTTCGGAATGATGATTTTAAAGATACTAGCTGGGCTTGAAAAAAGCATGGAAGATATTAGAGAAACCCTTTCTGGAGAAATAAAATAACTAAAATTGAACCAAGTTGAAATTATAAAGGCTATTAATGAGGTGCAATCAAAAGTGGAGGCTCTAACTGCTAGGATAAATGAGGTAGAAGAGAGAACTAGTGATATAGAAGACCAAATGATGGAAAATAAAAGAAGCTGAGAAAAGAGAAATAAAAAACTACTGGATCACGAGGGCAGAATTCAAGAGATAAGTGATATCATAAGATGAAACAATATTAGAATAATTGGGAACCCAGAAGAAGAAGAAAGAGAGAGAGGAGCAGAAGGTATACTAGAGCAAATAATAGCAGAGAACTTCCCTAATTTGGGAAAAGAAAAAGGCATCAAAATCCAGGAGGCACAGAGAACCCTCCCTCAAAATCAATAAAAATAGGTCAATACCCTGACATCTAATAGTAAAACTTACAAGTCTCAGAGACAAAGAGAAAATGCTGAAAGCAGCTCGGGAGAAGAGATATGTAACCTACAATGGTAGAAACATTAGATTGGCAACAGACCTATCCACAGAGACCTGGCAGGCCAGAAAGGACTGGCATGATATATTCAGAGCACTAAATGAGAAAAATATGCAGCCAAGAATACTATATCCAGCTAGACTGTCACTGAAAATAGGAGAGATAAAAAGCTTCCAAGAAAAACAACAACTAAAGGATTTGCAAACACAAACACACACCAGCCCTACAAGAAATCTTGAAAGGGGTCCTCTAAGCAAAGAGAGAACCTAAAAGTAACATAGACCAGAAAGGAACACAGACAATATACAGTAACAGTCACCTTACAGGCAATACAATGGCACTAAACTCATATCTTTCAATAGTTACCCTGAATATAAGTGGGCTAAATGCCCCAATCAAAAGACACATGCTATCAGATTGGATAAAAAAACAAGACCCATCAATATGCTGTCTGCAAAAGACTCATTTTAGACCCAAAGACACCTCCAGATTGAAAGTGAAGGGGCTGGAAAACCATTTACCATGCTAATGGACACCAAAAGAAAGCTGGAGTGGCAATCTTTATATCAGACAAATTAGAGTCTAAACCAAAGACTATAATAAGAGATGAGGAAGAACACTATATCCTGCTTAAAGGGTCTATCCAACAAGAAGATCTAACAATTGTAAATATCTATGTCCCTAACATGGGAGCAGCCAATTATATAAGCCAATTAATAACAAAAGCAAAGAAACACATCAACAACAATACAATAACAGTGGGGGACTTTAACACCCCC